>NW_006921764.1:3551536-3566706 GCF_000298275.1 Orycteropus afer afer | reverse complement strand
ATGGAAATCCCTCTGCTAGTTGGGGTTTAGTCTACTTCTGTATCCTTCGCTTCAAGGCTCAGGGGTCCAAGATTATCTTCTGTGTCTGTGTCAATTGGTTTCCCTTTTCTTTGTTGAAGAGGGTCTGTGCAGTCCTTCTGCCTAGTCCACCATCTTGCCGGAACTCCCCAATACAGGCACTTTTGACTACTGTTGCTGTATAGTAGGTTTTGAGATCCAGCAGTGTGAGACTTCCTATTTTGCTCTTCTTCAATATAGCTTTGCTTATCCAAGGTCTCTTTCCTTTCCATATAAAGTTAGTGATTGGTTTTTCCATATCTTTAAAGAACGTTGATGGGATCTGGATTGGGATTGCGTTGAATGCATAGATTGCTTTGGGTAGAATTGACAGTTTCACAATGTTCAGTCTTCCTATCCATGAGCATGGTATATTCTTCCACTTATGTAGATCTCTTATGGTTTCTTGAAGTAGTCTTTTATAGTTTTCTTTGTACAAGTCTTTTGCATACCTGGTAAAATTTATTCCCAAGTATTTTATTTTTCTTTTGGTAGCTATTGTAATTGGTATTGATTTCTTTATTTCTTTTTCAGCAGTCTCTTTGCTCATGTAGAGGAATCCAACTGATTTTTGAAGGTTGATCTTGTATCCTACCACAATGCTAAGTCTCTCAATTCCAGTAGATTTTTGACTGAGTCTCTTGGGTTTTCTATGTGGGATCATATCATCAGCAAATAGGGATAGTTTGACTTCTTCCTTAGCAATATGCATACTTTTAATTTCCCTTTCTTTCTTGTTGCCCTTGTTTGGACTTCCAGTACAATGTTGAATAGAAGTGGTGATAGAGGGCATCCTTGTCTGGATCCTGTTAACTAGGGGAATGGTTTCAGTCCCTCTCCATTGAGATGCTGTTGATTGCTTTTCTAATGTGGAACCATCCTTGCATACCTAATATGACCCCACTTGGTCATAATGATTTTCTTGATATGTTGTTGCAGTCTATTGGGTAGGATTTTGTTGAAGATTTTTGCATCTGTATTCATGAGGGATATTGGTCTGTAGTTTCCGTTTTGAGTGATGTCTTTGCCTGGTTTGGGTATCAAGGTTATGCTTGCTTCATAAAATGAATTAGGGAGGATTCCATCCTTTTCTGTGTTTTGGAATAGTTTGAGTAAGATTGGTGTCAGTTCTTCTCTGAATGTTTGGTAGAATTTTCCAGTGAAACCATCTGGGCCAGGACATTTTTTGGTTGGTAATTTTTTTTTTTTATGACCTGCTCAATTTCTTCTTTTGTTATGGATCTGTTCAACTTTTCCACCTCAGTCTGTGTTAGTTTAGGTAAGTGGTGTGTTTCTAGAAATCTGTCCATTTCTTCCAGATTTTCAAATTTGTTGGAGTACAGTTCTTCATAGTATCCTGATATTATCCTTTTTATTTTAGTTGGTTCTGTTGCAATATCACCTATTTTGTTTCTCATTCATGTTATCTGTATTCTCTCCCTCTATTCCTTTGTTAAATTTGCCAGTGGTGTGTCAATTTTATTAATCTTTTCAAAAAACCAACTTCTTGTTGATTTTTCCTATTGTCTTCCTATTTTCTGCTTCATTGATTTCTGCTCAAATCTTTATTATTTCCTTCTTCTGGTGTCTGTAAGCTTTTTTTGCTGCTTTGTCTATTTGTTGGAGTTGTTGGGCTAAGGTGTTATTTTGACCCTGTCTTCTTTTTTGATGTGTGCATTTATTGCTGTAAATTGGCCTCTGATGACTTCTTTTGCTGTATCCCAAAGATTTGTGTATGTTGTGATTTCATTCTCATTTGATTCAAGGAATTTTTTAATTTCATTTTTTATTTATTCTATTACCCAGTTGTTTTGGAAGGGGTGTTTTTCAGTTTCCATGTGTTTGCTCTTTTTCCTTTGATCTTCCTATTGTTGATTTCTAATTTGATAGCATTATCATCTGAGAAGATGCTGTGCAATATTTTAATGAATTTATGAAAGCTTGCTTTATGGCCTAACATAGGGTCTATCTTGGAGAATGTTCCATGTGCACTGGAAAAGAATGTATATTGTGCTGTTTTGGGGTGATGTGCTCTGTAGATGTCTATAAGGTCAAGTTGGTGGATTGTATTGTTTAGCACTTTTGCATCTTTGTTGAGTTTCTTTCCAGTTGCTCTGTCTTTGATTGAAAGTGGTGTATTAAAGTCTCCTACTATGACTGTGGAGTCATTGATTTGTCTTTTCAACTCTTTTAAAGTCTGCTTTATGTATTTTGGGGCTCTTTTATTGGGTCCACAGATATTTATTATGGTTGTATCTTCTTGTTCCATTGATCCTTTAATCATTCTATAATGTCCTTCCTTGTCTTGTATGGTGGTTTTTGTGTTAAATTCAATTTGATCAGAAATTAGTACTGCCACTCCTGCTCTTTTTTGGTTGCCATTTGCTTGATATATCTTTTCTCAGCCTTTGATATTTAGTCTATTTTTGTCTTTGTCTCTAAGGTGGGTCTCTTGTAGACATCATATTGATGGGTTATGTTTTCTTGCCCAGTGTGCAACTCTCTGTCTCTTGAGTGGTGCATTTAATCAATTAACATTCAGTATAATTATTTCCAAGTGTGAATTGGTTGCTGTCATTTTGTTATGTGTTTTTTCATGGTTTTCCTGGTTTCTTTGTTCCTTGAGAGCACAGATGTCACTTTTGAAGACTAAGATACACCTTACCCAAGCCATGGTATTTTCAGTTACAACATATACATGTTAAAGTTGGACAATGAATAAGAAAGAATGAAGAATTGATGCTTCAGTTATAAAATGGGTGAAGAATACTGAAAACACCATGGACTTCCAGAATTAGGAATCTGTGTTGGAAGAAGTACAGCCAGAATCATCTTTAGAAATGAGAATGGCCAGACTTTGTCTCTCATATTTTGGTCATGGTATCAGGATGGACTGTTCCCTGGAGAATGATTTCATGCTTGGTGAAGTGGAGGGTCAGTGAAAAAGGGTAGACTCTCAGTGATATGGATTGACACAGTGGCTGCAGCAATGGACTCAAGCATAGCAATGATTGTGAGGATGGTACAGGACCTGGCAATGTTTTCTTCTGTTGTACATGGGGTCACTGTGAGTCAGATCCAACTCATCAACACCTAACAACAACAACAAATCTAAAACAATTTGTCTAAGACCTTTGTAGGGGGAAAAAAATGGAAAATATTTTAAGGATATAAAAGATTATGTGAATAAGTGAAACAGTATACCATATCCAAATGGAATGACTCAATATCATAGAGATCATTTTGAACTATAAAGCCACTGCAAAAGTTTCAACAGTTTTAATGGAACATGAAAAATATATTCTAAAATTAATGAGGAAGAGCAAGAAGCCAAAATCAGGGACAGTTATTTTGAAAAACGTGGGAGAACATACCTTGCCAGATATCAAATCTGATAACTATAGTAAATAGGATGATATGATACTGATGGGCAAATGGACAAACTGACCATGACATACAGAGCAATATATAGGGAGCTTCAAATTTATATATAATATAATATATCTTATTAATCTCTGGCAAACTGATAAAGCTGTGTAGTGACAGCATCAATTCGTGTTTTCTATAGGATTTAATATTTAATATTTAAATCTGTCTTTAAAAGGTAAACACCAATCAATTACCTCCATGTCAGGATTATTTTTATATAGCAGTTGCTGTTGCGCCAACTCCCACTCATGGTGACTCAAGTGTGTTATGGTAGAACTGTAATCCATAGGGTTTGCAATGGCTAATTTTTCCAAAGTAGATCACCAGATCTTTCTTTTGAGACACCACTCAATGGACTCAAAGCTCACCATTTTGGTTACCAGCCAAGCATATTAAACCACGCTAATTATTTTGTTCATCTATTCATTTGTTTAATAGAGTGTCCATAGAAAGTTGATTATAATAACAAGTGTGTCAACTTGGCTGGGCCTGGTTGAGTGGCTGGGCAGCTGGTGGCAGTTAAACCCCATGAGGAGACTGGCAATCAACTCCATGGTGGGATCTACCACAAGCAGCTGGGTAGCTCCTTTGGGTATGTGGTCTGCTTCCTGTAGAAGCCTTTGGGAATGGTCGCTAGCCTATGGCACGCTTGGACCTGCATGTAGTTGTGTCGTTGGTCAGCAGCCTGCTATGCTCTGCCAACCTTGGAACTTACAATTTTGACTTAAGTTAATGGCCTGCCAAGTGGTTTGGTAACATTGGGACTGTGCCTTTTTACTTGTTAACCTTGGGGCTTTTCAGCCTCAGCAGTCAGCAGCTGTCTGAGTGAAGAAATGCCTCTAGCTCCAGTGGGCTGGGAGCAGGAGGCAGAGCTGGACCCCAAAGCTGAAGGGCATTCACCCAGCCCCTAGAGCCTGGCACTTTGAACTTGGGTGTAAAGCCTCCAAGCTGTAAGAAAATAAACTCCTGTTTTATAAGGCCATCCCATTTGTGGTATATTCTTGCCAGAGTGGTACTAGGTAACCAGAACAAGAGCCCATATCCATTGCTGAGGAGTTGATTCTGACTTACAGTGACCCTATAGGACAGAGTAGACCTGTCCATAGGCTTTCCAAGTTTATAAATCTTTAAAGAAGCAGACTGCCACATCTTTGACCTTACAGATGCTGATGGGTTTAAACCACTGACCTTTCACTCAAAGCCAAGTGCTATAACCACTGAACCACCAGTACTCCATCATTGATAGAGGGTAAGGTTTATTTGATAATGAGTTGTTTGAACTGTTAGTCTAGAAATTTCTGTGTAAGGAAAAGTACTGTAAAAGGAATCGAGAGACACAGATTCTAGCATCAATTTTGAAATAAATTGGCCATGTGGCTTTGGGCAAACATTAGCATCTTTAGAACTTATTTCAACTGAAGCTAAATAAAAAGATTGGGTTAGATCATCATTAAGGTGGTTTTTAGGTGCCACTGAGTCATTTCAGACTCACAGTGACCCTACGTACAACAGAACGAAATACTGCTGGTCCTGTGCAATCCCCACAATCTTTGTTGTGCTGGAGGTCATCATTACAGCCACTTTCTCGATCCATCTTGTTGAGGGTCTTCCCCTTTTGCACTGATGCACTGCTTTACCAAGTATGATACCCTTCACCAGGAACTTGTCCATTTTGATAAAATGGCAAAAGTACGAGAGATGAAATTTGGCCATCCTTGCTTCTGAGGAGCATTCTGGCTGTACTTCTTCCAAGACAAATTTGGTCATTCTTCTGGCAGTCCATGGTATATTCAATATTCTTCGCCAACACCACAATTCAAAAGCATCGGTTCTTCTTTGGTCTTCCTTATTCATTGTCCAGCTTTCACATGCATAGGAGGCTATTGAAAATATCTTGGTTTGGGTGAGGCACGTCTTAGGTGTTAAAGGGACATCTTTGCTCTTTAACGCTTTAAAGATGTCTTTTGCAGCACATTTGCCCATTGTTACCTTTAAAGTAGAAAACTTACCCCAAATTATTGTTTCATTTTGTAATATCTCTATCAGCCATTCCTCAAAAGGAAAAAAAAAAAGAAAAAGAAAATTACATTCAGGTGAGCTAAGGCCAAGGAGGAATCATAAATCAGGATTGTTTTTTTTCCCCATTGCAGTTTTTGCTGCTCACCTGTTTCCCTCACCCCACCCCCACAAATATTTCTCCCTGTACTCTTCCTTTCACAAACACACACAACTTTTCTATCTCTACCCTTCATCATTCCCTCTGAAGTATCCTTCTGTGTTCATAACTTTCTTTCTCTTCTAAATTCTGTAAGACTGCTTGTTCACTTAATTTTCTCACTTTTTCCCTGCAAATACTTACCTGTAGTTGACACTCAAGACTTGCACTAACCTTTCTACAGGTCCTTATTTGCTAGCAGATTATCCACCCTTTCTCTACTCCAATGTCAAGACATCTTTCTGAATCTACACCACATCCTTTCTTTTTTCTGTCATGTTTTTTTCTGATTTACACAATAGCTACACTTTTTAAATACATATAAATATCTTGATTTTCCTCCCTGGAAAAGGGTCTGAGAAAATTAGAGATCATTTGAAATATTAGATCATGTAATCCTGAAGAATCCTGTAATCACAAATATATAGTTTATCATATGCTAAAATATAATGATTCTCTGTCTCTAAATCTGGTCTCTCTATACCCTCAGTCTAGTGGCATAGTTGATTCCAGAAGAAAAAGACATGGATTCATAATTGAATTCATGAATTTTAATTGGCCTTAGCTTTGAAGATTTGAAGAAGGCAAGGTTAAGGAACACGATTTACACTTGTGGATGCTACAAGTGGAGAAGGGACAAATGGCTAATAGGATGGATGACAAAGTCAAAATGCAGAATGATCTCCAGAGGCTAGAACACTGGACAAAAAACACTAGAATTAAATTTACTAAGGATAATTATAAAATCCCACCTTCACGTTACAAAAAAATAATAACAATCAAAGAACAAATGCAATGCACTGCCATCAAGTCAGATATGACTCATAGCAACCCCTCCTTGGGTTTCTGAGGCGGTATCACTATGGAAATAGATTGCCCAACCTTCCTTCCAAGGAGTGGTTAGTAGTCAAATGCCTTAGGCACTATGTCATTGGAGCTCCTAAAAAACATGGTTAGACGCCATAAAGTAGGTGGCAATGCCTTAACCCTATGCCTGTTGTAAGGCCCAAGGGCCTCTTCCATCCTTGTCAAGAGGAGTGCTAACCTTCCTCCTTTCATACAACACCATATAAGAACAGATCATAGAATACTTGACTTGAACACTAGTCATAAGAACATGACCTAGGAGTTTTAATTGACAAGGTTTATAATCAGATGAAGCTTTAATAAAGTGCTCATAAAATTATACTGCATTAGCAGAAATATAATGACCACATCACCATAACTGTCAGTCCCTTTGTACCTGGTTAGCTCAGATTTATTTGAGAACATCTGGAGGAAGAAAACCTGAGGAATTTAGAAACCATCTGCCATGTAAAATCATCAAAAGGAACTATCATCCTGTTTGATTGTTTGCCTATTGGATGGTTTAGTGGTGGAAGTTCTGCAGAGGCACATACAAAAACACTTTCTAAACATTCAGTTTGCTCAGTGATATAGAGGACTGCCTAGTTAAGTAAAAGGACACCTACTTAAGTCTTTTCTATGAGTTATAGTATGGATTTGTTACTATTTGATGATACAAAGTCTAGCGACCATACAGATGATTATTGTCTTACAAGTCACTCATTACTAGCTGCACTTCATGATGTTGCTAAGTGAGAGGTACACAAGAAACAGCAGAATGAAAATTAAAGAACCACTATATTAGTAGCTGTACATAAAATACCCAATAACTGTTGGTGAAGAGCTTCAGGAAATTCTACATTGGTGCTTAAGACTAAAGTTTCCTCTTCTTTTCACCTTGCCTCCACTTTGTCCTCCAAAACCCTGAATCATGGGTCTAGTACATGCCTAGTACGTGTTGAAATGTTACATGAAAATATAAAGAGTCCCCCAAATGGTGGTTCCTTTTTTGTTACTGAAATGGAAATAGAAGAGAAATGGATTTCAGCTCAACAAGGGAGGGTATTTTATATTTATGTAGGTTTCCATTACATGACTAGGAAGAAATGAGTTCTCTGTTACTGGAGTTTGAATATTATATAGCAAGGAAGTTGCCCAGTGAGTCAAGCCTGAGATAAAGAGTAAAATTAGGTGATATTTAAGGTTATTCTTACCCTGAACTTTTTTGATTCCAAGAAGCTTTCTTTGGTTATTTAAACTTTTCTTTAGAACTAATGTATAGAGAGAGAATCCCTTAAGAGAGAGGTTTGGTTCCTGATTTCAGCTGCAAAATTTCACCTGGCTACCCAAGAAGAATTGTGATAAACAAAGATTCTTCATTGTGTCTATGTTTGCAAGGACTCTAGAAGTCTGAATATCAATATTTCTTCTCTTTTTCTCTTTCTAGAAATATCAGAGGTTTTCTCTGAACTATAAGGAGCTCCTTCTTTCAAAATTAAAATATTCCTACAATTCTTCATCCTGTTGCTAGTAGCAATCATCAAGCTAGGTAAATAGTACTTTAGGACTGTTGCAATGTCCAAAACTTTGGTAGGTAATTTAGTGATTGTCCTTGACACATGAGGCAAAGAATTACAAAACAATGTCATTTCATTTAAATTAGTAACTCTCAAGTGAGGCTTGCATGTTGTTAATGATGCTGAACAGGTTTCAATGGAGCTTCTAGATTAAGATAGACTAGGAAGAAAGGCCTGGTAATCCACTTTAGAAAATCAGCCAATGAAACCGTTATGAATCACAAAGTTCTGATCCCCCATTCATGGCATCTCCATGAGCGGGGGACCAACTCCATACTCCATGGAAACTAATAAATGTCAGCAGGGAAAAATGTAATGGAAACATAAGCCATTTTTACAAAATCAATATTGTTTTAAATCAAAATAAACATTTATTAAAGATTCAACATGATTTCCTAGAAAATTCAGAAATGCACATATTAAAACTGATTATTAAGCTATAATAATTAATATATTATAAATGGCTAGTGTCAGACATGTCACCAGAGCCTAAAGTAAGCTGAGATCATTCAAAACCAGACAACTCTCAGTTATCTGGTATAGGAGCTCAAAATGGCATAGAGAAAGAACATTATTAGAATCCAAGAATATCTCATTTTGTACACGACTGTCAGTCTCCTTTTCAAACAAACCTCCTTGTAGAGCTGTCAACAAGAACATTGTCACATTTGAGTTTCAACTCCTATTTCATTCCGTCTGAGAAGCAGAGACTAGAATGTAAATGGGAGGAGGGAGAGAGAAGAGTAGAGAACCAGCACTGCACAGCAAGTACTCAGTTAACAGAGGAAAAAAAATGGTAGATCAGATAGAGTGCTAGAGAAGCCGCTGCTCAAATGAAACCTGCTACCTTATGAAGGCACACCCTGTGCCCTCTATTTAAAACTGCTCTTATCTCCTCCTACTTTGCTTTATTTTCCTTCATAACATTTATGACTACTAAATTTATTTATCTGCTTGACTACTTGTTTACTATCTATCGACTCTCTAAAATTAGTCTAATGTCCTATTGAAACCCCCAGATCATAGAACGGTATTTGCACCTAGTAAGAGTCCCTAAAGGAACCATGGTGGCACAGTGGTTAAGTGCATGGCTGCTAACCGAAAGGTTGGCAGTTCAAACTCACCCAGTGGCTCTGTGAAAAAAAGACCTGACAATATTTTTCCATAAAGGTAACAACCAAGAAAACCCCATGGGGCAGTTCCACTTTCATATGGGGTTGCTATGAGTCTGAATTGATTTGATGGCACACAACAACAGGAGTCCCTAAGGAGTCCTGATGATGCACGTGGTTAAGTGTTTGGCTGCTAAAGCAAAAGTTGGCAGTTCGAATCCATCCAGCAGCTCCTCAGGAGAAAGAGCTGGCAATCTGCTTTCATAATGATTATAGCCAAGAAAACACAGTGGGGCAGTTCTACTGTCACATGGAGTTGCCGTGAGTCAAACTTGATGGCACCTAGTGACAACACAGGAGTCTGTTGGTGGTACAAACAGTGAAATGTTTTCCAACCAAAATATTGTCATTTGGAACTCACCAGAAAGAATTCAGAGGGAAAGCCTGGCAGTGTGCTTCCGAAAAAGCACAGCCTTGAAAACTCTATGGAGCACAGTTCTGTTTGCAGCACATGGGGTCACGTGAGCGGGGATCAACTTGAAGAAACTGGTTTGGTTCCCTTTTTTTTATTTTTGGTACCTAAAGCAAACCTCTTTCCATTGAATCCATTCTGACTCATAGCAACCCTGTAGGACAGAGTAGAACTGCCTCACAGGGGTTCCACGGCTGTAATCTTTACAGGAGCAGACTGCCACATCTTTCTCCCAAGGAGATGTTGGTGGTTGGTTTCAAACCTCTAGCCTTTTAGTTAGGGGCAAATGCTTTAACCATTGAACCATCAGCGTTCTTTGAGTGATTGACAGAACCCATATTTCATCTATGATATGTTTTCTCTAAATGTATAATTTTAAGGCAAGTCCATGGCTTCCAGTAGTATGCATGCTTTCCCAATGTGAAAAAACATAATTTTCTTCCATCAGCAGTAACTGAAGTGCACGTTTCCAATTATATGGCTCTCTCAGAGGTTACTTAAATGCCACATATAAGTGTTACGTGATTTTTATTCAGATGTGACCATTCTGAGGAGTGTATGCATTGGCTAAGATTGCTTAATAACCACAAAGGCCCTTCTGCACCTTTCACAAAAGCAAACATTTGGACCCAATTAACCTAAAACATATGATAACTCATCTTCTGGGCCTCTCATGGCCCTAGATTTTAAATCCGTAAGGAATGTAGTATCATAGTCTGCTTTAAATGTCATCTCTCCTTTCAGTGTACTTTGGCTTATGTAGAATATGCTTATTAATTAGATAACAAACAAGAAGCAAACCCACTAAATTAGTTTGTCTTCATACATTTATACCCTTACTTAGCCTTCATACTCTTACTTTGGGTAAGAGAGGAAAAGCCAAATCAGTATTGCCAGGTTTGATTCTTTGGGTTACTTAACAACGTAGCCACGTTTTTAGAAAATATTTGAAAGATGACACTGAAAAAGTAATTGAATTGAGGAGAACTAGGAAGATTCTTAGATGAAATAATTTTATTTCAAGCCACTGTAATAATTCATATACCTAGCACATCACTGAAGTACAATGTTATAATTTCTCCTCATTCATGTCTTTTCTAAAGATCTGTGTAACATGGCTCTCATCAACCACTGAAGATTTTTAAGGGGATCTGAGCTTTTTTTTTTTTTTTTATCTTTTTTAAGCTCTGAAAAAAAATTACTTTAATTGAGCCTTCTTGACATTAATAGCTAAATAAAGTGAAATGGTATGGCCGCTGTTGTTTGGTTGAAAGGCAAATGGATGCATTCTTTTGTGTATTCAGTGTACTCCTAGGAGGAGGATGCATAGAACATATTTTAGTAATAGCTTTGTATTTTTATCACATAAAAGGAATTTACTATTTAAATAACAATACTGTGATAAATTCTCTTGAAAAGCAAACAATTCTTTTTATCATACAAATAATCAACACTCATTTATTCTGAAAAGTCTGCTTTTCACATATGAAATCTTTTCAGTGTGGAATAAAACTACATTGTTGCCCTATTAGAAAAGAAGCTATCCATCCATAAACACTGTGTAACTCTGTGCTTAGTAGAGACTGAGGCAGTGTTAAAAACTCTGATTTTCCCCACACCCATATTCTGCATGTCTGCTAAAAATCCTTTTACTGCACATGCCTCTACCCAGAGCCACTTGGTCTACCCCATACACCCTTCTCACTCACCTGAACATAATGATGTTTTCTCCCTTTTAAATGTGATCTCCTAGTTGGTTTCCTCAAACGAACCTCATCTGACCTTAGTTTCTTCAACATTTACTATTAGTTTATACTTTTTTTTAATATGAACATTTTCTTAATTCTAGTACTATTGAATAGCCATATTTGTTTTTGTGAATACTTAGTGTTTACTATTGATTTTTATGATTATGTTTTTTTTAAGTTATGTTTGTATTTTCCCTAGAGTTTCTTTTTCTCCACCTGAGTTTAAACTCCATAAGGTAAAGCCAAATATATTTGGTGCATTCACTGCCTAGCTCATACATAGTATATGCTCAATGTTTTTGAATAGACCAATGAATGGGTAAATGCATTATGCATATTTACTTTATAGAAACAAAAAAAAAAAAAAACCAAATACACTTCCATCAAGTCCATTCCAACTCATAGCAACTGCCAGTGGGTCTCCAAGGTGGTAAATCTTTATGGAAGTAGATTGCCTCATCTTCTTTCCATGGAGTAGCTGGTGGGTTTGAACTGCCACCCTTCTAGTTAGCAGTCAGATGCCTTAGGCTCTGGGCTACCAGAGCTCCTATACTGAGAGAGAGAGACTCACTGCTGTCTAGTTGGACCCGACTCATAGTGACCCATTCTTGAGTTTCCAAGGCTATATCACTACAGAAGTAGATTGACCAACCTTCCTTCTGAGGAGTGGCTGGTGGATTTGAACCACCAGCCTTTTGGTTAGCAGTCAAATGCCTTAGGCACTACACCACCAGAGCTCCCGAGCTCCTATACTATATAAATGTATTATAAATGAGTGAATGGTAAAATCTTTTATCACAAGATTTCCCATGATTCCATTTCCATGTCCTAAGACTTCAAAAAATAAAAAATAAAAAAGGTAGTATATCAAATGTATTACATTATGTGGTTTCTGTTCAATACCTTCTTTTCCTTGCTGTTTGAGTCATAATGCTCACACATTGAGGAGAAGCAAGTTTTTCGAGCTTTCTTGTCTTGTCGTGTAGTAACACTTACATTTCAGGTTTCTTCAGCCTTTTTATATCCATATCAAACTATCAAGCAATTGATATATCTAAACTTTATCATCAGTGTACCAAACCAGATCAAGACTAAACTATAGAGAAAACAGTCAGTAGTGAAGTTATGTGTACTTCACCTCCTTCTTATGTCTACTTCAAGATCTGTCCTGAAGTATAGTGCTGTCAGTGATAGGATAATATCCACACGCCTACAAGGAAGGCCAGTTACTACTATTATTATTGAAAGTTCTGCACCAACCATTAAAACCAAAGATGAAGAAATTGAAGATTTTTACCAATTTTACAGTCTGAAATTTACCAACATGCAGTCAAGATATATTGATAATTACTGCTGATTGGAATGCATAAGTTGGAATCAAGGAAGAAGCATTGGTATTTGGAAATTATTGATGCTGGAGATTACATGATAGAATTTGGCAAGATTAATGACATTCATTGTAAATACCTTTTTGCAACAATGTGAATGGCAACTATACACGTGGACCTTGCCAGGTGGAATACACAGGAGTCAAATAGATTACATCTGTGCAAAGAGAAGATAGAGAATTTTACTGTCATCAGTCAGAACAAGGCCAGGGGCTGACTGTGGAAAAGACAATCAGTCCCTCATATGCAAGTTTAAGTTAAATCTGAGGAAAATTAAAACAAGTCCATGAGAACCAAAATACTACCTTGAGAATAACCCACCTGAATTTAGAGACCATCCAAAGAGTACATTTGTCACACTGAGTACCAGTGACTGAAGACCAGACAAGCTGTGGGATGATATAAAAGACATCATACATAAAGATAAGATGTATTAAAAAGACAAGAAAGAAAGAAAAGACCAAAATGGATATCAGAAGAGACTCTGAAACATGCTATTGAATAGAGAGTAGCTAAAGCAAATGGAAGAAGCTCTGGTAGCATAGTGCCCAAGGCACTTGACTGCTAACCAGAAGACTGGTGGTTCAAACCTTCCAGCCACTCCATGGAAGGAAGGTTGGGCAATCTACTTCTGTAGTGATACTGCCTTGGAAATCCAAAGAGGGGTCACTTTGAGTTGGGTCTGACTGGATGGCACACAACAACAACAAAGCGAATAGAAGAATGATGAAAAAAGCTGAAGAGAAAATTTCAAAGTGTGACTTGAGAAGACAAAGTAAAATATTATAAGGAAATGTGCAAAGACATGGAGTTAGAAAATAAAAGGGAGAGTAACAAGCTCAGCATTTGTCAAGCAGAAAGGAACTGAAGAAAAAAATTCAAGTCCTTAATTGCAATGCTGAAAAATTCTCTGGGCAAAATATTGAATGATGCAGGAAGCATGGAGGCACATGGAAAGAATAGAGAGTCAATGTACCAAAAATAATTAATCAGCATTCTTCTGGTAAGATGGCAGAATAGGCAGACAGACTGCACAGACCCTCTTCAACAAAGAAAAGGGGACCCAATTAGCAAAGATACTGAAGATAATCCTGGAGCCCTGAGCTTTGAGGGGAAGGATGTAGAAGTGGACTAAACTCCAACTTGCATGAAAACACCAAAAAAGGAGATATATGGAGCTGTGGTCTGTCAGCGAACCTGATGGCACAGACAGCTTGGATATTGCCAAGTGGTGTTAGGACTTAAGAATTAACCTAAAATTTGGCCCTGTTAGCCAAGGACGGCACAGAGGACTGCACTGGTGGCAGGTGAATAAAAAGGGAAGCAATGAAGAGGAAGGCAGGCTCAGCTGTGGACTTTTGCCTGTCCAGAGGACACAGCCATTTTGAATGTTTACAAGTGGTTCAACCATTTTGGATATTTAAAGCAACAGCATTCTCCCAGATGCCAGAGACTTCAGAATAGGCTCCACTTGCCAAGAACCACAAGGACATTCCACATACCAATGACTGGAAAGGTGTGATATTCCCCTTGTTATTACCCCACACCCTTTTGGTGAAGAGTGGTGTAGCCATCTCACACTCCCACCCACATTCTGGGCCCAGTAGGAATTCCATCCCAGTCTGTGTGCTCAGGTGGAGCCTAGGCCCCGCCCTGCCCAGACTTTTTTTTCCTTTTTTTTTTTTTGTTTGTTTTTGTCTGTTTAAAATTATTATTATTACTGTTATCCCTTTTATTATTATTCTTTATTCTTCCCTTCCCAGGTTCTAGTTTTCAGCTTTTTCTCTTTTCCCCATTCCTGGTTCCCATTTTTTTCTTTCTTGTGGTTAACCTCATTCCTTGGTTTTCTTTTTGCATTTTTCACATTTTTTTTTTTTCATTATTCTCCTACTCTACCTTTTTCTCACATTATCATCTCCCCAGATATTGTTTTTTTCTTTTTCCTATTTTCAGTGATTGTTCCTGTGTGGTTACACAGTGTGTTTTTGTTCATTTACTTTTACTTTTTTGATGGTTATTCAACTGTTGTTTTTGTCTAACTGAGTGGGAGACAGCAACAGTGCCCATATGACACAATTACACCCACACCTCCTGCAGCTTCACTTACTGAGTGAGAGCCACCACTTCCTTCTCCACCAACTGGCCAACAGTAAACGACCACCAAGAAGAGCCTGATGCACCCTTAACTGCTCTTCAAACAGTTAACAGAGATCTAAATACAACAATGTGAGAATGTCTTGGAGACAACAGACCATCACAGTCCACACAAAGAAGCAAGATAAAGTGGTAGAAACAAGGGAGCAGGATACAGACCCAGAACACATCC
>NW_006921764.1:3549541-3550766 GCF_000298275.1 Orycteropus afer afer | reverse complement strand
TCAAACTCATCAAAACCAAAGACAAAGAAAGAATCCTGAAAGCAACATGGGAAAAACAAAAAGTTACTTACAAAGGACAACAAGTAAGAATAAGCTCTGATTTCTCAGCAGAAACCATGCAAGAGAGAAGGCAATGGGATGGTATATATAAAACCCTGAAAGAGAAAAATTTCTAAACAAGAATTATATACCCGGCAAAATTGTCCCTTAAATATGATGGTGAAAGTAGGAGATTTCCAGATAAGCAGAAACTAAGGGAATTTGTTAAAACCAGACCAATCTTCCAAGAAATACTAAAGGGAGTCCTTTGAACAGAGAACCAATAATAGCAAACAACAACTGACCATTAATACCCAAGATGACATAACCCAGAAACCAACATACCAATGGAAGTATCCAAAGTAAAATAAGCTTACAAGATTGTAAACAGGGAGCCAGAGACATCAATTGGAAAATGAAGAAAACTACAAACCAAAAAGAGGAAAAATACTGTGTAGTTATAGAACTTCTAAATGGTGAGAAAATCAACAGAGTTGCAAAATAGAATGGACTGTTCTATAACTGGAAAGAAGCTCAATATCCCTCATGAATATAGATACAAAATCTTCAAAATCCTAGCCAATAGACTCCAACAGCATATCAAGAAAATCATTCATTATGACCAAATAGGGTTCATATCAGGTATGCAGACAAAACCCTAGAACACAGACAAAAGCTTGGAACAATTTTGGAAGAAAATACAACAACAAAGTGACAAAATAAATGAAAAATTAGAAATGATTCAAAATCTACACATAGAAATCCAGAAGATTAATACTAAATTTTCAGAACTAGATAACACATCGAAAGGGCAAGGAGTAGAATTGAATCAATGCAACACAGAATTAGTGGGATTGAAGGCAAATAACTGAATACTTCTTTGGAAAGGGATCAATCAGAAAAAAGATCATAACAAAATGAAAAAAGCCTAAGGTTCATGTGGGATCAAAAGGAATAATCTCCATGTTATTAGAAAAAAAATCAACATCATCTACCACGTAATTAAAACAAAAGAGAAGAACCACATGATCATATCAATCGATGCAGAAAAGACATTTGATAAAATCCAACAGCCATTCCTGATGAAAACTCTCAGTAAAATAGGAATAGAAGGGACATTCCTCAACATAATAAAGGGCATTTATGCAAAACCAACAGCCAACATTATTCTCAATGGAGAGAGACT
>NW_006921764.1:3545494-3547206 GCF_000298275.1 Orycteropus afer afer | reverse complement strand
ACAAGGGACGTACCTCTAGAATTTATAGAAAACTCCAACACCTCAATAACAAAAAGACAAACAGACAAACAATCCAAATAAAAAATGGGCAGAAGACATGAATAAACACTTCACCAAGGAGGATATTCAGGTGGCCAACAAACATATGAAGAAATGCTCATGATCATTAGCCATTAGAGAGATGCAAATCAAAACAACGAGATACCCTCTTGCCCTAGCACTAGCAGCAAAGTTCAACATGACAGAAAATAACAAATGCTGGCAAGGATGCAGAGAAATTGGGACTCTCATATACTGCTGGTGGCACTGTAATATAGTACAACCACTGTGGAAAGCAGTAGGTTGATTCCTTAAAAAGTTGGAATTAGAAATACCATTTGATCCAGCCATTCCATTACTAGGTATATATTCTCAAGAAGCGAGAGCCATGACAATAACAGACAGAAGCACATCCATATTCATCATAACACTATTTACAATAGCCAAAAGATGGAAACAGCCTAGATGTCCATCAACTGAAGAATGAATAACCAAACTATGGTACATACACACAATGAAATACTATGCAACCCTAAAGAATAACTTAGAATCTGCAAAACAATGCATAAAATGGATGAACTTGGAGGACATATTGCTGAGTGAAATAAGTCAGTCACAGAAGGACAAATATTGTATTAGTCTGTTGTTGTAAAAGTCAAGGAATAGTTTATATATAGAAGAAAATTTTGTTTGTTGGTTACCAAGGGTGGGAGGGGAGGGATGGGAACACTGTTAGATAGGTAGAGACAAGTATTGACTTGTGTGAAGGGAAGGGCAATGTACCAAATGTAAGTGATCAACATGGTGACATTGAGGAAAAGAAAGACATAGAGAGGTACATGGGAGGTACAGACAACAAATATGAACCCTTTTGCACATATAGTACTGCACTGTCAATGAAGGCAAACACAGGTATATGGGTGGATAGATGGGTGGGCAGGCTGAACTATTATATATGTCTGTGCAGCAGGGAGTGTACCCAAGACCATGTATAGGGTTCGCAGACAATG
Organism: Orycteropus afer afer; assembly: GCF_000298275.1. Lineage (NCBI taxonomy): Eukaryota > Metazoa > Chordata > Mammalia > Tubulidentata > Orycteropodidae > Orycteropus > Orycteropus afer. The sequence goes on along the minus strand of NW_006921764.1, from coordinate 3,546,157 downwards.
ATTCTACAAGTGTATTTATATGTTCTGTAAGAATTCCCAGGGGTATAATAGAGCTGACAAGGGACAAGTTTGTAGCCACTTCTTGATCACAGCCAGCTGCCCAGAAGGAGCAAGTATTTGAACCTGTGGCCTCAGGACCATAGTCATAGGGGGCATCAAGCTCAATTGGCAAAACATACTACAGAAAAACATTGTTCCACCTCCTACTTTGGCAAGTAGTGACTGGGATCTTAAAAGCTTGCAAATAGCCATCTAGATACAACAATGGGTCTCTCCTTGTCCAGAGCAAAGAAGAATGAAGAAAACCAAAGATTCATGGAAACAGTTAGTCCTCATGACCAGTACACTATATGATCCTCAGCTTATATGACTGTGAGACCAGAAGAACTAGATGGTGCCTGGCTACCACTGTCAACCACTCAGAGGGGGCTCTATGTAGGAGATCCTGGATAGAGAGAGAGAACAATGTGGAACAAAACTCAAAATCATTTTTGGGAAAAAAAAAAAAGTGGGACCATGTTTGCTTGTCTGATAGAGCCTGGTGGAACCACTGAGACTATGGTCCCTAGCTGCCCTTCAGGTCTGGAATTGAACCCACACCTGTGGCTTCCAGCCAAACAAAAGACAGGAATATGAGTTGAACATGTACCTGAGGTAGATACA
>NW_006921764.1:3525037-3545242 GCF_000298275.1 Orycteropus afer afer | reverse complement strand
AAAAAAAAAAAAAAGATAGAATGAACTGTTCTAAACTTGGGGAGAAAATTATAAATCACAGGGTAACCTCAAAGAAAAATGATAAACCTTCACATCAAAATAAAAAAGAGGACAAGCACAAATATTTAGTAAATACTAAACAGTAGCAACAAAGAAAATGATATCACGATTCTTAAACATAATGAACTGAGCACAGAAAATTATATGGAACCAAGAAACTAGCAACATCATGAAAAAACACATAACAAAATGACAGCAATCAATTCGTATTTGTTGATAATTACACTGAATGTTAATGGATTAAGTGCACCACTCAAGAGATGGAAAGTTGCAGACAGGATAAGAAAAACACAGTTAGTCAATATTCAACCATTTGAGGAAGTAGCATATGATCAAGAATTGATGTACTGAAAGAAGAAGTCCAAGCTGCACTGAAGGCATTGGCAAAAAGCAAGTTACCAGGAATTGACAGAATACCCAATGAGATATTTCAACAAATGGATGCAACACTGGAGGAACTCAGTCATTTATAGCAAGATTTAAAGAAAGTTACCTCCCAATAGACTGGAAGAGATGCATATCTGTGCCCATTCCAAAGAAAGGTGATCCAGTAGAATGCAGAAGTTGTCAAACAATATCATATATATCACACACAAGTAAAACTTTGCTGAAAATCATTCAGAAATGGTTGCAGCAGTACATTAACAGGGAAATGCCAAGAATTCAAGCTGGCTTCAGGATAGGACATGGAAAGAGAGACATCATTGCCTATGTCAGATGTATCTTGGCTGAAAGCAGAGAATACCAGAAAGATGTTTACCTGTGTTTTATTGACTATGTATGCAAAGGCATTCAACTATGTGAATCACAACAAATTAGGAATCACATTGTGAAGATGTGAATTCCAGACAGTTAATTGTGCTCATGAGGAATATGTACCTCGACCAAGAAAGGAGTGCATCAAGGTTATGTCCTTTCACCATACTTATTCAATCTGTATGCTGAGCAAATAATCCAAGAAGCTGGACTATATGAAGAATGTGGCATCAGGATTGGAGAAAGGCTCATTAACAACCTGAGATATGCAGACAATAGAATTTTGCTTGCTGCAAGTGAGGATGACTTGGAGCACTTACTGATGAAGATTAAAGACTACAGTGTGCAGTATGGATTACACCTCAATATAAAGAAAACAAAAATCCTCACAACTTGACCAATAAACAGCATCACGATAGATGGAGAAAAGATTGAAGTTGTCAAAGACTTCATATTACTTGGTTCTACAGTCAACACCAATGGAAGCAGTAGTCAAGACATCAATGACATATTGCATTGGGCAAATCTGTCACAAAAGACCTCTTTAAAGTGCTAAAGAGCAAAGATATCTCCTTGAACACTAAGGTGCACCTAACCCAAGCCATGGTATTTTCAACTGCCTCTTATGCACGTGAGAGCTGGACAATGAATAAAGAAGGCAGAAGAAGAGTAGATGCTTTTGAGTTGTAGTGTTGGCAAAGAATGCTGAAAGTACCATGGACTGCTAAAAGAACTAGCAAATCTGTCCTGGAAGAAGTGCAGCCAGAATGCTCCTTGGAAGTGAAAGCAGCCAGAGTTTGTCTCATCTACTTTGGTCATGTCAGAAGGGACCATTCTCTGGAGAGGGATGTCATACTTGGTAAAATGGAGGGTCAACGAAAGAGGGGCAGTTCTTCAATGAGATGGATAGACATGGTGGCTGTAGCGATGGGCTCAGGTATAGTAGAAATTGTGAGGCTGGCACAGGACCAGGCAGTGTTTTGTTCTGTTGTACTTAGGGTCGCTATGAGTCAGGGATGGCTCAATGGCCCATAACAACAACAACAATATATAATTCATGTCCTAAAATAATGATGAGCTGCATTTGTCATATTTAGCAGCTGCTCCTTAGATGAATTAAGCTCTGGAGGCATAGTGCTTAAGCCATTTGACTGCTAACTAGAAGGCTGTCTGGTCAAACCCGCCAACTATTCCTCGGAAGGAAGACTGGGCAATCTGCTTCCTTAGAGATACCATACCACCTCAGAAACCCAAGGAGGGGTTGCTATGAATCGGAATCAACTCGATGGCAGTGAGTTTGGTTTTGGTTTTCATTAGATGAATATAGAGGTCTGTATGAAATAATTTGTATATTCTTCTGGGATCTTATTACTTGAATAGATTTTTATTTTTTTTCCCCTTAAGGAAACTTTTAATATTGATTTTTTTTTTCCTTCCAGTAAATTAATTAAAACATTTATATTTTCCTAAAGCATAGTTATTGGCTGCTGCATAGATGCCATCATCTATTAGATTGAACCATTCACATCAAACTCTTACCATTCAATATGGTTAGTTTCAGGACTAACTTCATTGCAGCCACCTGATCTGTACTGACCACAAAGACAAACTCAATAAACAGATTGGAGGAACCCACCCCGATGGCTGCCACAATAGGTTCACATCATTCACGCCCCCTCTAGGAGAGGCAGGAAATAAATCAAGCAAGAGCTTATCATTGAAACTGTGTGGGCAGGGGGATATCAACAGGTAACATCAAAAAGTAAACACAGCGTGCTTAACAAAAAAGGAAAATGAATAGAGAGGATTTTGGAAATGATTTATTAGGGAAAATTGCTATATTTGTTGATTAATCTCTTTTTTCTGAATATAGATGTGAATACAGGTATGTCTTGGAGTACAAACAGTTTACGATTGGCTACTAACCAAGAGAGTTTGGTTGTTCTAATCCAGCCAGTGGTACCTGGGAAGAAAGCCTTGGCAATCTGCCTCCACAGAACAGATCTCCTCTGAAGCACACAGGGTCACTCGGAGTCAGAATTAACAGGAACAGAACAGGTCTACTTGCTGGTGTTTTTTTTTTGTTTTTTTTTTTTTTTCAATATAGATCTGTCTGAAATACTGTTGTCAGAGTAGGATCTTTGTAAATGTGGGTAACTATTGACTCTGAAAGTTAAGTAACCAAAAGTTGAGGCTACGTATAGTTAATAATAACAGCACAAACACACAAATACATTATTCAAAAATAATAGGCTAGAAGCTTAGCCCCAAGAAAAATTGAAAAGCCTGTATTTACACTTGTTTTTATTTTTATTACTTTGAAAAGAGTAAGCCTAAGGTAACTGGTAGAAATATTTGTTATGAAAAATGTGCCTTTATTTCATATGATATTGGCATTTCTGTGTTTAATGCTAACGTATAAGCTCTTCTCCCCACCTTTCAGAAACTACAAACATAAAACAAAATCAATGGCCTGCAGTCAAAATTGCGAAAAATAACTGAAAGATCAGCTATAACTTTGTATTTCCAGATCCATAGAAGTACATATTTTTTATTAATAGCTTGTTTTTTAAAAAAAATTCTATGAAGACAGAAAATTAATGATTTCAGTCTCAGTGCCTTGTTCACTAAAAGAATGGAAAATGGAGATGTGAAGCCTATCAAGACCATTCTTAGTTATTAATATTAGTATTTTCTAACTTGAAATTATACTTTGTAAATAGTATAGTGGCTGAGTACACAGGCTATGACCAGGCAAAAGGGTTAAATTGAAATCTTGTTCTGTTACATTCGATTTATGTAATCTAGGCCAAATTGTTTATCCTATTGAAGACTGTTCAGCTGTAAAATGGCAGAAATAAGAGTCCCTACCTCATAGATTCAATGCAAAGAAGTCCCTACCTCATAGATTCAAAATGAGAAGATGCATCTTGCCCAGTGCTTGGTGCATAGGAAATATTCCATTAATGTTAGCTGCTATAATTATACAAATCATGAGTTAGTAGAAAAACATCCCCGTTGGCTCTATCCTGACAATTCTAATTGTAGAATCTCTGGAAGTTGCAGGGTAGAGAGGAAAGAAGGCAGCCTGCACAGAGAGGAGCCTGAAGGCTCTGTGTCGAATACCTCAGTACAAAACGACAAACATACACACTTACAAAGTCAACCAAGATCATAAAAATGAGGTTTAATTAAAAACAAAAAGAAACGAAAGCAACTGGGGGGGGGGGGTTGCGGAAAGCAGTAAGTCTCTAAGCCACAGGCAAATTTGGTAAAAATCTTGGGATTCAAGTTGATCTTGGAGAGTTATATTTAAACATGATTACCATGTTGCCAGTGGGAAGTGCTTCTTAGAATAACCAGGTTTGAGGAGGCTAATAATAGAACATTGGATCTGTGCTTGCCTCTGAGTCACTGGGTGAGGAAGGGGAAAGTTAAGCCCACCGTGGGGCATAGGCATTATACAAAAGGCCACTTAAGCATCGAGATAGAACAACATCACAGTATAGAAGTTCACCATTTGAATAATTTCTAGCCTTTTCAATTGTGTTTTTTCCCTTCAGGCAATCAAAATTATAAGATCGTGACTTCCTGAAGGACTGGGACTCTGTTTTGTTCATTTTGTATCCCCATTTCCTAGCATAGATCCTAACACAGACTTGGTGCTCAACATAGGTTCAGTGGGTTAAATGAATGATGGTTCTGAGTGGCGGGAATAGCTCAATGAGGAATATTCTGTTTCTGCTTCTACAAGAGACCTTGAATTGAGACTATTAAAGTTTTATGTTTGTGTTGTACTGTATTAACTTCTTCAGGATAGAATCTTACTCAGACATTTGAAACATAGATGTTGTTTTTGTTCTCAGCCATTGAGTCAGTCTGACTCATAGCAACTCTACAAGAGTCAAATTGTCTCATAGGGTTCCTAGGCTTTATCTTTATAGGAGCACATCACCAGATCTTTTCTCCCATTGAGCCAATGGCAGTTTCAAACTGGTACCGTTTCAGCTGAGCATCTAACCACCGTACTGTCAGGGCTCCTTGAAACATGGATACCAAAAAAAAAAAAAAAAAACCACTGCCATCAAGTTAATTCTGACTCATAACCACCCATTAGGACAGAGTAGAGCTGCCCCACAGGGATTTCAAGGCTATAAATCTTTATGGAAGAATATTGCCATATCTTTTCCCCGCAGAGAAGCTAGTGGGTTGGAACTGCCAACATTTTGATTAGCAGCCAAATGCTTTAACCTATGAGCCACCAGAGCTTCTTGAAACGTGGATGTTGTTGCTGTTATTGTTATTGTTAGTTGCCATTAAGTGGATTTCAACTCATAATGACAACCTTGTGTATAACAGAATGGAACATTGCCCGGTCATGCGTCATCCTCACAATTGTTGCTATGCGTGAGCCATCGTTGCAGCCACTGTGTCAGTCCATCTTGTTGAGGATCCTCCCCTTTTTCACTGACCCTCTACTCTGCCAAGAATGATATCCTTGTCCAGGGACTTGTCCCTTCTGATAACATGAACAAAGTATGAGACATGGAATCTGGCCATTCTGGATTCTAAGGGGCATTCTGGCTGCACTTCTACGAAAACAGATTTGTTCATTCTTCTAGCAGTCCATGGTGCATTCAATATTCTTTGCAAATAGCACAATTCAAATGTATCAATTCTTCTGAAGTTTTCTTTATTCATTGTCTAGCTTTCACATGCACACTGAAAATACCATAGCTTGGGTCAGGCTCACCTTAGTCTTCAAATGATATCTTTGTTCTTTAACACATTAAAGAGGTCTTTTACAGTGTATTTGTCCACTGCAATACATCCTTTGATTTCTTGACTGCTGCTTCCATGGGCATTGATTGTGGATCCAAGTCAAATTAAATCCTTGACAACTTCAATCTTTTGTCCATTTATCATGATGTTGCTTGGTTCAATTACAAAGACTTTTGTTTTATGTTGAGTTATAATCCATATTGAAAGCTACAGTCTTTGATTCATCAGTAAGTGCTTCAAGTCATCTTCACTTTCAACAAGCAAGGTTGTGTCATCTGCACATCACAGGTTGTTAATGAGCTTTCCTCCAATCTTGATGCTGCATTCTTCTTCATAGGCTAGCTTCCTAGAATATTTGCTTAACATATAGATTGAATAAGTGTGGTGAATGGATACAACCTTGACACAAACCCTTCCTGATTTTAAACCATGCTATATTACCTTGTTCTATTTGAACGACAGCCTCTTGGTCTATGTAGGTTCCTCATGAGCACAATTAAGTGTTCTGTAATTCCCATTCTTCACAATGTTATCCATAATTTTTTATGATTCACACAGTTGAATGCCTTTTCCTAGTCAATAAAACACAGGTAAACATCTCTCTGGTATTCTCTGCTTTCAGCTGAGATCCATCTGACACCAGAAGTGACATTCCTCATTCCATGCCATCACCTGAATTCAGCTTGAATTTCCAGAAGTTCCCTGTTGATGTACTGCTGCAACCATCTTTGAGTTATTTTCAGGAAAATTTTACTTGTGATATCAATGATGTTATTGGATAATTTTCTGACTGGGCAGTTTCGTTCTGTTGTACATAGGGTCGCAATGAGTCAGAGTCAGAGTCAACACGACAGCACCTAACAACAACAATTTTCCTAGATTCATACTCTATACATTCCACATACCAATTATTAATGGATGTTTGCAACTGTTTCTTCTCATTTTGACTTGTGCCATTTCAGCAGACAAAGCTCCCAGAAGCTTTCCTCCATCCACCCCATTATGGTTGACTCTGCTTTGAGGAGGCAGCTCTTCTTCAGTTATATTTTGAGCCCCTCAACCTGAGGGGCTCTTCTTCTGGTAATATACAAGACAGTATATCACTGCTATTCATAAGGTGTCCAGTGGCCAATTTTTTCATAAGCGGACCACCACGTCCTTCTTCCTAGTCTGGAAGCTCCCCTGAAACCTGTGCACCATGGGTGACTCTGCTGGTATTTGAAATACTTAATATCACAGCAACACAAAAGCCCCACAGTACAACAAACTGACAGAGCAGTGCTGATGAAACATGGGTAGGGTTCAATAGATTGATTTTTATTGTTTTTGTTACTTTAAACAGTCAAGCACATTAATAAATACTTATTAATTTCTGCCTCTGTGCTTCAAATTATGACTAATTTCTCCCCTTTTTAAATCAAATATTATTTTGGCAATACCCATAAATTTTTTGGACCTGAATCTTTCTGCTTTTTATCTGTTGAGGAAAAGATATTTCTCCCAGTTTATTTGTTTTTCCTAAAGCCATTACAGATAACTCTAATATCAGACCTATTTTAAACTATGTTAACAAAGCTAATAAGCTAAAGCTTACTTAAAAAAAAATCTATATTTCTGAAATGCCCTAACCTAGGCCAACAAACACAATTGATAATCTTAAACTACAGCTTTGATTAAAATTCAAGTCTGTACAATCTGCCCAGAGAAATCTCATTTCATAATAAGATATGTACTTGTTAATGTTATGATCTTCCCATACTAGTAGCATTAGAAGTATATTTGCCAAATAGTCAATCACTCCTTTGCCAGGTATTTAGTGCCTGTTGTCAAGGGCATTTTTTCAGCTTTAGGAATACAAACTAAAACAGGCATGCCCTCTACTTTCATGTAACTTAAATTGTTCGATAGACAAATAACAAACAACTAAATAAACAGTATATTAACCTGGAACTTCCAGAAATGCAAGCTAGATTCAGAAGAGGATGTGGAATGAGGAATAGCATTGCTGATGTCAGATGGATCTTGGCTGAAAGCAAAGAATACCAGAAATATGTTTACTTGTGTTTAATTGCCTACACAAAAGCATTCGACTATAACAAACAATCCATAACAAATTACTGATAACATTGAGAAGAATGGGAATTCCAGAACACTTAATTGTGCTCATGAGGAACCTGTATATAGACCAGGAGGCTCATTCGAACACAACAAGGAGATACTTCATGGTTTAAAATCAGGAAGGGAGTGAGTCAGGGTCGTATCCTTTCACCATACTTATTCAATCTGCATGTTGAGAAAACAATCCGAGAATTTGGACTATATGAAGAAAAACAGAGAGTCAGGATTGGAAGACTCATTAACAACCTGTGATATGCAGATAAGGCAACCTTGCTTGCTGAAAGTGAGAGTGACTTGAGGCACTTACTGATGAAGATTAAAGAGTACAGTCTGCACTATGGATTATACTTCAACATTAAATGAAAATCTTCACAACTGGACCAATAAGCAGCATCATGATACATGGAAAAAAGATTAACAGATTTCATATTACTTGGTTCCATGGTCAACATCAATGGAAGCAACATTCAGGAAATCAGACGATGTATTGCACTGGGCAAATCTGCTGCAAAAGGCCTCTTTAAAGTGCTGAAGAGCAAAGATGTGTCTTTGAAGACTAAAGTGTATCTAACCCAAGCCATGATATTTAAAGTCATCTCATATGCATGTGAAAGCTGGACAGTGAATAAGGAAAACTGAAGAAGAATTGATGCTTTTGAGTTGTGATGGTGGCGAAGATACTGAGAGTACCATGGACTGCCAGAGAACTATCAGATCTGTCCTGGAAGAAGTGTAGCCGGCATGCTCCTTGGAAACAAGAATGGCCAAACTTTGTCTCACCTACCTTGGTCATATTGTCATCAAGGATCATTCCCTGGACAAGGATATTATATTTGGTAAAGTGGAGGGTCAGCATAAAAGGGGAAGACCTTTGACTAGATGGACCAACACACTGGCTGCAACAATGGGCTCAGGTATAGCAAGAATTGTGAGGCTGGCACAGGACTGGGCAGTGTTTCATTCTGTTGTACATAGGGTCACTGTGAGTTGGAGCCAACTCTGTGGCACCTAACAAATGGACAAATGCACAAGGTTAATTTCAGATGGTGAAATTAATGATGTGAAGTCAATAAAACAATGCTTTGATTTACAGAGCTGGAGGTGTTCATTTAAATTAGGTAGTCAAGGAAAGACTGAGGATGTTACTCCTGAAAAGTACAATGGACCCACCTATGGGAAAATCCATGTAGAGAACTAAAAATGTGCAATGTCTCAAAGTGATAACAAACCTGTAGTTCTCAGAGGTCATAAAGACTGCATTTCAGTCAAAATCCCAGCAGGTTTTTAGTAGATACTGACAAACTGGTTCCCAAATTCGTGAGAAAGTGCAAAGGATGAATAAAGACTAAAGTTGCTAGACTTATAGCAGTGTACTCTAGGTCTTAGGTCTGGACTCTCTTCTCTCTTCTTTCTACTGTCACGAGACAGTAGATCTCAGCTGTCTCATGGTTTAATATTTTTTTCCATACTGATGACTTCAAACTTTATATCTCCAACCTGGGTCTTTAAATTTCAGACATTTGTTTTTGAATCCAACTTTGGAGGAAAAACAAAGCAAACTCACTGCCACTGAGTTGACTCTGAGTCATAGCAACCCCCATTGGGTTTCTGAGGCTGTAGATCTTCACGGAAGTAGATCACCCCATAAAAACTTGAAAAAGCACCTGGTCAATCCTGATGCTAGCAAAGAGGATCCTCTGAGATGCCCTGTGACTGCTTTTACTACCTTACTTGATACATTCTGGCGTTACATGTGATTTATCTTTTCCTTACAAGTGTCCCCATTTCTTTGGGATACTTACTGTAAAAGGTAGACACACCCCAGCATGAGCCAGAATTTATCTGGAATTACTTAGGAGGATTCTGACCAAAGAAAAAGAGAAATCATTCCCAGATGAATTCATTCATTCATTCAGTTTTTTCATTCATTCTTTCAACAGACAGTGGTAAATGTTAAATGTTGAATGCAAAGAAATGAAATAAAAACAGGAGACTGTATGGCTGAGTATTATTTCAGCTATCCCCAGTTTACTCAGTAAGCCTATCCCTTAGTTCTCTTAAGTATTACATTTATTAAAGCTAACCCCCCCAAGAGCTAAAAGAACTCACATTTGCATTAAAGCATAGACTTTCTTCAAAGACAGATAGATGATCTTGAATCACTAGAAGGTGTCTAGCTACAACAATAGATTTTAACAGCTGCAATGAAAGGTCTACTTAACCGAGCTATTTATGTACAGCTAATTCTTCCATAGCATTGAACAAATCCTGTGTAATTCAATTATTTGGTGAGCAGTTAAATGATGATAAAGAACTCATCGCCCCCGGGTATTTGTGATCATTCCTCCTTTAACCCTGCATTTTCTCACAAAACAGGAGAGAGTGAGGGGGAAACATGAGTACCTAATAATAATGAGCTCTGTGATCCCAACATTTGTAACATGTAATTGAAGAATAATGAGGCTCTTTCTCCCATAGCCAACGCTGTTGAACTACAGGACTCATATTTGAAGATCTTATTAAGAGGTAAAAATGGAGGTAAATATGAGAAATCTGGCATTTATCCAGAATTTAACCAAAGGTCATGAAGTTAACATTTATTGAGGGCATCATAGACCTGTATAGAATGTTTCCCCATGCTACTTATTTTAAACCCTTGGGCAATCCTATGACCTAGGAATTATTATCCCTTTTTCTCACTTATAGAAACTGAAACTGGGAGGTGTCTGTCACCTAGGGTCACGAAAGAGTTGAGACCTGGACTCGAAACACTCTTACTTATCCTCCAACCTCACCAGCTACTCTAGCTCATTCCCTTTTTCTGATTCCTTGCTCCTAAACACTGAGGTATCCCAGGGCTTAGGTCTTAACCCTCTTCGCTCTCTCTTCCTGGATCTCAGCCAATCTCATTGGTTTAATTTCTTATACATGATAATGACACTAAGCTTTATATCTCCAACCTGGGTCTTTGAATTTCCAACTTTTGTCTCAGCTGCCTACTTGACATCCCTACTGGAATGTCACATAGGCATTCCAGCTTTAATATGTCCACAACGGAGGTCCAGATTCTCACAGTCCAAAAACCTGTTCCTGCTCCAGTTTTCCCCATCTCAGGTAATGACAATTCTGTCCTTCCCACTTGCAGAACATCCTTAGAGCCTCTTTTTCTTTCACACTCTCCATTCAATATATCAGCAAATCTTCTTTCTACCTTCAATGTATGACAAAAATCTAACCACTTCCCATTCCCTGCTCAACTAATATTCTAGATGTTAGTCTAAGCCACGGTCTTCTCTCACCTGGGTAATAGCCTTTTAACTGATCTCCTTGTTTTCATCCTTATCTTCTATTGTCTATTCTCAACAAAGTAGCAGAATCATCCTGCAGAAGTACATGTCACTTCTCTCCCCAAAACCCTCCAAAGTGTTTATTGTCAGTGAAAACCAAAGTCCTTTTAAAGTAGTATGATGTTTATATGAGTTGACTCTCTACTAGGTTGCTGACCTGACTTCATATCACTTTTTGCCTTGTCCATTTCGCTCCAGCCACACTGGCTTTGCTACTCCTCAAGTATATCAAGTATAGCCATGCCTCAGGGCCTTTGCACTTGCTGTTTCCTCTGCCTAAAATGCTATCGCCCTGGAAGCCATATGGATTTCTTCTTGACTTCCTACAATCCTCTATTCAAATATTGCTTTATCAAAGATGCCTTCCCAGACCACCATAAAATAGCAACTTCCTCCCCCACAACATTTCATCTTCTTTACCCTCTTTATTTCTCACTATTGCACTTATCATTGCTGGGCATTTTTTCTGTCTCTCACCACTGAAGTGTACAGTCTATGAGATCAAGGACTTTGTTTTGTTCTTGCTGAATGGCACCTACAACATCATCTGGAATGTATTAGGTTGAACCATATGAAACTGCTATTTTTGCAGCTCAAATAGAGTTGACTATCACCATTTTATGGTTTAATTTAGTTAGTATGTCTTCAATAAATACTTGTTTAATTAATTAATGAAATAAACCTATGATAACCTAATTCCAAAGCTATGTTCCCTCTGACTATATACTTCTACCGTATTAATAAAGTTGCTTCTTGGTAAAATGTTTCATACTTTTTATTTTTTCAAGGTCATGAAGTTTAGTACATTAATTACAGGAATTCATCTAGCCAATAATAGTAATAATAGTAATAGTAATAGTAATAATAATAATAATAATAAAAGTATTATTGAGCTTGGTCATTGTTATGTAATTACATAACCCCAGACCAACTTGTTCTTTGTCTCTTAAGAAGAGCCAGGCTTGGATGAATAAGGTCAGAATGGTAAGTGTTGTCCCAGATTTAGCTACCTGAGAGCTAGATTCTTGGCCTTCATGTGAGCCAGTACTCTGCTATCAATTTTTGACTCAGATTTTCATCTTATGGTAATTTTGAAAATTACCATAAAGAGGTATTCAGTCCATTGAGACAGCTAACTTTCAGTTACTTTTTCCATTTGGAATAGATTTGCCTTCAGTTTCATAAAAATTCAGCATGCAATGTGTGTTAAAGTAAATTATCTAGCTGCATAACAGATAAATCCCCAAATCTCAGAAGATTGACACAGTAAGTGTTCATTTTTCATTCATATTGCAGTAGAATGTCAGTTTACTCGATGGCTCTCTTCTCATGCTTTATTTAGGGACTAGACATCTTCCATTTTGTGATTCCACCTTCCTATTAAAAAAACAAAACTCACTGCCGTCAAGTCAGTTCTGATTCATAGCAATATCCATTGGGTTTCCAAGGCTGAAAATCTTTATGGAAGCAGACTACCCCTTTTTTCTTCCACAGAGCAGCCGGTGGGTTTAAACTGTTGACCCTTTGGTTAGTGGCCAAATGCCTTAACCACTGCACCACCAGAGCCCCTTCCTAGCTTCCCATAGATATTTAGAATCTTCCTCATTCATTCAATGATCCTCTGGGGGAGTATTTCTATGCCCAGAAGTGGCACATATAATATGTGCTAATATTCCATTGCCCAGAACTAAGCAGTATAGACACCTAATTATAAAGGAGACTATAAAAGAGAGTCAAGCTGTGTGCTCCAGAAGAGAGAAGACATACACAGTTGAGCACTGGCAGAGCCTACCAAACTGCATAAGTGCACATCTCCTCTGTTGCATTCCTCAGTGTTAACACTTGTTATGAAATTTTGCAATTTTGTGGTATTTGCACTAAATATCTGTTATGATTGAAATTATAATAAAGCTCCAGCTGCTGGTTCTTTTTGAGACTGTTATTTCTAAGTAATTCATTCAGTTAATGGAAAACTCCATCTTGTTCCTAATTGTGTTAGTTTTAGAACATATTTCATAATATGCATCAACAGGTAATGGGAAGTGATTAGATTTTATCCATCTGAGTTCATACAAGAAGACTCAGCCCTAATCAGTCACATATACATATACCAGTTTGAAGGCACTTACTATCTTAAACCAGATCCATAGTCTTAGATAACTAGAACACAAAGTTACTTGTCATAATATTTTCCATATTGTTTTTAATTGCATATTATATGAAGAGTTGGAAAATTTCACATTATCCCCATATACAAGGTTATCTACAGATATTTCCAAGGTCAGTGATGATACTGTATGATAATTAATGAATAGCAAATACATTGTTGAAATATGTGAGGAAATTCATGAGGTTATTGAAGTTTACAGAAAATGATTTGAAGCATATCTTCAAACAGTGTTTTATGATAAAGCCACTCTATGAATGATTTTTGAGAAATTAAGAGATATAAAGTTTTCTCTTTATAAATGATTGTTTTCCAAACTCTCAACATATATGATATGTAAGAATTTGCCTAACAATTAATAAGTTAAGGGAAATTGTATTATTCTTTACTTCAAGTATTGATAGCAAAGCATTGTTGATGTTCATATTTTTGTTTGGTGCCATTGAGTTGGTTCCAACTCATGAAGACCCAACGTACAACAGAACAAAACACTATCCATTCCTGAGCCATTCTCACAATCATTGCTATGCTTGAGCTTATCATTGCTGCCACTGTGTTAATCCATCTTGTTAAGGGTCTTTCTCTTTTTCTCTGATCCTCTACTTTACCAAGTGCGACGTCTTTCTCCAAGAACTGGTCCCTGCTGGTAACATGTCCAATGTACATGAGAAAAGTCTTTTCATCCTTGCTTCCACGAAGCATTCTAGCTGTACATTTTCCAAAACAGATTTGCTCATTCTTCTGGCAGTCTATGGTATATTTAATATTCTTTGCCAACACCATAATTAAAGTGCATCAATTTTTCTTCAGTCTTTCTTACTCATTTTCCAGCTTTTGCATGTATAGGAGACAATTGAGAATATTATGACTTGGGTCAGGCACACTTTAGTCCTCAAAGTGGCATCTTTCCTTTTTAACACGTAAAAGAGGTCTTATTGAACAGATTTTCTGAATGCAATATGTTGTTTCTGTTCTTTATTGCTGCTTCCATGGGCATTGATTGTGGATCCAAGCAAAATGGAATCCATACATACCCACACACATGCATAACACATGATTTTCATTTTGCATGTTTTGACTGCTGGACTATCTATGACAGGATGTAACATTTCTAATTAATAAATCTTCTAACAATTACACAATCTTTGCTTTACCACAATACTAGTTCACCCTTCTGAACTGTCAGCTGGCCCTATCATGTCCTATTGGTAGGTCCTTTTCATTCATCTCTTCAACAAACTTTCTAACATTTGTTTTTGATAAATATTTACTGACTGAATAATGAATGCATACTATGTATCTCATACTGGGAAGCACTATGGGTAGCAATTCAGTCCTTCAACAAATGATTACTAATGCCATGGCCCATGGCCTCTTCTCAATTGTTTAATAAGCAATTATTTTAATTGAGCACCTATTCAAACCTTGTGCTAGAATCTAGGAATACAAATTTAGATAAGACATTGACCCTGACCTCTGCAGTTCATATTCCACTTGGAAGAGTAGACACACAAATAATTCATTATTTTGTGATGCAATAAGTGCAAAGATATAAGCTTTCACATAATATTAAGGGAGTAAAAAGGAGCACCTGGCCATACCTCAAGAAGGGGAAAGATAAAGGGGAGTTTCATATATTGGCAGTCTTTGACCTCAGTTATAAAGATGAGAAGAGTTAACCAGGTAGCAGTCAGGAGGGAAAAGGGAACAAACCAAAGACATTCTAGGCACAGTAGACAGGCAAACTAAAGGTACTAGTGGCAATAAATACTGTAATCGATGGGGAGAACTTCAAATAGTTTGATGTTGCCTGGACATAAAGTGTAAGACAAGACATAGTGGACATGATACCAGACAGGTAGGCAGGCACAAATGACCAAAGACCTTGGGCTGTATGCTTTAGGTCAATATATTCCAAATTCATACGAGGACACATTCATTATTTTTTCCATGTCTGTAAATGGATTATAGCCTTTCTTTTTTCTCATCTTCAGTAGTAATAACTGTGAAATTATGAGTTTAATGCACTATTTAATTAATTATTTGAACTCACATTAAAATAAATAAATATTAAATTAAAATGTTCTTCCTTGAACACTTAAAATGATAGCACATAGCACTTTGCATGCTTTGAGGAATACTCATTTGGATAATGAGGAACCACTGAAAAGCTTTGAGTAGGGAGTGACTTGATTAGATGTGCATTATAGAGAACAATTTAGCAACAGTGCTGAAAGTTGACTTAAGGAGGAAAAGAGATTAGTTGGGAAACTCATACAGTTAACAAGGCAAGACATTATAAAGGTCTGAATTAGGACCCTTGGGTATTTATTATTTCAGTTTCTTGCCTTATCCAAGACAATATTTTTAGACACTAGGAGGTCAATAGTTAACATGGCTGATAAAGACCCTGCCCCCATATAGCCTATATTCTAGTGGGGGGTGGGGAAAGACAATAGCCAAAATACAAAAGAAAAGTAACCTCAAGTAAATAGAATTGGAAGCTAGTTCATTAGAGAATGACTGATTATAGAAGGTGGAGGGTGGCGAGGGCTGGTAAGGGTGATTAAATTAGGGATCAGAGTAAGTCTGAGGAGGTGATACTTAAGCTAGACCTAAGGAATGAGAAGGGGCCAAGTGTGAGTAGAAAAGAGTGGAGCAATTGGATTTTAGAAATATTTAGGAGGTAGAATCAGCTGGACTGAAATATTGACTAGGTAACAGAGAAGGAGGAATTCCTAAGTTTACATTTGTTTCGTGTTTTGGAATCCCAGTGATCAACATAACTGGGACTTACTCCAAGTTCTAAGGAGTCCCTGGGTGGTGCAAAGAGTTAACACACTCTGTTGCTAACCAAAAGGTTTTAAGTTCAAGTTCACCCAGAGGCATCTTGGAAGAAAGGTCTGGCAGTCTACTTCCAAAATTATAGCTCTTGAAAATGCTACAGAGCACAGGTCTACCCTGACACACATGGGGTCACTGTAAGTCAGAACCAATTCAATGGCAACTGGTTTTATACAGCTTTACCTCACTCACACCATTTCTCTATTCTTCAATGTCATTCTCTATTTGTTGTTGCTGTTGTCTGGTACCATCGAGTTGGCCCTGACTCATAGTGACCCAATGTACAGTAGAATGAAATACTACCCAGTCCTGTGACAGCCTCACAATCCTTGCTACACCTGAGCTCATTGTTGCAGCCACTGTGTTGGTCCATCTTGTTGAGGGCCTTCCCCTTTTTCATTGACCCTCAACTTTACCAAGCATGATAGCCTTCTCCAAGGACTAGTCCTTTACAACAACATGACCAAAGCTGATGACATGAAGTCTCATCATTCTTACTTCCAAGAAACATTCCAACTGCTCTTCTTCCAATTCTTCCAGTTCCTTTGGCAGTCCATGATACATTCAGTATCCTTCTCCAACAGCACAATTCAAAAGCATCTTCTCTGGTCTTCCTTATTTATTGTCATTCTCACATGCATAAGAAGTTATTGAAAATACCATGGCTTGAGTTAGGCGTACCTTAGTCCTCAGAGAAATATCTTTGCTTTTCAGCACTTTAACGAAGTCTTTTGCAGCAGATTTGCCCAGTGCAGTATGTCATCGGAGTTCTTGACTGCTGCTTCCATTGGTGTTGATTGTGGAACCAAGTAATATGAAATCTTTGACAACTTCAATCTTTTGTCCGTTTATCATAATGCTGCTTATTGGCCCAGTTGTAAGAATTTTTGTTTTCTTTATGTTGAAATGTAATCCATACTGTACTGAAGGAATTGGTGAAGAATAAGTCTTTAATCTTCATCAGTAAGTACTTCAAGTCATCCTCACTTTCAGCAAGCAAAATTGTGTCATCTGCTTATCACAGATTGTTAATGACTCTTCCTCCAATCCTGATGCCACATTCTTCATATCTTCATATAACCCAGCTTCTCGGATTATTAGTTTAGCATACAGACTGAATAAGTATGGTGAAAGGATACATATGACCTAGATGTACTCCCTTCCTGATTTTAAACCATGCAGTATCACCTTGTTCTATTTGAATGACAGCTTCCTGGTCTATGTACAGTTTCCTCATGGGTACAATGAAATGTTCTGGAATTCCCATTCTTCTCAACATTATCCGTTAATTTGTTATGATCCACACAATTGAATGCTTTTGCATAGTCAATAAAATACAAGTAAACATATTTCTGATATTCTTTGCCATCAGTCAAGATCCATCTGACATCAGCTCTGGTATTCCTCATTTCACATCATTTTCTGAATCCAGCTTGAATTTCTGGAAGCTCTCTGTTGGTATACTGCTGCAACTGTTTTTGAATTATCTTCAGTAAAATTTTACTTGTGTGTGATGTTAATGATATTGTTCGATAATTTGCACATTCTGTGGGATCACCTTTCTTTGGAATGGGTACAAATATGGATCTCTTCCAGGCTGTTGGCCAGGTAGCTCTCTTCCAAATTTCTTGGCATAGATGAGTGAGTGCTTCCAGCATGGTGTCCGTTTGTTGAAACATCTCACTGAGTATTGCGTCTATTCCTGGAGCCATGTTCTTCACCAATTCCTTCAGTACAGCTTTGATGTCTTCTTTCAATACTATTGGTTCTTGATCATATGCCACCTCCTGAAATGGATGAAGATTGACCAGTTATTTTTGGTACAGTGACTCTGTGTATTCCTTCCATATTCTTTTGATGTTTCCTGCATCATTCAATATATTGCCCATAGAATCTTTCAGTATTGCAACTCGAGGCTTAAATTTTTTCCTCAGTCTTTTGGCTTGAGAAATGCTGAGAATGTTCTTCCCTTTTGGTTTTCTAACTCCAGGTCTTTGCACATTTCTTTATAATAACTGACTCTGTCTTCTCAGGCTGCTCTTTGAAATCTTCTGTTCATGTCTTTTAACTTGTCAATTCTTCCGTTTACTTTAGCTACTGTCTGTTCAAGGGCAAGTTTCAGAGTCTCTTCTGACATTCATTTTGGTCTTTTCTTCCTTTCTTGTCTTTTTAATGATTTTGCTTTCTTCGTGGATGATGTTCTTTTTTTTTTTTATGCAGAAGTGTATGTTTATTAATTTGAAGAATCTAGAATAATGAAGAGGGCCAGACAATAACAATATAATAATGAAGATATTCAAAACTTAAGGCCAATGAATATACAAAATGATCTGATAGATTGGTTTTAATTTTATTTTTTATTTTTGCAGTGTTTCCTCCCCTCCCCTCCCCTGCCCTCCCGTCCCATGCCTGGTAACCAACAAAGAAAATTTCCTTCCATGTATAAACCTTTCCTTGACTTTTTGCAATAATGAAGTAATACTAATAATAATACAATAATGAAGTAATATCTAATTTGATAGCATTGTAATCTGAGAAGGTGCTTTGCAGTATTTCAATATTTTTAAGTTCATGAAGGCTTGCTTTATTGCCTAGCATATGGTCTATCATGGAGAATGTTCCATGTGCACTGGAAAAGAATGTAAATTGTTCTGTCGTTGGGTGAAGTGCTCTGTAGAAGTCTATAAGGTCAAGTTGGTGGATTGTATTGTTTAGTTCTTCTGCTACTTTGTTGACTTTCTTTCCAGTTGTTATATCTTTCATTGAAAGTGGTATATTAAAGTCTCCTACTATGACTGTGGAGTCATCTATTTGTCTTTTCATGAATGATGTTCTTGATGTTATCCCACAGTTCCTCTGGTTTTTGGACATTGGTATTCAATGCATGAAAGGTATTCTTTAGATGGTCTCTAAATTCAGGAGGGATATAATCAAGGTCATATTTTGGGTCTTGTGGACTTGTTTTAATTGTCTTCAGCTTCATCTTGAACTTGCAGATGATCAGTTGATGGTCTGTTCCACAGTTAGCTCCTGGCCTTGTTTTGGCTGAAGACACTGAGCTTTTCCAATGCCTCTTTCCACAGATGTAGTCAATCTGATTCCTGTGTACTCCATGTGTTCATGGTGAAGTCCATGTGTATAGCCATCATTTATGTTATTGAAAAAAGTATTTGCAAGAATGAGTTGCTGGTCTTGCAGAATTCTATCATGCAATCTCCAGAGTTATTTCTATCACCAAAGCCATATTTTCCAACTGCTTGTGATTCTTCTTTGTTTCCAACTTTTGCATTCCAATCATCAGTGATAATGAACACAGCTTGATTGCATGTTTGGTCAATTTCAGATGGCAGAAGTTGGTAAAAACCTTCAATTTCCTCATCTTTGGCTTTGGTAGTTGGTGTGTATATTTGAATAATAGTGGTATTAATTGTTCTTCCTTATAGGCATATGGATATTATCCTATCACTGACAGCATTCCACTTTGGAATACATCTTGAAACATTCTTTGTGACAATGAATGCCATACCATTCCTCTTTAATTTGTCATTCCTGGCATAGTCAATTATACATTTGTCTGATTCACAATGGCCCAAAATAGTCCATTTTCAGCTCCCTAAAGCCTAGGCTATAAACCTTTATGTGTTCCATTTCATTTTTGACAACTTCCAATTTTCCTAGATTCATATTTCGTACATTCCATATTCCATATTCCAATTATTAATGGATGTTTGCAGCTGTTTCTTTCCATTTTGAGTCATGACACATTACCAAATGGAGGTCTCAAAAGCTTTACTCCATCCACATTATTAAGGTTGGCTCTACTCTGAGGAGGTAGCTCTTCCTGAGTCATGTTTTGAGTGCCTTGCAGCACTATATTGGACAGTGTTTCAGGTCTATTCATATAGTTTTCCAGTAATATATCTGCCAGTGTTTCCCTGCTATTCATAAGGTTTTCACTGGCCAATTCTTTGAGAAGTTGATGGCCCCTTTCTTCTTTTGAGTCTGTATTAGTCTGGAAGCTCTGCTGAAACTTGCCCATCATAGGTAACCCTGCTGGTATTTGAAATACTGATCACGTAGCCTCCAGCCTCACACCAACATGCAAGCCAGCACAGTATGACAACTGACAGA
>NW_006921764.1:3523528-3524128 GCF_000298275.1 Orycteropus afer afer | reverse complement strand
TTCTGATCATTCACATAAACTTATAGGACCATCGTCTGCCAACCCTATATATGTTCTTGGATACCCTCCCCATTTCATAGACATACCTAATCGTTCAGCCTGTCCACCCATCTATCTACCCATATACCCATGTTTGCCTTCACTGACAATGCAGTACTGTTTAAAAGGGTTCATATATGTTGTCTGTACCTCCCATTTACCTCTCTATGTCTTTCTTATCCTCAGTGCTGCCATATTGGTCACTCACATTTGGTACATTGTCCTTCTCTTCACCCAAATCAATACTTATCTCTATTTATCTAAGAGCATTCTCTCCCCTGCCCTCTCACCCCTGGGAACCAACAAAGAAAATTTCCTTCTATAAATAAACCCTTCCTTAACTTTTACAATAACAGACTAACACAATATTTGTCTTTTTGTGATTGACTTACTTCACTCAGCATAATGTCCTCCAAGTTCATCTATGTTATGCAGTGTTTTGTAGATTCTACATTATTCTTTAGCATTCCATAGTATTCCATTGTGTGTATGTACCATAGTTTGGTTATCCATTCCTCAGTTGATGGACATCTAGGTTGTTTCCATCTTTTGGCCATTGTA
>NW_006921764.1:3515320-3521008 GCF_000298275.1 Orycteropus afer afer | reverse complement strand
ATGTTATTTGTATTCTCTCCCTCTTTTCCTTTGTTAAATTTGCCAGTGGTTTGTCAATTTTATTGATCTTTTCAAAAAACCAACTTCTGGTCTTGTTCATTTCTTCTATAGCCCTTCTATTTTCTGTTTCATTGATTTCTGCTCGAATCTTGATTATTTCCTTTCTTCTGGTGTCAATAGTGTAGATGTCTTTTCTGAAAATTTTACTATTCATTATCCTTTGGTTAAAAAACACTGGTGATGCAAACTGTAAAGCAGCCCTCTGGTAGCTGAAAGATTGGCATTTCAAATCTACCAAATGTCTCCATAGGAGAAAGACCTGGTGAACTACTTACATAAACAGTACAACTTAGGAAACTCTATGGGGACAGTACTACCCTGTCATATGGGCTTGCCATGGGTCAGAACCTACTTGACAGCACTTAGCAACAACATTCTTTGGTTTAATGCCAAAAGTCTTCATCTGAAATTTCTCCATATCTTTGTTTCAAATGGAATTCAGTTATCAAGTCCACCCTAATGTTTCCCATGTAAAGTATGCTTTTGAAAATCATGAACAAAGCTTTTGAATTGTTGAATTTAAATGGAATCCGCTCCAGAATGAATCTGCTAATTTCATCCCAAAATAAATTAATAAAAATCCTAATGGTTGTTTAGTGCAATGTTATGCTAAACATATTCAATATTATGTTCAAGCAGTGGCTTCCTTTAGCAGTGTTGGAGACTGCATACAAGAAGCATTTAATTATGAATGCCATAATTTGCTCAATTGATGCCTCTCTTCTATCTGCAAACCATAGATAATTTCCCCTAAACAAATGTAACTATGAAAATAATATTTAAAACTGGAAAATGAAAATATATTAGCTCTGTATAAACCAAATACTGCATAGTCAAAACTAACTGCCCTAGTGACAAATAAGCATCTCCTAAATTCAAACCACAGAGGTATCATCTGTTCATTAAGGAGCTATTTCCTAGATAAGAACTAGGGGATGTGGTTTTATAAATAACTTGGGGATTTTGCTTTCAATGTGAAGCTGATTTTAAAATAATATTAAAATCGTACTCATTTGTGTATTTTTAATGCTTTTTTAGCAAGCTATTACATAACATCCAATGGCACCTGATTTTATGCACAAAGAATTTATGAGTATGAATTTCAGTCTCCTTACAAAGATGGAGCTTGTTGTCTCAAAAGGAGTTCCCTAATGGAAAAGATAATTAAACTGGAAAATGTTCAGACATTTCAACACTCCTTTCCTTTTTTCTTCTGTAGAGCCTTGCCCTTGACATTCATAATTATTGAAGTTTGCACTTCTCAATTTTTCTATTACTTTTATCAACTATAGCATAAACTGGAAAATGATTTTAAAAAGCAACCAAAAAAGAGAATTATGCTTTTTTCCTACATTTCTCATTTCATACCACTACCAGCATGTACTGGAGGTGCTCCCTCATTTATGCCAAGAAATTTAGAGGAAAGCTACTGGGCCAACTGCTGGAAGAGATTCATATTTGTGTCCATTCCAAAGAAAGGTGATTCAACAGAATGCAGAAATTATCAAACAATGTCATTAATATCACATGCAAATAAATTTTTGCTGAAGATCATTCAAAAATGGTTACAGCAGTACATTGTCAGGGAACTGCCAGAAATTACAGCTGGATTCAGAAGAGGACTTGGAATGAGGTATATCATTACTAATGTCAGATAGATCTTGGCTGAAAGCAAAGAATACCTGAAGAGATGTTTTCCTGTGTTTTATTGACTGTGTGAAGAAGGCATTTGATTGTGTGGATTATAATAAATTATGGATAATATTGCAAAGAATGAAAATTTTGGAACACTTGTGCTCATGAGAAACCTGTACTTAGACCAACATGCAGTTACTCAAACGGAGCAATGGAATATGCATGGTCTAAAATTATGCATTGTGTGTATGAGGGTTTTATCCTTTCACTATACTTATTCCATCAGTATGTTGAGCAAATAATCTGAGAAACTGGACTATATGAAGAAGAACACAGCATCAGGACAAGAGGAAGATGGATTAACAACCTGAGATATGCAGAAACATTTAGTGATGAAGGTCAAAGACTATAGCCCTTAGTATGGATTACACCACAACATAAAAAATAAAATAAATCCTCACAACCAGACCATTAAGCAACAGCATGATAAATGGAGAAAAGATAGAGTTGTCAAGGATTTCATTTTACTTGGATCCACAATGAACACCTATGGAAGAAGCAGTCAAGAACTGAAAAGATACATTTCATTGGGCAAATCTGCTCCAAAAGACCTGTTTAAAGTGTTAAAGGGAGCAAAGATGCCACTGTGAAAACTAAGGTGTGCTTGACCCAAGCCATGGTATTTTCAATAATGCATGTGAGAGCTGGACAATGAATAAAGAAGACCGAAGAAGAGTTGATGCATTTGAATTGTGGCACTCACAAAAAATATTGAATATGCCAAGGACTGCTAGAAGAATGAGCAAATCTGTCTTGGAGGAAATAATGGTTAGAATGTTTCTTACAAGCAATAATAGCTAGACTTCTTTTCTCATACTTTGTTCATGTTGTCCGAAGGGACCAGTCCCTGGAGAAGGATATAATGCTGCGTAAAGCAGAAGGTCAATGAAGAAGGGGAAGACCCTCAATGAGATGCATTGATACAGTGGCTGTGACAGTGGCCTGAAGCATAGCAAAGATTCTGAGGATAGCATAGGATATCCTCACACTAGGCAATGTGTTTCATTCTTTTGTGCATAGGGTCACTTTGAGTCAAAAGCAGCTTAATGGCACCTAACAACAACAACAACCAGCATATAGGTTGTTTTACAACATTATCTTGGTCCGCAACCCTTCAAAGTCAGGCAGGAAATACTTGAGCCATAAACCCTAAAATGTGAACTCTCTGTAATGACCATCACAGAAGAAGCTAGACTTCTTAACTATTGGCATGGACACAATAGTTAAGCCAGTTGTGTGCCTTAAACACTGACAGAACTGAAAAAAATCTGGTTTGATTCCCACCTCCACTTACCAAAACTAACCAAACCCACTGCCACTGAGTCAATTCCAACTCATAGTGACCCTATAAGACAGAGTAAACTGCCCCAAAAGGGTTTCTAAGGCTGTAAATCTTTATGGAAGCCGACTACCTCTTTTTTCCCCACAGAGTAGCTGGTGGGTTCCTAGTAACAACTTTTTAGCAGCCCAGTATTTTAACCACAGATCCACCAGAACTCCCCACTTAAAGTGGACAAAATCTACCCAAGAATAAGCAACTACCTAACAACCCAAAACTTCCTGTCCCTCTTGCTAAAGCTCAAAAAAATTTACCTGATATTTTTGCTCTGAATTCTGGTAGTTAGATGTTGTTGGGTTGATTTGCAACTCATGGTGACCCCATGTACCAAAGTAGAATTGCCCCATGGGGTTTTCTAGGTTATAGGAACAGATCACAGGTCTTTCTTCTGCAGAGCCACTGGGTGGGATCGAGTCATGGTTAACAGTCAAATGCTTAACCATTGTGCCACCAGGGTTCTTCTGAACTCCAGTAGTATTCACAAAAACTAGGTTAGTTATGATATGACAAATACTGAGATTGCTGCCTACTGAGACTTTCTGTCAGTTGCCTTAAAATATACATTTCCCACTTCTTAAATGAAAGATTAACATAGTCAAGTTTCAAAAATAAGTCATGAGCTCTTTTCATATCCCTGTAACTATTTTTCAAGTCTTTGAGCTATACTGTGTTAATAAGTTTAGAATATAATACAAGAAAAGTAGCTAGGTCATGGTGGAAAGAATTCCATCCTCAGAAGAGAACTTTGGTGTGAATGCCACTTCAGCGAATCATTTTGGTTACATTACTTACACTCCCCAAATACTACAAACTACTCTGCAACCTTGTTCTTTACCCTTCCCCCTCATGTTCTCTCCCAGTAACTAAATTATAACAACCCAGTTTTCCCATGCCACCTGGATCTTCCTATCTCAGTATCTTTGCTTATGTGTTTTCTCCTGCTTGCAATGCCTATCACTCATTACTACATATCTAAGTCCCACCAATCTTCCAAGGCTAAAAATTTTTTCCCAGAAAAAAATTTATTTCTACTTCATCTTGAATGCATAGAACTTCTTTTACAGTACCTATGTTGTAGTATTTCTGGTTGCATGTTTCTTGATTATAAATACTTCAAGAGGATCAACCTCCTTACTCCAATGCCTCAGTGTGATAAATGTATTTGTTGAAAGTTTGAGTGAAAGAATAAATGAATGCACAGCTAAAAGAAACTTTATTTTCTTATTGATAAAATGGGGGAAAGAGTATCTACCCACAGAATGTGCTGAGTATTACATTTAATTGACATTATAAATGAATATTTTTTGTAAATAAGAACATGCTATGAAAGTGTAAGTAATTTTCATACTCTTGCGAGAACTAAAGTAGCACTGGTATATCTCTAACTCAGACACAAGAAAGAAAATAAACATTATGGATAAAATTATCCCTGTGTCATGAGCCAGGCTTCAGTTAGTGTCTCTTTGGTCCAAAGAAAGGTACGTTGTTTGGAAAATTTAGTGCTTGTTTGATGGAAATCAGCCCTTCTGTCTCTGAATCATTCCTATCAAACTGGTCTGTCTTCAGTAGTGATGGACAGGTCTGAATGTCACCAATTTAGAGATAAGTTCTCTGCTTTAAAAGTGAAGCCACAGAGATCCTCATAGGTGCTTCCAAGCTGCCTATTTATTTCAAATGCCCTTTGATGATGCTTTACTTAAAGTGCTAGTGGATCCATCCATTATAATGGTAACAAAGGCAGGTTGGAGGTCGAGTTTCACCGAGCCTTTTGACGGTGGCTGTTGCTTTGCAGTTGAGTTGGAATTGACTCAACAGCAACTAACAACAATTGCTTTGCACCCTGGCAAGCTTCAGGAACACAGTACCCATCAAAGTATCTGGCATATAACAGATGTGCCATGATTATTTAGAATGAATGGAGGTAGAAGGCAAGACTCAGATGGTTTGGGGGTTTCCAGGGCAGAATTCAATAAAAATATCATAGGATTAATATTACCACAAATTAATGTGTTTCTCTGTTGACCAGTAACCATGTGACTCTGCACTTGGTAGGGGTGCAGAAAAATGGTAGTCAAACAACCCACTGAGTGAGAAATGATGAGATATGAAGAAGTCCTCTGAAAATGTTATATTCTTTATTTCATTCATGCTATTTGATTACTCTTCAGGCTAAGAAGTAGTATGTATAGCATTGCTAGGATGAGCACAAACTTGAGTCAGACCTGGGCCTGAAAATTGGCAGTTTTACTAATTAGTTCAATAAGATGAACAAGTTATTTAACCTCTCCAGGTTTGTTTCTCATCTGCAAAATGGAAATTATAATAGCACATATCTCACAAGGTTGTTATAAAGCTTAAGTATGAGCCTTCTGTCTGATGACTCTGCACTCTACCAAGAGCTCCTCAACCAAAGGGAAGTGCTTCCTAACTCAGGCCTCTCCTGAGGAAACTGGAAGATGGCAGAATAGGCAGACAGACTGCACAGACCCTCTTCCACAAAGAAAAGGGGAACCAATTAACACAGATACAGAAGATAATCCTGGACCCCTGAGCTTTGAAGGGAAGGATATAGAAGTGGACTAAACTCCAACTAG
>NW_006921764.1:3504464-3506000 GCF_000298275.1 Orycteropus afer afer | reverse complement strand
ATAACAACAACAACATCACTCTATAATTTTTCTTCACATACAAATGTGTATATATATCATTCATTAATGTAAAAACATTTATTAATTATCTATTATATTTCAGACTTCCTTCTAACCTCTGGGGCTATATCTATTATATTTCAGACTTCCTTCTAACCTCTGGGGCTATAGCAGAGGGGGTAAAAAAGGCAAAAATTTCTCCCCTCCTGGAGCTTGCTTGGGGAAGAGCAACACAAATAAATAAAATGTATATTTGCACTTTGAAAGATGGCATGGAGAAAACAGCAAAACAGGGAAGGGGATAAGGATTAAGGAGCTGTCACTTAAAACAAGGTGGGTCTCACTGAGAAAATAGTGACATATGGCCTTATTGGGGATAAATACTTAAGGAAGGTGATGGAGGGGCCAATAAAGCTTCCTAAGGGAAGGAAGAATCAGACAGGAAAGTGCAATACAAAGGTCCTGACACATAAAATGCCTGTTGCTCTGGAGGGAGAGAAAGGAAGCAACATAGGTAGGTATAAGTAAATGAGAAAGGAGAGTATGAGGTCAAGTCAGAGAAGGGGGTGGAGTGTCCACAGGGCTCGGACCATGTCAGTTAGTATAACGCTTTTGGCTGTTACTCAGCTTGAATGGAGGCACCAGTGGGGAGTTTTGAGCAGAGGAGTAACATGATCTAACTTGGATTTTCTAGGATTACTCGGGCTTCTGTGTTGAGAATTGCCTGAAGTGGTGCAAGGGTAGAAGCTGGGAACGCAGTTAGAAACCTGTTGCAACTATTCATGGGAAGATGATGGGGGCCTGGTACCACAGCAAGAGAGGAGACGGAATGAGAAACAGTCTGGCCCTGGGTAAATGCTAAAGGTCAAGCCACCAGATTTGCTGCATGATTGGGTATAGGAAAGAAAATGAAGAGTAAGGATGATTCTAAGGCAGTTAGGTACACAAATCTGGAGGTCAAGGGAGAGGTAAGATTGAAAACAGAAATATGATAGTAGTCATTGTTGCTGCAATGAGCTGCCGTTGAGTTAGCCTCTGACTCATGGGGACCCTGCACATAATGGGATTAGACCATTGTGATCCATAGGGTTTTCACTGGCTGATTGTTTTCCAATTATTCATAAGTTTATTTGAATTTTCACTTACAGCCTTCCAGGTTTAGAGGATGTTTGTTTAAACATTTAAGAAAATATGTTTCTTTTGAAGAAGGGAAGAGAGATTCTGACATCACAAATATTTAAGCGCTTTACTGCTAGCTCAGAGGTTGGGCGTTTGAACCCACCCAGAGCAGCTTTGGGGGCCAGTCCTGGCAGACTGCCTCTGATGGGTCACACCTTTAAAACTCTATGGAGTACAGTTCTACTCTGTACACATGGCATCCCCATGACTCAGAATTGAGCTGATGGCAACTAACTAAAGCAACATTTATTATAAATCCTCTTTTTTCTAATAGTTTATCTGGCACTTCATTTCTGTTTGTCCTATTTTTATTATTCATTATTGCTATACATGTAGAAATTAGTTTTTTTTTTTTTT
>NW_006921764.1:3501576-3503069 GCF_000298275.1 Orycteropus afer afer | reverse complement strand
CTGTGAGATATTTTGCTAAATGAATGTGCCATTTGCCGATACTTCAGCTAAAGCAGATCTCTCCATCTTCCATGATCATCAAAAAACCACAAGCAAACACACAGACCCTTTGCTGACATTCTCTGATGGGTACTTTTGTCATACTTTCTTTAAAGAGTTGAGGGGCCATGTGAAAGATAGTAATAAATGATCGAACGTCTAGGCTTATGATAGACGTTGAAAGCACATTTTGTTACTCCGTCTGGGTAAGATGGAAACATTAGACTCTGTGAGCAGTACTACAGTCATCATCCCATTGTTGCCATGGCTATAACACTAAGCCCTTATAAAGGATTTTTATTTTACATTAAGATATTTCTTACCATAGCAACAGCAGTGTTGATTTAAAACATAATTTGCTAGATGTAATTTATCTTTAACATTTCTGTATATTTTCTCTGGTGTATCTTCTTAATATGATTCTACTTTTGATGACTCTCCTGTTCTTTTGAGATGAGACATCTCTTAGGATGTGTGTGAGAAAAATCTAGGCAGCTCATTGCTTACAGGAATAGAAAACTCACAAGGATGCATTTAAATGCCTTCTATTCCCAGAGTGTTTATTGAGGGTATTTGGGTGAGTTTGAGTTCAAATTCAGGTTATATCTGTTAAAAATTGGAGCAGAGTGATTATTCACTTTAGAATATTTAAAAATAATTTCCATCCTTCTTATATTGTAAAATGACTTTTTTTAAAGATTACAGACCTCCATTTTTTGTTTGTTTCCTTTTTGCAGAGCAGTTATTTATTTCACATTCATAACGTGTAGGGGCAGTACAAAAACAGAAAGAGTTTTAAAATAAATTAAACCAGAGGAACAACCCCCTTGAAAACAACAAACTTGACTTAAAGGGGCTCTTTGCTCCCTTCTCCCAAATACAGTCTCTTCTGTTTGAGAAAATACTTGGTTACAGTGGCTGCAGTATTACAAAGAAATACATTTTGGTAAGAGAGGAACAAAACCTCTTGGTTCCAAATGCAGTTAGTCACTATAGGCCATTTATTCATCTGGCTCTAGGCTCTGGGAATTACTCTTAGCACAGAACGCCCTTTGAAATGCCAGCTCCCTAGGGGCGTCAGAGATAGATGAGAAACTGCCCCTATGAACTTGGCTATCCACAGAAAACAAAGACCACAGTGGTTAAGGGCAGCAGAGGAAAGGCATGTGGGAAGGGTGAATATGGCCAGCTTCCTTTCCTTGCAACAGGAGCTTCTTTCAATGCAAAGCACATGCCAAGACAGATCAGGCACTCTCCCAAAAAGATACAATAATTTAGTAGTACAGTCTGCCCAGGCATCTTAGCAGCTGGAAACGAGGGAGCTTTGGGATTTGCTATAAATGTTGGGGAAATTGGCTGATAGCCTCTTTCCTATATTGAGCAAAGGGAGCAAGAGAAAAGATTATAAATGTTTGAAATCAGAGCCAAACAGCATGATCTGTTCTGGTCCAGAA
>NW_006921764.1:3460815-3500161 GCF_000298275.1 Orycteropus afer afer | reverse complement strand
CATATGAATTTGAAAGGAAGAAACAAAACTGCCATTTTCATGCAACTTTAATATGTAACAGGTAGATTGGAGATCAGTGTGTCAAAGAGGGACTATTCAGTGTCCCCTTGTTTTTTTTTTATATGGAAAAAAAATTCAAATTGGTTTTCTATCTCAGAACATACACAGCGATAAATTCTAAATGAATAAAGGGCTTAAGTGTGAAGACAAAACCTCTGAACTTTGGGATGGAAGGATTTTTTTTAATCAAAGCACAAAAGACAAAAGCAATACAAACCATAAAAGAATAGAATAACTACAGCCATACTAAGATGAAGAACTTTTCCTCAAAAAGCACACAACAAAGTGAAAATTTAAGCCACTAAATAAAAAAATCTTATTTGCAGCAAAGATAACTGTCATAGAACTAGTAGTTAGAATATATTTTAAAAATCCTAAAAATTAATGAACAAAAGGTAAACTGAAACTCAATATATAATTGACCATATTAATGAAAAGCCATTCCATAGAAGAAACATATATGGCTAGTAAACACATGACAGGATGCTTATCCTCATTAGTAATTAGGGCAATGCAAATTAAGAGCACAGAAGTTATTATACCCACTTAACTGAAAAAAAATTAAGAAACCTGACCAAGTTCAGGATTATATGGGGCAAAGAAAATTATTTATAATTGGTAGAATTGTAAATTGGTACAGTCATGTTGAAAAACAATGTGACATTATAAGTAGAGTTTTAGTCCTCAGTCTAATCTCTGGAATGTATAAATATGTTACTTTATATGTCAATAGGAACTTTGCAAATATAATTAAATTAAGAATCTCGAGAAAGGGAGATTATTCTGTATTATCTGGGTGGGCCCAATGTAATCAGAAGGTGCTTAAAGGAGGGAGGCAGGAGAAGGAGATGAGGCAATAAAAACATAGATCAGAATGATAGAGACACAAGCCATGGAATCCAGGTGTCATCTAGAACATGCAAAAGGCAAGCTTCCAGAACAAACATAGCCCCCAGAACTCTGGAACTATAAGAAAACAAATTTATGTTATTTATGTTAATATTAAGTATGTGACATCAAGAAAACAAAGATCCTCACAACTGGACCAATAAGCAACATCACAATAAATGGAGAAGGTGAACGTTGTCAGGTATTTCATTTTATTTGGATTCACAATCAATGTCCATGGAAGCAGCAATCAAGAAATCAGACGTCACATTGCACTGGGCAAGTCTGCTGCAAAAGATCTCTTTACAGTGCTGAAGAGCAAAGATGCCACTTTGAAGACTAAGCCATAGTCTTTTCAATAGACCAATGTGTGAGTGAAACCTGGACAATGAATAAGGAAGATTGAAGAAGAATGGATGCACTTGACTTACATCGGTGACTAATACTTGAAGTACCATGGACTACCAGAAGAACAAACCAATCTGTCTTGTAAGAAGTACAGCTGGAATGCTCCTTTTAAGTGGGAATGGCCAGACTTCACCTCACATTCTTTGGTCATGTTATCAGAAGAGATTAGTCCCTGGAGAAGGATATCATGCTCGGTAAAGTAGAGAGTCAGCAAAATAGGAGAAAACCCTCAGCAGGATGGATTGACCTGGTGGCTGCAAGGAGGGGCTCAAGCATAACAAAGATCGTGAGCATGGCACAGGACCAGGCATTGTTTTGTTCTGTTGTGCATAGGGTTGCTATGAGTCGGAGCCAACTCTATGGCACCTAACAACAACAACAAGAAGTAGGTGGTAATTTGTTACAGCAACAATAGGAAATAATACAAATTTTGGTACCTGGAAGTGGGATGCTAATGTAACAAATACCTAAAAATGTGGATGGAAGTGCCTTTGAAACTGGGTGATGAGTAGAGTCTGGAAGAATGATAAAAACACAAATTGCCTTGAACAGACTGTAAATAGAAATATAGGTATAAAACTCTGTTAGTGAGCGCTCAAAAGGAAGTAAGAAGCATGGAAGAGAAAATTTATAGTATCTTAGAGAATACTTACATCATCCTAAACAGACAGTTGGTAGAAATATGGATATTAAAGGCACTATTGGTAAGAGCACAAAAAGAAATGAGGAATATGTTATTGGAAACTGGAAGAAAGGTGATCTTTGTTATATAGTAAAAGAATGCTTAGCTGAATTGTGTTCTACAGTTCAGTGAACCAAAACCAAAACCAAACTCACTGCCATCAAGTTGATTCCAACTCATAGCAACTCCCCCTGGGCTTCCGAGGTAGTAAATCTTTACGGAAGTAGATTGTCCAGTCTTCCTTCCGTAGAGTAACTGATGGATTTGAACTGTCAGTCTTCTGATTAGAAGTCAAATGCCTTAGACACTACTCCACCAGAGAAAGCAAAGTAAACCAAGAATTGGAATATTTAGCTGAGGAAATTTCCAAGCAAAGTATTAAAAAGTGTGACCTGGTTTCTTTCACTGTTTTTAAAATGTAAGAGGAAAAAAGATAGATTGAGGGGGGGAAAAAAACTGTTAAATGAAAAGATACCAAGACTTAATGATTTGGAAAGCTCTCAGCCTATCCAGATCCCAAAATTAAGAGATTCACTGTCAGGAAAGCATGCTCTGGAGAGAAAGTAAGGGGTGTGACTGTACAAGCTTTTGCTAGTTCCTCACAAGGGTCAAAAGGTCAGAGTTTCAATTACACAGACTCTTCCAAAAGAGATTAGGGGTGTGACTCACAGGTCCCCTCAACTATCACAGCAGAATCCAGGACTAGAGATGGGGTTACCCATGAAATCTCTCTGGGGGCACCTCTTGTTTAAAGGAATGAATCCTCATGACTCAACTAGGAGATCTGCAAGGTTCTGGAGAATTTTGTACCAGGAGAAACACTGGAAGCTTGGCTGAAAAGAAGGATATTGATACCCCAAAATTCTATAGACAGTAAAAAGGCTGGTAAAAGACAAATTATGTCACAGGATTAGTATGAACATCATATTTACCTTACAGAACTGCTAGAAGGACCTTGGTGATCCCTGACATTCCTGACCACACTTTGAAAACTCCTTTAGTATGCATTTCCTACAAGCAGGTACATTATTACATTATTACCTGTAACTAAATTGGTCAATTAACATTGATACCTTACAACCATTTATTGATATATTTTTTTTTTTAATTAAGATTTCAAACGGATTTGAAAGACTTCGGTCATGGCTGATGGAGTGTACACATTGCATAGTGACCAAATTTCTTGCACATGGGATTTTGATCCAAGTAGGAAACAGGCAGTACTGCTCCACTCAAATATAGTGGCCAACTGTGCCACTTTGAATGTATGTCAGCTGCCATCTCTTTTCTTTTAAAATAACACTACACTGTTATCATATTCTTTCCAGCTGAAATACCAAGATGACATTTAAAAGCATAGATCAGATTGTGTCCTTCCCCACTCCTACCTTCGTCTCTGACATCATCATCCACCATTCTATCCCACCCTTCTCTGTCGGACCCACTCTGGTCTTCCCTTTGTTCATTATAGGCTTAGGAATGTTTATGTATCATCTTCCCTCTGCTTTCTGTAGTCTTCCCACAAAACACTGAATGTTTAAAGCCTTCACAATCACTCATATGTGCATTCAATGTCACCTCCTCAGACAGACATTCCCTGAATTACCCTATAGCATCCTCCTTTCATTCCTGCTCCTCAGTTTGCTCTATTTGCTTCATAGATCTTACCCCATCAGAAGTTATGCTATTTTTTTATTTGTCTGTTCATCATCTCCTTCACTGGGATATAAATGTCATGAGGGCAGAATCTTGCCTTTATCACTACTAATCTTTGGGACCTAGGATGGTGTCTGGTACAGAGGAATGTAGGAAGTATTTTAGACATATTTGTGGAACAGATTTGGAATTTTTACTAATATTGACATCAGCTCTGGAATTTCTGAAAATGGAACATTTTTGGTTTTCTAAAGAGGAATTCAGTGGCCCAATGGATAAAAGTTATGATCTGTAATAGTCCCTGACTGGTGTGAATGGTTTAGCACTTGGCTACTAACTGAAACGTTGGCAGTTCCAATCCATGCAGAGGTGCCTTAGAAGAAAGACCTGCTGATCTGCTTGCCAAAGATCACAGCCATTGTGTGAATAGTGAAGCACAGTTCTACTATGGGGCAGATTTCTTCTCTGAAATACACATACTCATTGGGAGATGAAATCAACTCCACAACAAATGGTTTGGTTTTTGTCATAGAAGAAATCACTGTTTTCCACACTTTGTTTTCATCCCAATATGAAATTTTGGTTTTATTGTTATTCAAGTATTTATATGAGTGATAGTGATCAGAGCCAAATATTCCTAAAAAGATATTGAGCCTCTTACCATAGGATACTTAAACTGATATTTCTTTGAAATGCAAATGATGCTTTGAATAACTATCAGATTGGAATTCATACGTATTTAGTTCTATATGTTGGCATGAAATATCCATTTATCAAAAGAGAAGTGTGAAATTAAATGAGACAAGTTACAAAAACAGTTTAATTTCTATAGTTTGCCTCGATTTCATCTAAAGAAATAGTGAGAAAACACAAAAAAATTGTTCCAAATATACTTTTTAAAAGAAGCAAGTAGAAACAAAGGAGTAAATCCCAAATGATTACCACACCAAAATTATAATCCGTATTAAGTGCCTAATAAGGAGCTCTACTGGTGCAGTGGTTAAAGCTTTCACCTCCTAACCAAAAGGTCAATGATTCAAACCTACCAGCCATTCCACAGGAGAAAGATGAGGCAGTCTGCTTCCAAAAAGATTTACAGCCTTGGAAACCATATGGAGTAGTTCTACTCTGTCCTATAGGGTCACTATAAGAATTGACTCAATGGCAGTGAGTTTTAGTGAGTGGTAAGTGCCTAATACAATCAATACTACAATTTAGTTTTTAAATGAAATCCTGTAGATTAAATATTATTGTTATGATAATAGAAAGATATTTAAAGTATTCCAAGCAACAGACATTGTTCTAAGTGCTTTACTTCTATTATTTCATTTAATCTTCAAAACACTTAGAGGTCTATACTATGACTTTCACCATTTTCCAGATGTGGAAATATAAACATTGCTAGAATTTATTTTAAAGAGTCTCTTCTTATTTAAAGGAACTCTGGTGGCATAGTGCCCAAGGTGTTTGCCTGCTAACCAGAAGGTTGGTAGTTCAAACCCACTAGCCACTCTGCAAAAAGAAGACTGGGCAATCTACTTCTGTAAAGATTTACCACCTCAGAAACCTAAAGGGGTTACTATGCATCAGAATCAACTCAGTGGCAATGAAGTTCTTTTTTTTTTTTTTTGGATACTCTTATGTAAATCTTGGGATATAAGCTGAATCAGTTATCTGTTGCAGCATATCAAACACTCCAAAACTTCATGGCTTAAACAACATCCATTAATTTAGCTAAATATTCTGATGGGTCATTTCTTCTGTTCAGGGCCAGCCTTGCTTGTTCTTCACTAGGCTTGCTCATATACCTGCGGAGAGTTGGCAGGTTGGCCCAGGGCTAGCTGGTCTTGGATAACCTCACTCACATGTCTGGAAGTTGGCTAGCTGTTGGCATGACAGATGTGGCTGTCTCATGTGCCATTTCATCATCTGCTGGGCTAGCCTGGGCTTGTTCACATGTTGGCAAGGTTTCAACAGCTGCAAGACAGCAAGCCCCAAAGCACAAGTGCTTTTCAAGTCTCAGTTTATGTCATGTTGTTACTGTCCCAATGGGCAAGGCAAAAGCACATGGCCATCCCCAGAGTCAGTGTAGGAAGACTGGATCCAGGGACTTGTATGGATTTGAGGAGGCATGGGATTAGGGCCAAGACTGCAATCAATATACCACACTGCTGTTTTAGGAAATTTCGTATCAACTTCATATTTTCTTTAATTTGAGTGATCTTTAGTTTGGCCACTGAAATAAATAAGAACTATTTGCTTTTCACAACTCTTGGCAAAAATGTTACCAATTCTCATGATATTAATAACCATTACTCAAAGGGTTAAGTTTATAAATTAATACCTAAATCCTGTTTTATTTAAGAGTGTTGCTGTTTATGACTAGAGGACTTGAACAAAGTAAAGCATTTTGAGATTGTGATTATGGTCATTTTGGTCAACCTATTAATAGCATTCACATATGTAATGATATAATAAACAGCTATCACTTGTCTGCCAGTCTGTCATACGGTGGTGCCTCTTGTGTTACTGTGAAACTAGAAGCTACGTCACTGGTATTTCAAATACAGCAGGGTCCCCCATGGTGGACAGGTTTCAGTGGAGCTTCCAGAATAAGACAGTCCAGGAAGGAGGACCTGGCAATCTACTTCAGAAAAAATTGGGAGTGACTTTATGACTAGCATTGGAACCTTTTCTGATTTCATGCCAGATGATGAGTCCCTCAAGTTTGAAGACAATCAAAATACAAGGAAAGAGCTGCCTCCTCAAAGCAGAGTTGACCTTAGTGTCATGCATGGAGTACAGATTACAAGACCTTGATTTGCCAATGTGGCACAATTCAAAATGAGAAGAAACAGCTGTAAACATTCCTTAATAACTGGAACATGGAATGTATGATGTATGAATCTGGGAAAATTGGAAGCCATCAAAAATGTAATGTAATACATTAAGATTGATATCCTAGACACTAGAGGGTGAAATGAACTGGCATTGGCCATTTTCAGTCAGACAATCAATCATATGGTCTACTATGTTGGGAATGAGAAATTGAAGAAGAGTACTACCACATTCACCTTTGAAGAGAACGTTTCCAGTTTTATCCTGTAGTACAGTGCTGTCAGGGATAGGATAATGTCTATATGCCTAAATGGAAGACCAGTTAATAGGACTATTATTCAAATTTATGCACTGTGGTAGTTAAGTTTGTGTGTCACCTTGGCTGGGCCTGGTTGAGTGGCTGGGAAGCTGTAGTTATTCCCTATGGTGAGATTGGTAATTAACTCCATGGTGGAATCTGTTGGAGCAACTGCCTTAGGGATGTGGTCTGCTTCCCGTATATAAGGAGAAGTCTTGGGGAGCAGTCTCTGGCTTGTGGCATGCTTGGACCCTGCATGTAGCTGTGTCATTGTTCAGCAGCCTGCCATGCTCTGCCAACCTTGGGTCTTTCAGTGGACTTGAATTAATGGCCTGCCATGTGGTTTGGTAACATTGGGACTGTGTCTTATTACTTGTCAACCTTGAGCTTGTCAGCCTCAGCAGCCAGCAGCTGGGTGAAGAAAAGCCTCCAGCTTCAGTGGGCCAGGAGCAGGAGGCAGAGCTGGACCTCAAGGTTGAGGAGCTTTCACCCAGCCCCTAGAGCATGGCACTTTGAACTTGGACTTAAAGCCTCTAAACTGTAAGAGAATAAATTCCTATTTATTCAAGCATCCCATTTGTGGTATCTTCTGTTAGAGTGGCACAGAGGTAACCAAAACATGCACCAATCACTAATGCCAAAAATGAAGAAATTGAAGATTTTTACCAATTTCTACAGTCTGAAATTGACCAAACATGCAGTCAAGATGTGTTGATAATTGCTGGTGATTGGAATGTGGTAATTAGAAGCAAAGAAGAAGGACTGGTAGTTTGAAATTATGACATTGGTGATAGAAACAATGTCAGAGATTGCATGATAGAATTTTGCAAGACTAACCAACAACTTATTCATTCCAATATCACTTTTCAACATAAACAGTGACTATACATGTGGATCTCACCAGATGGAATACACAGGAATTAAATTGACTTACATTTGTGGAAAGATACAAGGGAGAAGCCTAGTATCATCAGACAGAAAAGGCCAGGGGCTGACTACAGAACAGACCATCAATTACTGATATGCAAGTTTAGGTTGAAGCTGAAGGACATTGAAACGAGTCCATGAGAGCTAAAATACAACCGTAAGTGCATCCCAGCTGAATTTAGAGGCATCTCAAGAATAGACTTGACTGAACACAAATGATCAAAGACCAGATGAGTTGTGGGATGACATCAAGGACCCAATATATGAAATAAACAAAATGTCATTAAAAAGACAGGAAAAAAGGAAAAGACCAAAAGGGATGTCAGAAGAGCTCTTGAATGGAGAATGGGAGAAATGAGAAAGTAAAAGAGCTAAGCAGATGATTTTAAAGGGCGGCTTGAGAAGACAGAGTATTATAATGAAATATGTAAAGATGTGCATTTAGAAAACAAAAAGGGAAGAAAATGCTCAGCATTTCTCAAGCTGAAAGAACTGAAGAAAAAATTCAAGCTTCAAGTTACTATATTGAAGGATTCTATTGGCAAAATATTGAACAATGCAGGAATCATCAAAAGAAGATGGAAGAAATACACAAAGTCATTGTACAAAAACGAACTGCTCAACATCCAGCTATTTCAGGAAGTAACATATGTTCAAGAACTGATGGTGCTTAGAGTTACTGGTCAGATGAAATCTGGTGAGACCCCCATTACTATGGCCCTGGAATACATTCTGCACCTGGAATAAAACATAACCCCAGGGGCTGGCTCTCAGCCCAATAGTTAACAAGATGTACACACAGACCACTCAACCCAGGATGACGCACCCACATATTCTATGGTAGTACATCTCTTAGAGCAATAGACCACCAGACACCAGAGGACCAACATTCAAATTGAGGAAATGCAGGACAAACAGGAGTGCATAAATATGAGGGGCACAGGGGAGGGTTACAGGGTAGGGAGGTGAGGAGACTGGGTTAGGGTTGGACATGGTAAATGGGGAATGAAACTAAACATACACATAACGTTGAATGTAAAACAAGCTCTAAAAATAAAAATAAATAAAAAGGAATTGATGGTACTGAAAGAAGACATCAAGGTGCACTGAAGGCATTGGTGAAAAAAAGAATCCATGAATTGACGGAATACCAATTAAGATGTTTCAACAAACAGATGCAACACTGGAAGTGCTCACTCATCTATTCCAAGACATTTTGAAGGTACCTGCACAACTGACTAGAAAAGCTCCATATTTATGCCTACTCTGAAGAAAGTTAATCCAACAGAATGTGAAAATTATTGAATAAGGCATTTGACTGCTAACTAGAAGGCTGGCAGTTCAAACCCACAAGCCACTCCTCAGAAGGAAGGTTGGGCAATCTACTTATGTAGTGATACTGCCTCAGAAACCAAGGAGAGGTTGCTATCAGTCAGATCTGACTCAACAGCAGTGAGTTTGGTTTTTGGTTTGTGTCATTAATATTATCTGCAAGTAAAATTTTGCTGAAGATAATTCAAAAACAGGTGCAACAGTACATCAATAGGAAACTACTGGAAATTTAAGCCAGATTCAGAAGAGAGTGTGGGATGAAGGATATCATTGCTGGATCTTGGCTAAAAGGAGAGAATATTAGAAAGATGTTTACCTGTGCATTATTGACTATGTGAAGGCATTCAACTGTGTGGATCATAACAAATTATGGATATAACATTGAAAACAATGGAAATTCCAGAATACTTCATTGTGTTCATGAGGAACGTGTACATAGATCAAGAGGCAGTGGTTCAAACCAAACAAGGGGATACTCAAATGGCTTAAAATCAGGAAAGATATATGTCAGGGTTGTATCCTTTCACCATACTTACTCAATCTGTATGCTGAGCAAAATACTCCAAAAGGCTGCTGGACAATGAATAAGGAAGACCGAAGAAGAGTTGATGCTTTTGAGTTGTGATGTTGGCGAAGAATGCTGAAAGTACCGTGGACTGCTAAAAGAACTAACAGGTCTATCCTGGAGGAAGTGCAGCCAGAATGCTCCTTGGAGGCAAGAATGGCCAGTCTTCATCTCACATACTTTGGTCATGTTGTCAGAAGGGACCATTCCCTGGAGAAGGATGTCATGCTTGGTAAGGTGGAGGGTGGACAGAAGAAGGCCCTCAATGAGGTGGATTGACATGGTGGTGGAGGCTATGGGCTCAAGTGTAGCAAGAATCATGGAGCTGGCTCAGGACAAGGCAGTGTTTCATTCTGCTGTGCATAGGGTCACTATGAGTTGGAGACAACTCAATGGCACTTAACAACAATATGAGGAAGAACACAGCATCAGGATCTGATGAAACCTCATTAACAACCTATGAAATGCAGATGATACATATGCTTGCTGAAAGTGAAGATGACTTGAAGCACTTACTGATGAAGATCACAGACCACAGTCTTCATTATGGATTACATCTCAACATGAAGGAAACATAAATCCTAACAACTGAACCACTAAGCACCATCATGCTAAATGAATAAAAGATTGAAGTTGTCAAGGATTTCATTTTAGTTAGATCCACAGTCAACACTCATGAAAGCAGCAGTCACAAAATCAAGCAGCATATTGTATTAGGCAAATCTGCTACAAAAGACCTCTGTAAAGTGTTATAGAAGAAAGAAGTCTCTTTGAAGACTGTGCCTGACGCAAGCCATGGTCTTTTCAATTGCCTCGTACCCCTCAAAGTTGTATAATGGATAAGGAAGACTGAAGAATTAATGCATTAGAATTATGGTGTTGGCAAAGAATATTGATCATACTATGGAGTGCCAGAAGAATGAACAAATTTGTCTTGGGGGAATACAGAGAGAATGCTCCTTAGAAGTGAGGATGCTAAGGCTGTCTCACATAGTTTGGCCATATTATCAGGAAGGACCAGCTCCTGGAGAAGAACATTGTGCTTGGTAAAATAGAGGGTCAGTGAACAAAAAGAAGACCCTCAATAAGATGGATTGACATTGTGGCTGCAACAATGAGCTCAACCACAGCAACAATTGTGGGTATGGAACAGGACCAGGCAGTGTTTCATTCTGTTGTCCATAGGTTTGCTATGAGTCAGAACCAACTCAATGGCACCTAAAAACAACAACATCATAAACAAATAATATTACTTAGCATTATATAATATAATACAAATGCTGTATCCCTATAAGTATAATGACAGCGCTCTGTGGTGCAGTGATTAAGCAGTTTGCTTAAGGTCTATAGTTTGAACCCACATCTGCTTTGTGGGAGAAAGGTGTGGACATTATGCTTGGTAAAGAGAGGTTCAGCAGAAAGAGAAGTACACTGAACGACATGTCTTGACACAGTTGCTACTACAATGGACCAAACATAACAATGATTGTGAGGGTGATACAAGACTGGATAGTGTTTCATTCTGCTGTACATGAGGTCACTATGAGTTGGAACTTAGGTGACACCACCTAACAACAACAAAATTATCATCATCATAGAAAATGAACAGGCCCGGAAACCCCTTGACTGAGATTTACAGAATATCTTTCGCACCATAAACTGACTCTCTTCTAATTTCCTTTCTCACTTAAACCTTCTAGCTTTCTTCAGAAAATTTCCACATGGAATTCTAAACTTTCTTATTTCAGAATGCCTCCTTCCTACTACATTCCTTACCCATTACTGTCAATCCATACCAACATGCTTATGGTGTTAAATATGATAGCAGATCCAAATAATCTCAGAAGAAAAAAGAGAAAATAAATAAGAATAGAATGCTAGGCTTAATTTGCTGTTAATACTAGCTTATCTTCATGAAGGAGAAAAATCTAAAATGCTCTTAATCCACTTTTCCCAAATTCCCAAGATAATAGACCAAGAATACTCTCTCTTGCTGTGGAAAATTACAGAAAGATTTAGATAACCCCACTGACATTCAAACATTTATTCATGCATTTATTTAATTTTGTATACTCGATATATATTTACTGCATGCCTAACGGGTGCAAGTCATGGTACATGAAACAATCATGAACCTTCCCACGAAGAGCTTCCTCACTTGCCCTCTGGGTAAACCTTAAATTGTTCCTTTATTCTAATAGCAATATCTTTGGCAGGACATTTGATTTGGAATCTAATGAAGCCTAGTTTGAATCTCAGCTTCCCCTCTTACTAACTGGGAAAACTTCAGCACCTTTAGCTCTCTAAGTGTTAGTGCTGATGTCTAAAACTAGACATAATAGTGCATATTTTGATTCCATACTCTAGCTGTTAGAGGAAGCTCAAATTGGTCTTGCCACTCTCCACCCATGATTCTATGCCAAGAAAGATTCTTTTGAGAGAGGATAAATGGAGTTATCAAGAACATGGTAGTTCTACTTTAGAAGTGTTTTATGGGAAGAATAATGTGGTTATAAAGAGTACTGGATGAGTGCAGATCATTCCCCTTTTTTAATTGTTGTCTCTTGGACAGCTCTTCATGTCATTCTTCTGTCTTCCATCTCAAGATGCTGATGTGCTAGGTCAGGGCTGTTGCTGTTGTTGTTATGTGCCGTTGAGTGGGACCCAATTCATAGCTGCCCCTCCTTGGGTTTCCATGGGGACATTTTCATCTGGGGTCCATTTGACTATAGCATCCCTAGGGCAAATAGCTGTTAAGGATTACTGTGGTAGCCAATTGGTTAAAAAAAAATATGTGTTGTTGCTGTTATATTCTGACCATATTCCTCTCTATAAGAAAATCATGATGATTATTAATCACTTTACTGAATTCTTATGAGGATCATATGAGATGATGTAAATATAACTCTTCAGTGTCTAGTGATAGCACATAGCTATTAAGTGTTCCTGGTAAATTTATAAATTTTGGTGTTTGGGGTTTATAATAATGACTAATATTTTTAAAGTGAATCAGGAAATAAACTTTGGAAATGCTGTCATTATGTACAACATTGACTATGTTTGATTTCTTTGGGAGAGTAGATTATGGGCTTTTAGGTAATTTAATTTTTGATACTGGCAAATATTTAGCTTATATGAATGAAAATGACCACTCGAAAAAGTAAACTGACGTTTCTTGCTCAGTTCTTTGGCCGTGTTCTGTATAGTTTAACATGCAAATTGAGATAGTCATAAAAAAGCATGGCATGTTTTAAATCTTAGAGAAATTTATGTTTTAACTTATAAAAATTCTATAGCAATAAAAATTATTCTTTTGTTTATTTTTTAGCATTACATTTTCAAAGATCAGAAATTTAAAAATAACATTGTTTCAGTAAAGAAGGAAAAAGATAGTTTGGTGTTAATAGTTCAACACCACTTTTGTAGAAACAAATCGTGGTTTTTAGTGGTATTATAGTGGTTCAAACCCACCAGCCACTCCTCGGAAGGAAGGTTGGGCAATCCTACTTCCGTAGTGACACTGCCTCAAAACCCAAGGAGGGGTCGCTATGAGTCGGGCCGACTTGACAGCACATAACAACAACAACATAGTTTACATTGTCTGCCTATATTAAGCTTGAACAGATCTCTTTTTTTTGCCAAAATCATATAATCTGTGAAAAAAATGTTCTTAATTTTATATCTAAGGTAACACTGTCAGGATTATTAACCTTAAATTACTTCTAATTATACTTGTTTTCAATATTTTGCTTATGAATTTATTTGCAGAGAGTAGGGCGGGGATTATCATTACATGTGCTCTTAATTTGATGTCTACCTGATGTTTTGACCTTACTTGCCTGATGTCTTGGTGGTGTACAATGATTCATTTACTGTGAGGCTTTGAAGTTAAGTGTTCCACTTTAAGGAACCCCAAGTTGTTCACCCAATACAAAATATACACCTTGGCAACTGTTCTGGTTACCTAGTGCCACTCTGACAGGAATATACCACAAAGGGAATGGCTGGAACAAACAGGAGTTTATTCTCTTATAGTTCAGGAGCCTAGAAGTCCGAGTTCCAAATGCCATGCTCTAGGGGCTGTGTGAAAGCCCCTCAACCTTGGACTTTAGCTCTGCCTCTTGCTCCCGGCCCACTGAAGCTAGAGGCATCTCTTCACTCAGGCAGCTACTAGCTGCTGAGGCTGACAAGTCCAAGGTCGACAAACAAAATGGCAAAGTCCTGATGTTACCAAATCACACAGCAGACTATTAACTCAA
Organism: Orycteropus afer afer; assembly: GCF_000298275.1. Taxonomy (NCBI): domain Eukaryota; kingdom Metazoa; phylum Chordata; class Mammalia; order Tubulidentata; family Orycteropodidae; genus Orycteropus; species Orycteropus afer. The sequence goes on along the minus strand of NW_006921764.1, from coordinate 3,486,248 downwards.
GTCTATTTTAAGTCCCAAGGTTGGCAGAGCATGGCATGCTGCTGAACAATGACCCAGCTACATGCGGGGTTCAAGTGTGCCAAGAGCTGGAGACAGTTCCCAAGCCTTCTGCTTATATATGGGAAGCAGACCACATACCCAAAGGCAGGTACTGAGCTGCTCACAGTAGATTCCACCATGGAGTTGATTACCAGTCTCATCATGGGGAATACTACATCCAGCTGCCTGGCCACTCAACCAGGCCCAGCCAAGTTGACACACAAACTTAACTACCACGGCGACCAAGAGAAGTATGGAGTTACTCAATATATACCCAAATCAACCTTTGGAATACATCCACAGGAAGATTTGATTCAAACACATGGATGTACGTGTGATTGCATACATGCACACACAAATTTGCTTTATATTTAGCACTATAAAGTCAAGTGTGTTTCACAGAATGAAATACATCGCATGTCTGGATATTGCTCAAGTTTGGGAGAGCACTGCTTTTGTATGAGGGCTGTGGGGGGCCTTTATAAACAAGCATACTGACATCTTTCCTCCCCTTTTGCAGATGACCTGCCTCAACAGGGAGACAGTGATCCCCCGAAGGAATATGATCCTGGGCAATTTGCGGGCCTCCTCCATGGATCTTCTCCAGCCTGCGAGTCCCCTGAAAACCCATTTCATCTCTATGGGAAAAGAGACCAATACGAAGACAGACAAGATGAAATCAGCTTACCAAGTAGCCCTTTGCCTTTCAGGCAGTCTCCCATAGAAAACAACTCAGAACCTGTGGTGAAGAAAGTTAAACCCAAAGTGGTCAGTAGAACAATTTTCCACAAAAAAAGCAACCAACTAGAAAACCATACCATTGTTGGCACAAGAACAACCAGGAATGGATCCCGGAACGGGGGCCAGTGGGTTGTGAACACAGGGGGATTTGTAGAGAGGGCCTGTACTCTGGGGAGGATAAGGTCATTGCCCAAAGCCCTGATCGATATGCACTTGTCAAAAACTGTCTCTAAATCTGATTCTGATCTCATCGCTTATCCTTCAAATGGGAAAGCAGCAAGAGTTAAGTGGAGTGAATCTTCACCTGCTGAACAGAGTGCTAAAGGGAATTCTGAAAGAACGCCATCCTTCACTTCTGAATGGGAAGAGGTACGATATGTTCTTCTCATTGTTTCTATAAGGCATTGGAATCAAGGGAGGTTTGAGGGAAGGATTTTCCCTTTTTAAGTCTTTTGGAGGCAGAAATTAACGAGTACATACAGCTCCAAGTGGAAGGGGAAGGTTCTAGGGGTAACGCATGATAATTTCACAGCAAGCATGATAGAGCAAACACAGTTCCACACATGTAGTGAAAGCTATTGTTTCCATAGAAATTGATATGAAGCAGAAGTAATAACTAGCTATGAGGTGCAGGAGAATGTTCCCATTATGTTCTACCAAGCACTGCAGCTGACAAATTGAGAAAAATCTTCGTGTTTTGCTGCTCTGTGTCTCTTTGCTACTTGCTAAACTCTTTATTAGCTTGTCTTCCTTCTTTAAAGAATCATATATTTCCAGAAGAGCTCCTTATAATCATAACCTTAATGGTAAAAAAAAAGTAGTCCTGGCTTGTCTCCAAGTACCAGCCAATAAACATGTATCGTTTAATACTTTTACAACTAGAAGAGAACTTTAAGTAAAAAATGTACCAGGATCCAGAATCACCAATTTAAGCTCTGCTTAATTCCACTGTCTTCTCAAGTAATGTGCGTGTTAAGTTACAGACTCTCATCCTTCATCTCTAATGAGCACTACACCATAAAATAATAAAGTTTCTTGTGTTTTCTTGAATTTCTCCAAAGAATGGACCACTCTCTCCCTGAACATTTCATTCTAATGTGTTAACATTTTGTGTCTCAAAAGATTGTGTCACTTGGATTAGATTTTAAGGCATAATAGGTCACGATAGTATTCTGAGAACTAGAAATGGAAACGATTCTGATACTGACATTCTGAACTGAGCTGTTTCAGAAAACCTCTTAATCTCTCTACATCTATTTTAGGATGAACAAATTCAGACATCTGAGTGAGGCTCCTTGTCCTGTCTGAAACCTACCATCTTTCTTAGTTGCTGGGATGGTGAAGAGGGGGATGAAACTTTAAATGACTGTAATAAGGCAGTCATATCTTTCTAAAGATTTCATACTGTCAGATTGGTAGTTTATTTGAGCTTCCATTTCTTGTACTTATGAACTCTCCAAATACTATCTGAAATCCTGTTTTATAAGGAGGCAGGATTATTTAACATTTAATAAATCTCTTAAAATTAAGTGTGTCCATGCCTAGATTATTGTGATTGGTACCACTAATCACCTTGAAGTGGTCAAGCCATTTGGTTAGAACTTGGTTCCAATGGCCATGCCCACGGACTGAAACCTGCCCCTCTAGCGGTAGGGCAGGATGTAGAGAGGAATGATGCCGGGAGAATGGATATCATCACGTGAACTTGCTCTTCATCCCCACTGCCTTCTGAGATGAATACAGTTCCTAAATTACTGACCTATCTTGGTTGGGAACAGAGCTTATTTTAAAACATCAGCATTTGAAAATCATTTTTAAATGAAATGTTAAGAGTGGATATAATAATTCATTTATATTTATATATGGATGAACCTAGGGGATATTATGCTGAGGAAAATTAGTCAATCAGAAAAAGACAAATGTTCTGTAAGTCCACTACTGTAAAAAGTGAAGAAAAAAATTTATAAATAGAAAGGATCATTCTTTGAAGGTTACCAGGGGTGGGAGGGCAAAGAAGGGTAAACACTAACTAGAGGGCAGACACATATTAGCTTGGATGAAGGGAAAGGCAATATACACTAAGGGGGAGGTCAGCACAAAATGACAAGGCAGAGGAAGACACTGGGAGGAGCACAAGACTTAAAGGCAACAAAGGTAAATACTATGACATAGACAATCCTGTAATAACGATCATAATAATCTACATGTGGATACATACACACTGAGGCTGAACGTGGGTGGAAAGGTGAATGGGACTATAGCCACAAATATATATATGTTTGACAGTGGTTATATCTATATATGTATTTATATGTGCTGCAAATATATCCATGAATATAGTAGAACATGTTGTTAGGTGCCATCAAGTCACCTCCGACTCAGAGTGACCCTATGTATGACAGAACAAAACACTTCCTGATCCTTTGCCAACCTTACAATCCGTGCCACACCTGAGCCTATCAGTATAGCAACTGTGCCAATCCATCTCTTCAATGAGGGCCCTCCCCTTTTTCACTGACCCTCTACTTTGCCAAGCATGACATCCTTTTCCAGGGAATGGTCCCATCTGACAACATGACCAAAGTAGGTGAAGCAAAGTCTAGCCATTCTCACTTCCAAGGAGCATTCCAGCTGCAGTTCTTCCAGGACAGATTTGTTCATTCTTCTGGAAGTCCATGGTACTTGCAGTATTCTTTACCAACACCACAATTCAAAAGTATCAACACTTCTTTGGCCTTCATTCATTGTCCAAGTTTCACATGCATATGAGGCAAATGAAAATACCATGGCTTGGGTTAAGCACACCTTAGTCTTCAAAGAGATATCTTTACTCTTTAGTACTTGAAAGAGGTCTTTTGCAGCAAATTTTCCCAGTGCAGTGCTGTTGTCGTTGTTGTTAGGGGCTATTGAGTTGTTTTCGACTCATAGTGAACCTAAGCACAGCAGAACAAAACACCGCCCAGTCCTGCGCCAGCTCCGCAATCCCTGCTATACTTGAGCCCATCGCCTCTGCCACTGTGTCAATCCATCTCGTTGAGGGCCTTCCCCTCCTTCATTGATCCTCCACCTTACCAGGCATGACATCCTTCTCCAAGGAATGGTCCCTTCTGATAACATGACCAAAGTAGGTGAGATGAAGTCTGGCCATTCTCACTTCCAAGGAGCGTTCTGGCTGCACTTCCTCCAGGACAGATTTATTAGTTCTTTTAGCAGTCCATGGTACTTTCAGCAGTCTTCACCAGCACTATAACTCAAAAGGATCAATTCTTCTTCAGTCTTCCTTATTCATTGTCCAGCTCTACGTGCATATGAGGCGATTGAAAATATCATGGCTTGTGTCAGGTGCACCCTGGTCTTCAAGGAGACATCTTTACTCTTCAGCACTTGAAAGAGGTCTTTTGCAGATGACTTGCCCAGTGTCTGATATCCTGACTGCTGCTTCCATCGGCTTCATTTGTAGAACCAAGCAATGTGAAGTATTTGACAACCTCAATCTTTTCTCTATCTATCGTGATGCTGCTTCTAGGTCTAGTTGTGAAGACTTTTGTTTTCTTTATATTGAGATATAATCCATACTGCAGACTGTATTCTTGAATCTTCATCAGTAAGTGCTTGAAGTCATCCTCACTTTCAGCAAGCAAAGCTGTGTCATCAGCATAGCACAGGTTGTTAATGATTCTTCCTCCAATCTTGATGCCACATTCTTCTTCATATAGTCCAGTTTCTCAGATTATTTGCTTAGCATACAAGTTGAATAAGTATGGTGAAAGGATACAACCCTGATGCACTCCCTTCTTGACTCTAAACCATGCAGTGTCCTCTTGTTCTGTTTGAATGACAGCCTCTTGGTCTATGTACAGGTTCCTCATGAGTACAATTAAGTGTCCTGGACTTCCCATTCTTCTCAATGTTATCCACAATCTGTTATGATCCACACAATCAAATGCTTTTGCATTTGCAATAGACCATCTGATTTCTTGACTGTTGTTTCCATTGTTGTTGATTGTGGAACCAAGTAATATGAAATCTTTGACAACTTCAGTCTTTCTCCATTTATTTGACGCTGCTTATTGGTCCAGTTTTGAGGCTTTTTGTTTTCTTTATGTTGACATGTAATCAATACTGCAGACACTAGTCTTTAATCTTCAACAGTAAGTACTTCAAGTCATCTTCACTTTCAGCAAGCAACATTGTGTGGTCTGCGTATCGCAGGTTGTTAATGAGTCTTCTTCATATAGTCCGGCTTCCCAAATTATTTGCTCAGCATACAGATTGAATAAGTATGGTGAAAGGATACAACCCTGATGTACCCACTTTCTTATTTGAAACTGTGCAATATCCCCTTGTTCTGTTCAAAAGACAGCCTCCTGGTCTATGTACAGTTCCTCATGAGTACTAGTAGAACATGCAGGGGGCAGAATTATGAAAACTTTTTGGCCATAACAAAAGTCTTTGAGGGAATGACCTACTGGACCTGGGGACTCAGGACCATAGTCTCAGGGGACACTAAGGTCAGTTGGCATAACATGGTCCACAAAGACAGTGTTCTACATCCTACTTTGGTGAGTAGCAAGTGGAGTCTTAAAAGCTTAAGAGCAGTCATCTGAGGTGTGACTATTGGCCTCTCCCTGTCTGGAGCAAAGAAGAGTGAAGAAATCAAAGAACAAAGAAACAATTAATCCAAAGGACTGCTATACCACATGAACTCAGCCTTCATGACCCTGAGACCAGAAGCACTAGAAGGAATCTGACTAACACCTCTGATCTCTTGAAAGGGATCACAATAGGAGGTCCTAGATAGAGTGGGATAAAAAAATGTGGAACAAAACTAAAAATCATTAAAAACAAGCAAAAAAAAAGAAAAAACACCAGGCTTCCTGGTCTGATAGAAACTTGTGGAACCCCTGAGACTGTGGCCCTTAGATAAGCTCCAAGCTTAAACTGAACCCTGTGGCTCAAAGAAAAATATACAATTTATTTATATGTTTTTTGTTTCTTGCAGATTGATAAAATAATGAGTTCCATAGATGTCGGAATCAGCAGTGAACTTGAAGAGATGAATGGTGAGACCAAAAGTAAGGAAATCTCTCCTCTACAAAATAATGAATAAATGTGCTTAAGAACTAGCTAGAAATTGATAGGAGTGTTTAGGTGATTTTGTGTTTCATCATAACAGTCACTACAAATTATTTGCTTCCACTCTCAGATCAAATAACCATAGCCTGTAAACAATGCCAATTATAAGCAAATTGATTTAACAAGTTGAGGACTTTTTTCCATGTCCTAATTTACTGTGCCATTTAACATTAATTGAGTTTCAACTTTATAGAGAATTCAGTATGAAGCACCTCAAAATATTGTAGAAAATGATGACTTAATACCCTATTTCTCATTCAGTGAAATTTCCCGTTCTTCCCAGTGAAAATTAACAACTTATTCTGAGTGTAAGTTCCACTATGGCAAGAACTGTGTGTTGCTCATCTTCATAGATCCTATAATACCTCGAAGAGTGCCTCACAAATTGTAGGTTTTCAATCAATACTTAATATATTGTCTTTAATAGATTAAAGGGGGTTCAAAAAACTCAGCTGTCAAAATAAATAATATTTTAATGGACTATTTAAAAACTCAAAAGTAAGCCCAAAAAACTCCATGATGAACAAAATACCAAAATTTAAGTAACTCTGTAACTTCATGACTTGGGATCACACATCTCCCTATTGCAGCAGTGACTGCAGAAGCCAGGGAAATAACAAAACCCTAGAGGACAGCATTCTGTCCAGAGACAGAGCTAGTGGACTAAGATACTATTTAACAATGAGCAATTACAGACTGCTGCCCATCCACTCAAAGTCCCCGCAGTGTTGCAGCTCACCTAGCAAGTCCAGCTTCCACTCAGCAGTAATGCAGGTAAAACTAGAGCACAACAAGACAGCCAGGTTACCTGTCTGGGAAGAGAAGAGTGAGTTGGTCAACTGAGCTGGGAACATTGGGGCACTCTTTCTTCTCAGCTTTCACTTTCTTTTCCACCTTGCCCCACCATATTCTTTCCCGTCCTATTCTTAAGGACATACTTTCTGTATCAGATACAAGTCTACTTGTTTCTTCTGTTGGAGATTTGTAGTGGATACTACAAGCATTTTTATTACTTGAAGTTGATACTTTGTGTATCTGGAGGTCCTAGAACTGGATTCACAGCATAATGAACACTTCAGTGAAAACAGAAGCAATTGTAAAGCATGGTGTGGTGGTTAAGTTTGTGTATCAACTTGGCTGGGCCTGGTTGAGTGGCTGGGCAGCTGAATATTGTTATTCTCCAAGATGAGATTGGTAATTAACTCCATAGTGGAATCTACTGTGAGCAGCTGAGTAGCTGTCTTAGGGATGTGGTCTGCTTCCTGTATATAAGGAGAAGCCTTGGGAATGGTCTCTAGTTTATGGCACGCTTGAGCCCTGAATGTCGTTGTTCAGTAGTCTGCCGTGCTCTGCCGACTCTGGGCCTTTCAATGAACTTGAATTAATGGCCTGCCATGTGGTTTGGTAACATTAGGACTGTGCCTTTTTAATTGCCAACCTTGGGCTTGTCAGTCTCAGCAGCCAGCAGCTGTCTGAGTAAAGGAAAGCCTCTAGCTCCAGTGGACCAGGAGGAGGAGTCAGAGCTGGACCCCGAGGTTTAGGGGCTTTCACCCAGCCCCTAGAGCCTGGTACTTTGAACCTGGACTTCAAGCTTCCAAATTATAAGAGAATAGACTCCTGTTTCTTCATGCCATCCCATTTGTGGTATATTCCTGTCAGAGTGGCACTAGGTAATCAAAACATACGGTGATTTCATAGGAAATCAAAACAAAACAAAAAACTGTGGTGATTGGTTTTGACATTCTTAGGAGGCATATTTGCAAAGTTATGAATGGGTCTCAAATCTTACCTCATATTTTCAATTTTCTATTGAGTTGAATGAATGAACTTGCATCATGACATCTGCAGACCTTAGGGAGTTTTTCTTAAAATGTGGTCAGCAGACCATCTGCATCAAAATCATTTTCAGTACCTGTGGGAAATGCAATTTCCTGGGCCCCGTGAATCTCTGAGGGTAGAGCATGACAAATCTGCTTTTTAAGCAAACATTCTTAAGCTTAGAAAGTTGGAAAATGGCCGTTATGGTACACTGAGCTAAGTAGCACTGTAATCTGTTGTTGTGATCACTGAAGAGAATATGAAACCATTGAAGAGCACTGAGCTTATTTTTCCAAGGCTAAGACAAGGAAGAATCTGTACTGTTCTAACTTAGCTTGTCCCATGTTAATTAAGTGATCATGTTTTCAAAGGTCATTTTTTTTTTTGTCTGATATATATGTTTGTTTTGAATTTTGAAAAGTGAAAAGTTTTGAAAGAAATCTCAAGATGTACATATGTTTAGTGACACAGGTAATCAACTCTGTGATAGTGTGTAGCCAGTCTCTTACATAGAAATGCTAGTAAACATTACAGACTTTTATAGGGTCCAAGAACCAGCTAGGAATGTATATTGCTATATAGTTCTTTCAGACATGCTTACAGAATAATTTCAGGGAAGTTGTAGGGATGCAAATTTTTGATTGACATTAAGGTAAGACTTTATTTCTTGAACAATTTACTATTTAAAAACAGAATGGCTACCCAATGAGATAGTAAGTTCCCCGATACTGGAACGCTCAGAGACTTAGGAATACTTCCCTGCTAGACCAGTGATTTGTGTATTCAATCAAGAGTTAGACTTAGTTGACACTGAGTATGACTGTAATGTTCTAAAATACTTAAAACAGTGCCGTGAAATCACAAAAATATCAGAAACATAATTATAAGGGCAATTTTACCTTTACTTGTGAAAATCAAGATAAATGTTTAAAACACCACTCAGAGGAAGCTGCCTTTGAAGGGCATTTGCATGATAAACAAATTTAGAGATTATCTTCCCTTAATTCTCCTCTTTCCACCTCTTTTACTGGTATCACACCTGCTGTCTTTATTTACTATTTTCCTACAATGGCAATGAAAACAAAAGTGGAGTCCCAGTCCCAGAAGCACCATCATTACTATTAGCAAAGTTTATTTCTGTATGTTCCCTAACTTAACCCTCTTAATTGCATACCAATTATGCACTAAGTGATTGACAGTGGCATGTAACATTGCAATTTGCCATTAGGCCAGTTGTGAATTATAGCTTTGCTGAGCTGCAGTCTCTTCCCTCTCCAGACTAGTTATATCTAGAGAAGTCGTAAGCAATCCCATGAAGATTGCATTCCATACACAGTTTCGACACTGAGTCTAGTCAGGAAATCACACGGTAAAATAAAAAGACACATGAATGCAAATATCAGCTCTGCTGTTTACTACCTGCTTGATCTTGGGCAACTTTCTTCACCTTTTAGAGATTTCATTTCCCCAAATACATAAATGGGGATAATGATGTAGAATCATTGTACATACATGTGCAGTGGATATATGTGGTGTGTGACACATACAGATATGTATTAAATATTAACTCCTCCCTTGTTCTACAATAAAGGAGATTTTGTGTTTGATACTGTATTTCAAGATAAATACACAAAAGCCTTTTCCTAAAAAATCTTAGAATGTATTTGCAAGTGATTTTCATAGTCTTCGTGTTAAATATGCTGTATTTCCTGAAATTGTTGTGGTGTGTCAATAGGAATACAGGTCATAACAAACCCCGCAGAATAGTTACTAAAAGAGAGCGTAAAATCAGGGTAACCTGACAGATGAAAATCTAGTATGTATTGATTTAAATGGTCTAAATAATTTTCATAAAGTCTGGTATGGTGGTTCAATTTGTGTGTCAACTTGGCTGGGCCTGGTTGAGTGGCTGGGCAGTTGGTGGCAGTTATTCCCCATGATGAGACCGGTAATCAACTCCATGGTAGGATCTACCACAAGCAGTTGAGTAGCTGCCTTTGGGATATGGTCTGCTTCCTGTATATGAGAAGAAGCCTTGGGGATAGTCTCTAGCTTATGGCACGCTTGGACCCTGCATGTAGCCATGTTGTTTAGCAGCCTGCCATGCTCTGCTGACCTTGGGACTTACATTAATGGCCTGCCGTGTGGTTTGGTAACATTGGGACTGTGCCATTTTATTTGTCAACCTTAGGCTTGTTAGCCACAGCAGCCAGTAGTTGCCCAAGTGAAGAGATGCCTCTAGCTTCAGTGGGCCGGGAGCCAGAGGCAGAACTAAAGCCCAAGGTTGAGGGGTTTTCACACAGCCCCTTGAGCCTGGCACTCAGAACTCAAATTTCTAGCCTCCCAAACTGTAAGAGAATAAACTCCTGTTTGTTAAGGCCATCCCATTTGTGGTATATTCTTGTCAGAGCAACACTAGATAACTAGAACATCTGGTATCCTTTTTTGTCTGACAATGGGGAAGAAATACAAAATAAAATTAGTGGGAGATAAATTTAGATGAATAAGAAGAGATAATACATTAGGTAGTGTGTGTTGTTGGTCTTTAGAACTTCGCTTCAGAAGACCATGAAGTCAAGAGCTCTGCCTGGCCTTAATAGAGCTGTGTAGTTTTATAAGAATTTATGATGTTTATTCTTAATATCTTCAATGATAGTTGTTGTTGTTGTTATTGTTGTTATGTGCCGTCGAGTTGGACCCGACTCAAAGTGACCCCCTTGGGTTTCCGAGGCAGTATCTCTATGGAAGTAGATTGCCCCATCTTCCTTCTGAGGAGTGGCTGTGGGTTTGAACCACCAGCCATCTGGCCAGCAGTCAGATGCTTTAGGTACTGTCAAGTCAGCTCCAATGATTAGGAAAATAAGATCATAAGTAATGGAGATACATGAAGGACCGAGGAGCAGCATTAAATGTTCCATGTTCTTGCCCATTTGTTTCAGCACTTTTGTTTGTCCTTTGCCCCACCTACACATTTGCAATGTCAGGTGTTCCATAAGCAAAATATTTATTGGACCAGACAGTGATTTTGAATTCTGTCATGGATTCCCTCCTAAAAATATGAACCACCTCAAAGTTTAAAGATTTTCTGTGAATCATCTAACTAGTCTTACCCATTAGAAACTAGTTTTCTTTTTCAAAATTTTCCTCAGCAATTACATAGTAATTTGAAACTTACAGTCTAAAGTAAAATAGAAATAAAAAGTAAATAGTAAAATAAATTTTACTGAATTTATTTTAGGTCAGCCCCTTAAGTTCTCACTCATAACATAATATATGACATATAATTTTTATAAACTTAACTTTTAATTTCCCATTTGAAATAAAATTTAAATGCCAAACAAAAGTCAGGGCTGAGGTAGGATTCAATTATGCTAAATACCTCGTATTATGTAGAACACCTTATTCTTTGGTGATACTGGGTATGTGATGTGGTAGTTTATTCTACTTCATCATGTATTGTCACATATACATATGTGGAATTCTTTCAGAGTATGGGTTTTGAAGTTAGACCTGGCTTCAAATCTCAGTTTTACAATTCACTGACTTCATGACCTCTCTAACATCAACTTCCTCACCTATAAATTAAGATCATTACAAGATTAAAATACACCCTGTGCTGCCATAGACTAGAACATAGCAGGTGATCAATAATACAAGTTCCCTTGCCTTCTTACCCAAGTATGTGTGCCTTGTCTTTCTTATCAGAATATATACCACACAGGAAGTTAAGGAAGGTACTTGAGAAGTCTTTTTTATCTTTTTGATCAATGAAAATTATAGTTAAGTAATAAATACTCATAAGTTGCTTTCATGTGGAATCTTTCTTGAAGTTTTCTTAACCATTGTCATTATGTTGTAAGGAAGCACTTTTAGGTTCCTGAAATGTACCATGTTCATTGGACCTACTTCAAATTGTCCCACTTTCTAAGTATCAGATTGATGATCTTCTTGATGAGATTGAGCATCTTCAGTGAAGTGTTGCTGTTGTTGTTAGGTGCCGCCAAGTTGGCTCCAACTCATAGTGACACTATGTACAACAAAACAAAACACTGCCCAGTCTTGGGCCAGCCTCACAATCGTTGCTATACCTGAGCCCATTGTTGCAGCCACTGTGTCAGTCCATCTCATTGAGGGTTGTCCCCTTTTTCACTGACCCTCCACTTTACCAAGCATGATATCCTTCTCCAGGGAATGGTCCCTTCTGACGACATGACCAAAGTAGGTGAGATGAAGGGCATTCTCACTTCCAAGGAGCATTCCAGCTGCACTTCCAGAACAGATTTGTTCATTCTTCTGGCAGTCTGTGGTGAAGTGAATGAAAATAAATGGATCTGCAGGGCTTGCTTATCATTACACAACAGCAAATATGCAATGAATAACCAAGTGCCATAACTTTACAATACAAGAGTGGCAGATAATCTTATAAACACCTCCTGTTTCTAAACTGCCTTTAATAATCTCTGCTACACTAAACTGACTTCAAGTATATGCATTATATTAGGTTGATCTCAAGTACATGAGTGTGAAGAATTATATTCAGCTTAATGTATTTTGGGGCTGTGTTTTTTCTTATCTGTAAGGTTAAATTGTATTCAGAGATATTCTCTTGTCTTGTCTTTTGAACTTATTTTTGCCTATGTAGGAATTCCATCTAAATTTTCATTATAAATGAAAACTATTAGATTTGTAAAGGCAAAATATGTAGCTCTGAAAGCAATTGTTGTTGCTGGTTGCTGTTGAGTTGGCTCCAACTCATGTCAACTTTATGTGAAAAGTTCAATGAGCAAAACAAAAAGTTGTCCAGTCCTGCACCATCTTCATGACATTGCCATGTGTGAATCCATTGTTGTGGCTATAGCATCAATCCATCTCACTGAGGGTTTTACAAAACAAGATGTCCTTTTCTAGTGATTGGTCTTTCCCAATGGCATGTCTCCACCAGTTGTCTGTCAGTTTGTTTTACTGTGGTGGCTTGTGTATTGCTGTGAGGCTGGAGGCTATATTACCAGTATTTCAAATACCAGCAGAGTTACCCATGGTGGACAGGTTTCAGTGGAGCTTCCAGACTAAGACAGACTTGGAAGAAGGAAGGAGCTATCCACTTCTCAAAGAATTGGCTAGTGAAGACCTTATGAATAGCAGTGAAATACTGTCTGATATATTCCTGGAAAACTTTATGACTATCCCTGAAACATCGTCCAATATAGTGCTGGAAAATGAGCCCCTCAGGATGGAAGACACTCAAAAAATGACTGGAGAAGAGCTGCCTCCTCAGAGTAGAGCTGACCCTAATGATGTGAATGGAATAAAGCTTCTAGGACCTCAATTTGCTGATTTGGCATGACTCAAAATGAGAAGAAACAGAAATGCTGCAAACATGCATTAATAATCAGAATATGGGTTGTACAAAGTATGAATCTAGAAAAATTGCAAGTTGTCAAAAATGAAAGGGAGCACATAAAGATCAATATCCTAGGTATTAGTGACTTAAAATGGACTGGTTTTGGACATTTTGAATCAGACAACCATATGATCTACTGTGCTGGGAATGAAAAGAGGAATGGTGGGACATTCATTGTCACAAAGAATGTTTCAAGATCTGTCCCAAAGTAAAATGCTGTCAGTGATAGGATACTATCCATACAACTACAAGGAAGACCAATTAATACTATTATTCAAATTTATGCACAAAACACCAAAGCCAAAGATGAAGAAATTAAAGATTTTTACCAAATTCTGCAGTCTGAAATTGACCAGACATGCAATCAAGATATGTTGATTATCACTGGTGACTGGAATTCAAAAGCTGGAAACAAAGAAGAAGCACCAGTAGTTGGAAAATATGGTCTTTGTGATAGAAATGATGCTGGAGATCGTATGACAGAATTCTGCAAGACCAACGACTTATTCATTGCAAATACCTTTTTTTCAACAACATAAACAGTGGCTATACACATGAACCTCACTGGACAGAGTACACAGGAATCAGATCAACTACATCTGTGGCAAGAGGTGATGGAGAAGCTCAATATCTTCATCCAAAACAAGACCAGGAGCTGACTGTGGGACATAACATCGACTGCTCATATGCAAGTTCAAGTTGAAGCTGAAGACAGTTAAAACAAGTCCACAAGAGCCAAAATATGACATTGATTATATCTGTCCTGAATTTAGAGACCCATCTAAAGAGTAGATTTGATGCACTGAACACCAATGACCCAAAACCAGAGGAATTGTGGGATGACATCAAGAATATCATTCATGAAGAAAGCAAAACAACATTAAAAAGACAGAAAAGGAAGAAAAGATCACAATGGATGTCAGAAGAGACTCTGAAACTTGCCCTTGAACAGAGAATAGCTAAAGCAAATGGAAGACATGACAAGATAAAAGAGCTGAACAAAAGATTTCAAAGAGCAGTTCGAGAAGACAAAGTCAATTATTATAATGAAAGATGCAAAGACCTGGAGTTGGAAAACCAAAAGGAAAGAACAAGCTTGGCATTTCTCAAGCTGAAAGAACTGAAGAAAAAAATTTAAATCTTGAGTTGCAATATTGACAGATTGTATGGACAAAATAGGAGCTCTGGTGGCATAGTGCCTAAGACATTTCACTGCTAACTAGAAGGCTGGGGGTTCAAACCCACCAGCCACTCCTTGGAAGGAAAGTTGGGCATTCTACTTCCACAGGGATACTGCCTCAGAAACCCAAGGAGGGGTCTCTAAGAGTCAAATCCAACTTGACAGCAGTGGGTTTTGGGGTATGGGCAAAATATTGAATGATGCAGGAAGCATAAAAAAGATGGAAGGAATACACAGAGTCACTGTACCAGAAAGAATTGGTTGATGTTCATCCATTTCAGAAGGTGACATATGACCAAGAACCAATGGCACTGAAGGAATTGTCAAAGAACAAGGCTCCAGGAATTGACGGAATACCCATTGAGATGTTTCAACAAATGCATACTGCACTGGAGGTGCTCACTCGTCTATGCCAAAAAATGTGGAAGACAGCTCACTGCCCAACTGACTGGAAGAGATCCATATTTGTACCTATTCCAAAGGAAGATGATCCCACAGAATGTGGAAAGTATCAAGCAATATCATTAGTATCACATACAAGTAAAATATTGCTAAAGATAATTTTAAAAATGATCGCAGCAGTATATTGATAGAGAACTTCCAGAAATGCAAGCTGGACTCAGAAGGGGTGTGGAATCAGGAATATCATTGTTGATGTCAGATGGATCTTGGCTGAAAGCAAAGAATACCAGAAAGATGTTTACTTGTATTTTATTGACTATGCAAAAGCATTTGATTGTGTGGATCATAACAAATTATGGATAACATAGAGAAAAAATGGGAATTCCAGAATTCCTTAATTCAGCTCATGAGGAACGTGTACATGGACCAGAGGGCTGTCATTCAAACAGAACAAGGGGATACTGCATGATTTAAAATGAAGAAGGGAATACATCAGGGTTTATCCTTTCACCATATTTATTCAATCTGTATGCTGAGCAAATAATCTGAGAAGCTGGACTGTATGAAGTAGAGTGTGACATCAGGATTGCAGGATTGGAGGAAGACTCATATCTTGCAATATGCAGATGACACAACTTTGCTTACTGAAAGTGAGGATGACTTGAAGCATTTACTGATGAAGACTGAAGAATACAGTCTGCAGTATGGATTACATCTCAACATAAAGAAAACGAAAATCCTCACAACTGGGCCAAATAGCAGCATTCTGATAAATGGAGAAAAGATTAAAGCTGTCAGAGATTTAATATTACTTGGTTCCACAGCCAACATCCATGGAAGCAGCAGTCATCAGATGACTTACTGCACTTGGCAAATCTGCTGCAAAGGACCTGTTTGAAGTGCTGAAGAGCAAAGATATCTCTGAAGACTAAGGTGTGCCTGACCTAAGCCATGGTATTTTCAGTTGCCTCGTATGCATGTGAAAGCTGGACAATGAATAAGGAAGACCAATGAAAAGTTGATGCTTTTGAGTTGTGGTGTTGGAGAAGAATGCTAAGAGTTCCATGGTCTGCTAAAAGGACTAACAAATCTGTCCTGGAAAAAGTGCAGCTGGAATGCTCCTTGGAAGTGAGAATGGCCAGACTTCATCTCACTTACTTTGGTCATATTGTCAGAAGGGACCATACCCTGGAGAAGGATATCATGCTTGGTAAAGTGGAAAAAAGAAGAAGGGGAAGGCCCTCAATGAGATGGATTGACACAATAGCTGCAATGATGGGCTCAGGTATAGCAAGGATTGTCAGACACAGGACCGGGCAGTGTTTCATTCTATTATAAGTGGGGTTGCTACAAGTCAGAGCTGACTTGATGGCACCTAACAACAACAATGACATGCCCAAATTCTCACCATCTTTCCTTCTAAGGAGCATTCTGATTGCATTTCTTCTAAGACTAACTTGTTTGTGCTTCTGGTAGTCCACATCATATTAAATATTCTTTGCCAACACCACAATTTGAATGCATCAATTCTGTTTTTCTTTTTCATTGTCCAGTTTTTAAAAGTGGGTTAGGCCAAGCATACTTTAGTCATCAAAGTAACATCTTTGCCTTTTAAAACTTGAAAAAAAAAAAAAAAAGTCTTTTACAGCAGATTTGCTGAATGCAAAAGAGTAGCTTACATTAATCCTGCAACCCCACTTTTGAAGATTTTGCACCCCTTCCTCTAAGAGTCTGAGGACTGGGTTACAGTTCAGATGGAGTTCCTCATAACTGTAGAGACTCCTCCTGGAGAGCCCAAGAACTTAGGAACTCCCTAGGGCACAGTAAGTAAGTGTTCTTTTCCTACTCCAAGCTCCACCTTCTTCCTGGGGCTACAGAAATGGGGAGGGGTGACTTATCCCTTCTCAATAGCTCTTCCTGGGTAGAGGAGGGAGGAGATTTACACAGCCCCAGAAGCTTCTCCCCACTGCTGTAAAACCTCTGATGTTTGCTCATATAGTTCTAGATTTGCATCAGGACCTCTAAAGGGCAGTTGATAGCTGTCCTCCTTTTGAGGTTGCTAGTAGGAACATCATGCCCCAAATGGTAGGAGAATACCTTTTAAACAAAATCTATTCAGTTTCCCACAGTTGGCTATTAGAGAAAGGAAAAGGAGGAAAGAAGTTGAAATGGATTCTATTCCCCCTGTGAGTCAGATGTTTACTGCTGGGTGCATTTCAGCTCAATTCTCAAAACAACCCAGGCAAGTATCATTGTTGTTATTTGCTGTAGAGTGGATTCTGACTCATGGCGACCCCATGTGTGCACAGCAGAACTTCTCCATAGAGATTTCAAGACTGTGGTCTTTCAGAAGCAGCAGGCCTGTCTTCTGAGGCACCTCTGGATGGGTTCGAACCACCAACGTTTTGGCTAGCAGTTGAGTGCTCACCTATTTGGAGCACCATTTTATAGATGAAGGAAGGCTCAGAAAAGTTGAGTAAACTTGACAAAGTCAACTTTAAACTCATGTTTTTTGCTCCTGAATTTCATACTCCTTTAAAGGAAACATGTTGCCTACATAGAAAAACACAACAAAGTATCCCGATGGCCACCACGTTTGATTTTTCTCACCTCAAATCATGGCTTTCATGCCCTACAAGGAGCCATTTGATGGTGTTCAAGCTGAGAACCAACTACTTCCTCTTGGCAAAGCCTAACTATCAGTATGGAAGGCTTTGGTTAAAACCCCAAAGGTCCCGTAAAGTACAGGTCAAATGGTCATATGTGAAAAAGAGTCACAGCCCTGAACATCTCTAACATCCATAAAGTGAAATGTACAAACAAGCTCGAATGATGACCCTAGGTTTCAATTTTTTAAAGAAAAGATTCTCCTTGCCTCCACTAATATTCCTTTTTTCCATGAACTGTTAAATCTCAAATTAGAGACTATGAAATGCTCTGCAACAGGCATATTTTATTTTTGATTTTTATTTCTCTTTAAAACACTATTTTAATAAAACCAACTGGAGAAGGTGGGTAGTAGAATACATTACATTAGCACACAAGCATACTATTTTGTCTAAATCAAGATAGGGTTTATTTTTCACTATTTTATATAACTCCTCACTAAGTGTCTTAGGTACTTTTTCAGATGAGTTAAATCTAAGGAATCTATTAATAATAGAAAAGCTATGTACCGACTCAACGGCAAATAACAACAACAACAACATGTACAAATGTGAATTACAGTAAATATTAGGCCAGTGTGAGGTACCTAATCTTTATCTAGTTGTTGTTATGTGCCGTCAAGTTGGACCCGACTCATAGCGACCCCTCCTTGGGTTTCTGAGGCAGTATCACTACGGAAGTAGATTTGCCCCATCTGCCTTCCGAGGAGTGGCTGGTGGGTTTGAACCGCCAGCCTTCTGGTTAGCAGTCAAGTGCCTTAGGCACTATGCTCCCAGAGCTCTTTATCTAGTGATATTGTTTAATCACCCAGTTTTATTATTAACACAATTGATGCATCTTCACTTAGCTTCATACATTCCAGATAGTCTTTAAATACTAACATAACCTGCATAATACAGATTTTGATCAATAAAATATGACTGGGGTTCTCTAATGTTGAAATTGGAAGTGATGTTCATATGTGAAATCAGGTTTTCCTTAGTGTGAAAAACTCAGATATTATTCTGTGGCCTAATATTTGTCTATGGTGTGTCCATAGTTAAAAATTATGCGTAGCTTTAAATTAAACAAAATTACATTCTAAAAGAGATCTAGGAATATGATCAAGTATAATTTCCTACTAGGACCAAGATCATTTCCATAATATCTATAAAACATGATCAGCCAATAATGACTTAACATTTGCTTCATACTTCCCTTGATGATAAGCTCACTATTTCCAGAGACAGTATAATCTATCACTGGGAAACTCAGATTGTTAAAAAATCATTTTATGAGAGAAAAACATGTCATCTACATAGACATAGGTTTGACTACCCATTTTACCAATTACTAGCAGCATGAACTTGGGTAAATCGCTTCATCAGTCCTAACCACATCTTCTCCTATGAAAAAGAGCCATTCACCACTCCTCAGAAGGAAGGTTGGGCAATCTACTTCCATAGTGATACCGCCTCGGAAACCCAAGGAGGGGTCACTGAGTCGGGTCCGACTCAGTGGCACAAAGCAACAACAACACCACCCCCTCTCAGCATTATTGGAAGGATCTAGTGAATTATTATGTGGGAAAGTAGTTAGCTAATTTCCTGACATAATGTTCTGATAACTGACATCTCCTTCTCTTCACTTCTCTTTTCCCTGCTAACTATTTATTCTCTTATATTTGGTTGTTATCTCTGATGCACTGTCCTGATTTGATACTGGAATGTAAACTTCAAGGGGGTTAGGAAAAGAAGTGTTTTATAAATTTTTAAAATATGGTACCGAGCAATACCATGTACAGGAATGTATTCTAAGGAAGCAGATGGGTAAGAGCAAAAAATGTATGTGTAAAGAGTTGCATGTCAGAATTGTTTATAATCACTTTAAAAATGGAATCAAGCCAAAATAGCCATTAATAGAACATTTGTATAATTAATTACAGTAATTCCCTATGATGAAATGCTAACATCTAATTAAAAATGACATTGTATCTATATTTATTATCACTGAAATATAACTATAATATATTATTAAGTGAAAACATAAATACCAAAGTAAAATATAATCCCATATTCACATATTTCTGAGTAATATTGTGATTTTTATTTTCTGCTCTCTTTTCTCCTAAATTTTCTGAAATTTTTACAGTGAGCATACATTGCTGTTTTTTAAATTATCTAAGCCATTAAATTAAAAAAAATAAGTGTATTTGCTCATTCTTCTGGTAGTCCATGGTATATACAAGTTAATAAAAATATAATGAAAAATAAAATTTATATATAAACACACACACGTGTGTGATAGTTAAGGTTGTCTGTCAACTTGGCTGGGCCTGGTTTTAAGTGTCTGGGCAGCTGGATGTAGTTATTCCCAATGATGAGATTCTAATCACCTCCATGGTGGAATCTGCTGTGAGAAGCTAAGTAGTTAGTTGTTTTTGGGAATGGCCTGCTTCCAGTATATAAGGAGAGACTTTGAGAATGGTCTCTAGTTTTGGGTACATCTGGATCCTGCATTTGGCCAAGTCTTCATCTCAGTGGCCTGCCATGTCACTTTCCAGTCTTGGCATTGTTCCTGGACTTGAACTAGTGGCTTCCCATGTACCTGTTGATTTTGGCTTCCTCAGCCTTAGCAGCCAGGCTCAGCAGCCAGCAGCTGTGTGAGTCAGAAAAAGCCTCCAGCTCTAGGTTCCTGGAACAGGAAGCAGAGATGAAGCCCAAGGTTGAAGGGCCTTTACCCAGCCCCTAGAGCCAGAACTTTGAACTCAAACTTCTAGCCTCCTAAACTGTAGGAGTATAAATCCCTGTTTGTTAAAGCCATCCACTGTGGTCTGTCTGTTATAGCAGTACGAAGATAACCAAGAAACTACATAAACATATTTCTATATATAAACTATATATAAATAGTTTCTATATATAAAACACATAACATTTTATAGCCATCAATGCTGATAATTAGATAAAGGCTTACCAAGTAAATATTGTCAATGAATACCTAATTAAGTCTTTTTATCAGTTTCAAGTTAAAATTGGTATCTTTTGGTAGTTTAAGAAAAGGGACTCATTTAACTAACCAGAAGGCTGGCAGTTCAAACCCACCAGCCACTCCTCAGAAGGAAGGTTGAGCGATCTACTTCCGTAGTGATACCACCTTGGAAACCCAAGGAGGGGTCGCTATGAGTCGGATCCAACTTGATGGCACATAACAACAACAACAACAACATGTTATTGTAAATACAATTTTTAAATAGCTACACAAAAAAATTCATAACCTATCCCATGATCAAATGATGTTTGTATCTGTCTCTGTCCTGGTCTGTATGCATATTCTAGTGACTTGCTAGCCCTTCTCTGTGTGTACACATTCAATTTTAACATTGTTGTTGTTGTTGTTTGCCATCGAGTCGGCCCCGACTCATAGCGACCCCTCCTTGGGTTTCCGAGGCAGTATCACTACGGAAGTAGGAATGCCCAACCTTCCTTCCAAGGAGTGGCTGGTGGGTTTGAACCTCCAGCCTTCTGGTTAGCAGTCAAATGCCTTAGCCACTATGCTACCAGAGCTCCCAATTTTAACATACTAATAATAATTTTATGGGTATATTTTTGCAGTCTTATTTTCTCACATGTTGTTAAGTGCTGTTAAGTCAGTCCTGATTCATAGTGACCTTATGTGTAAAGAATGAAATGTTGCCTCATCCTGTGTCATTTTCACAATTGTTGCTACGTTTGAGTTCATTGTTGTAGCCACTGTGTCAATCCATCTCATTGAGAGTCTTCCTCTTTTTTTCTGACCCTTTACTGAAAATGATGTCTTCCCCCAGGGATTGAACCCTTCTAATAACTTGTCCAAAGAAGTCTCACCATCCTCACTTCTAAGGAGCATTCTGGCTGTACTTATTCCAAGACATATTTGTTCATTTTTCTGGTAGTCCATGGTATAGACAATATTGTTTGCCAATACCATTGTTCCAGGAGCTGTGATGGTGTAGCGCCTAAGGCATTTGACTGTTAACCAGAAGACTGGCGATTCAAACCCACCAGCCACTCCTTGGAAAGAAGATTGGGCAATCTACTTCCATAGAGATACCGCCTCTGAAACCCATGGATGGGTCACTATGAGTTGAACCAACTCCACAGTAGTAAGTTGGTTGGTTGGAACACTGTTGTTCAGATACTTCAGCTCTCCTTTGGCCTTCCTTATTTATTGTCCATTATTCACATGCATATGAGGCAATTGAAAATACCACGGCTTTGGTCAGGGCAGGCATGCCTTCTTTCTCAAATTTAACATCTTTGCTTTTAAACACTTAAATGAGGTCTTTTGCACAAGATTTTCCCAACGCAATATGTCACTTGACTGCTGTTTCCATGGACATTGATTGTGAATCCAAGTGAAATGAAATCCTTGACAGCTTCAGCATTTTCTGTTCATCATGATATTAGTTATTGGTCTAGTTGTAAAGACTTTTGTTTTCTTTATGTTGAGGTGTAATCCATATTGAAGGCTGTAGTCTTGGATCTTCATCAGTAAGTATTTCCATAATTTGTTACCCTGTTGGTATTTGAAACACTGGTGACGTAGCTTCCAGCATCACAACAACACAAGCCACCACAGTAGGACAAACTGACAGATAGGTAGTTTCACATACCACTTCACAAAATTCTTTTGTTCTTGTTGTTGTTAGGTGTCATCCAGTTGGCTCCAATTCATAGCAACGCAGTGTACAACAGAACAAAATACTGCCTGGTCCTGCACCAGCCTCACAATCCTTGCTATATCTGAGCCCATCATTGCAGCCACTGTGTCAATCCATCTCGTTGAGGGCCTTCCCCTTTTTCATTGACCCTCCACTTTACCAAGCATGATATCCTTCTCCAGGGAATGGTCCCTTCTGATAATATGATCAAACTAGTTAAGACAAAGTTTGGCCATTCTTGCTTCCAAGGAGCATTCTGGCTTCACTTCTTTCAGGACGGATTTGTTTGTTTTTCTGGCAGTCCATGGTCCTTTCAGTATTTGTCGCCACCACCACAGCTCAAAAGCATCAACTCTTCTTCAGTCTTCCTTACTCATTGTCCAGCTTTCACATGAATATGAGGCAACTGAAAATACCATGGCTTGGGTTAGGTGCAACTTGGTCTTAAAAGAGACATCTTTGCTCTTCACCACGTTAAAGAGGTCTTTTGCAGCAGAATTGCCCAGAGCAACATGTTGTCTGAGTTCCTGACTGTTGCTTCCATTGGTGTTAATTGTGGAACCAAGTCATATGAAATCTTCGACAGCTTCAGTCTTTTTTCCGTGTATCATGATACTGCTTATTGGTCCAGTTGTGAGGATTTTCATTTATTTTCTTTACGTTGGAGTGTAATCGTACTGCAGACTGTACTCTTTAATCTTCATTAGTAAATGCTTCAAGTCATCCTCACTTTCAGCAAGCAAAGTTCTGTCGTCTGGGTATCTCAAGTTGTTAATGAGTCTTCCTCCAGTCCTAATGCCACACTCTTCTTCATACCGTCCAGCTTCTTGGATTATTTTTTCAGCGTACAGATTGAATAAGTATGGTGAAAGGATACAACCCTGATGCACTCCTTTCCTCATTTTAAACCATGCAGTATCCCCTTGTCCTATTGGAACGACAGCCTCCTGGTCTGTGAACAGGTTCCTTATGAGCACAATTAAGTGTTCTGGAATTCCCATTCTTTTCAATGTTATCCATAATTTCTTATGATCCACACAATCAAATGCTTTTGCATAGTCAATAAAACACAAATAAACATCTTTCTGGTATTCTTTGCTTTCAGCCATGATCCATCTGACATCAGCCTTGTTTCACATCCTCTTCTGAATCCAGCTTGCATTTCTGGGAGTTCCCTGTCAATATACTGCTGCAACCATTTTTTAATTATCTTCAGCAAGATTTTACTTGTGTGATATTAATGATTTGCTCAATAATTTCCACATCCTGTGGGATCATCTTTTTTTAGAATGATTACAAATATGGATCTCTTCCAGTCAGTTGGCCAGGTAGCTCTCTTCCAAATTTCTTGGCATAGACAAGTGAGTGCCTCAAGCACAACATCTTTTTGTTGAAACATCTCAATGGGTATTCCGTCAATTCCTGGAGCCTTGTACTTCACCAATTCCTTCAGTGCACCTTGCACTTCTTCCTTCAGTACCATTGGTTCTTGATTATATGCCACCTCCTGAAATAGATGAACATCGACTACTCTTTTTGGTAATGACTCTGTGTATTCTATCTTCTTTTGATGTTTCCTGCATCAGTCAATATTTGCCCATAGAATTTTCCAATATTGCAACTTGAGGCTTGAATTTTTCTTCAGTTCTTTCAGCTTGAAAAATGCTGAGTGTGTTCTTTTCTTTTGGTTTTCTAACTCCAGATCTTTGCACATTTCATTATAATAATTGATTTTGTTTTCTCGAGCTGCTCTTTGAAATCTGTTCAGCTCTTTTATCTTGTGATTTCTTCCATTTGCTTTAGCTACTCTCCATTCAAGGGCAGGTTTCAGAGGCTCTTCTAACATCCACTTTGGTCTTTTCTTCCTTTCTTGTTTTTTCATGACCTATTACTTTCTTTATGGATAATGTTCTTGATGTCATCCCACAATTCCTCTGTTTCTTTGGTCACCGGTGTTCAGTGCAATCAAATTTGTTCTTTAGGTGTTCTCTAAATTTATGAGGGGTATAATTAAGGTCATATTTTGGCTCTCGTGGACTGGATTTAATTGTCTTCAGCTTCAACTTGAACTTGCATATGAGCAGTTGATGGTCTGTTCCACAGTCAGCTCCTGGCCTTGTTTTGGCTGATGATATTCAGCTTCTCCATCACCTCTTGCCACAGATGTAGTCGATCTTGATGCCTGTGTACTCCATCTGGCAAAGTCCACATGTATAGCTGCTATTTATGTTGTTGAAAAAAAGTATTTTCCATGAATAAGTCCTTAGTATTTCGACGTTCTGTCATGGGACCTCCAGCATTGTTTCTAGCAACAAAACCATATTTTACAACTACCTATGCTTCTTCTTTGTTTCCAACTTATGCATTCCATCCACCAGTAATAATCAGCACATCTTGATTCCATGTTTGGTCAATTTCAGACTGCAGAAATTGGTAATAATCTTCAGTTTCTTCATCTTTGGCTTTGGTAGTTGGTGCGTAAATTTGAATAATAGTAGTATTAACTGGTCTTCCTTGCAGGTGTGTGGATATTATTCTATCACTGACAGCATTTTACTTTGGGACAGATCTTGAAACATTCTTTGTGACAATGAATGCCACACCATTCCTCTTTAATTTTTCATTCCCAGCATAGTAGATGGTTGTCAGATTCAAAATGGCCAAAACCAGTCATTTTAGCTCAGAATGCCTAGAATATAGATGTTTATGTGTTTCATTTCATTTTTGACAGCTTCCAATTTTCCTAGATTCATACTGAATACATTCCATGTTCCAAGTATTAATGGATGTTTGCTGCTGTTTCTTCTTATTTTGAATTTTGCCACATCAGCAAATGGAGGTCCTGAAAAGTTTATTCCATCCACATCATTAAGGTTGGCTCTAGTCTGAGGAGGCAGCTCCTTCCCAGTCATATTTTGAATGTGTTCCAACCTGAGGGCTCATCTTCTGACACTGTACTGGACAATGTTTCAGGGTTATTCATAAAGTTTTCCAGTAATATATCAGACAGTGTGTCACTGCTCTTCTCAAGGTTTTTACTGGCCAATTGTTTGAGAAGTGGATGGCCCCTTCCTTCTTCTGAGTCTGTCTTAGTCTGGAAGCTCTGCTGAAACCTTCCCACAATGGTTGACCCTGCTTATTTGAAATACCAGTGGCATAACCTTCAGCCTCACAGCAACATGCAAGACACTACAGTAGGACAAACTGACAGATGAGTGGGGGGTCACTAAATTCTACTTTGTTTGATATTTTCTGACCTAATATTTTGTCTAAGCTTTGGTGGAGTTTCTTTGCTATTCATAAGGTTTTCCCTGGCCAATTCTTTCAGAAGTGGACGGCCTCTTCCTTCTTCCTAGTCTGTCTCAGTCTGT
>NW_006921764.1:3457007-3459911 GCF_000298275.1 Orycteropus afer afer | reverse complement strand
GGGCTCAAGTATAGCAGGGATTGTGGGGCTGGCGCGGGATCGGGCAGTGTTTCGTTCTGCTGTGCATGGGGTCGCTATGAGTCAGAAACGACTCGAGGCACTTAACAACAACAACAACAACTGGTGGAGTAGTGCCTTAAGCACTTGACTGCTAACCAGAAGGCTGGTGGTTCAAACCCACCTTGAAGGAAGACTAGGCAATCTACTTCATAAAGATACCACCTCGGAAACCCAGCCTCACAGCAACATACAAGCCACCACAGTACAACAAACTAACGAGTGGTGGTCATGAAATTCTATTTGTTTGATATTTTCTTACCTAATATTTTGTCTTACCTAGTTTTGTTGTTGTTGTTTATTCCTCTTGTGAATAACTAATGTTATAGGCTTATATATGCTTCTACTCCTTTCTCCAACTTCATACAATCACATATTGATTAGACAGGTAGATAGATAGGTAAATATAAATTACTCATGGATTCTGTATTTTGCTAAAATTTATTTGCACCCCAAAATTAATGCTTGTGACACTTTTATGCTCATTTGCAGATGTGCAGAGCAGTGAAAAATTGTAGTCACCCAACATGTGTTCTAGTAGAGGTCAAAAAAGGTGATACTCTGCATTCTTGTTTTAGCTCTTATGAGATAAACAGGTATCCTTTCTGCAAGCTATTATTTAGTGCCATGTTGTTCACATTTTTGTGCTTTTTCTTGGTAATTTTGCTGTTTAAAATTGTCCCACCATTGGGCTAAAGTGCTGGCTAAGTGTTCTTAAACAGAAAGCTTTGAAATACTTTACAAGTGTTAAATAAGGTTCATTCAGGCATAAGTTATAGTGCTATTAGTGATAAATGCAATGTTAATGGACCAACAATATATATTAAATAAGATGTTTTTAAACATAAACACATACGCACTGATCAGTTGATGAAACATGACCAGAGGCTCACCAGAACCTAACCCTGTGTTTCCCCTAGGAGCGTTGATTCAGTAGTCAGTAATCCAGAATTCACAGTGACTTTGTAGAACCTAACTACTGCAAATAATGAAAATCAAATATAGTCATTGTTTGGATTTTTAAAACATGAAATCATACCATATACATTTTTCTGTAACTTGTTCTCATTTAACAACAAATCATAGGTTTACCTTATTTTTTAAATCATTTTATAATCAGTAAATAAACTATTAAACAAAATTATACATGAATTTTATCCTAAAAGATAAAAAGAGTTTTGAAATATGAGAGCTTCCCCCATCTCTGCACTAACTTACTGTGTGACTTGGGAACAAGCACTTCACAATGAATCTCGTTTTCCTCTTTTGAAAATAAAAGGGTAGGACTAGATCTCTTCCAGTTCTATAATTCTATGACTCACACTTTTATCTTTCATTTTAAGAGTTATGCTTTGGCAGAATGTCCTTCTTTAAAGCTTTCCACTTCTTTTTTTCTTAAAGAAAAATAACCAATGAATCTCAAGAATATGTATTTCAACTAGATTCTTCTAGAAGGTTGCCAGACTCTAATTTTACAATATTTTTCTTAACATATTGATATAATAAATGCAGAATTTAATTGGTATAGGTCTTTAAGATAGATAAGTTCTCTGTATTTATATGCAAAGGAGACGTTCATGGAAGCCTCTCAGTTCAGCTCAGCTTATCTCAGGCTGATTTGTGGGAGACTTAGTGACTACCTGAAATCATCCTCACATCAGTTATACAATGGAAATGAATGCACAATTTCTGATATTACAGTTTACCTGTTTCTTGAATCCATTAAGCTGCTTATGAGAATGTCTATGACAAAAGTTAGCTCACATTTCAAGTGTATACTTTCCATTTGGTTATAGGTACTGGCAAAGTGCTCACAATTGCTCATTATCCATTGACTTGATGTGTCCAAACTTCAGGGTTCTCTCCTCCCCACTGGCTCCTGAACTCTGACTTGTCGCCAAGTCTCAGCAAGCATTAACTGTAGAACATTCCCCTTTATAGGTCATTCCAAATAATCTGACCACAGTGAAAAACTTTTCCTGTTAAACTGTTCTGCCCATGTTGTCTGCTCAGCTCCCCAATTGCCCAGATTTCCCTCAAAGTCCCTGCTAGCTCTGCCTACCTTGCCTAAGACTGGATTTATTTTTATTTGGCAGTACTAAAATTTATTGGGAACTTTCTGTGTTCACCTTTAAATTCTCAGTCAATTTCCTTTTCCTCTTTTAGTATTAATCAGACTATACAGGGTATTCCCTCGTGTTATCCCTCAAAGACTACAGTAATTTTTTCTATTGTTGACATCATTTTGGAAACTGTATACATGCTTGTATGTATGTGTGTGCCACGTGGAAGTTCTCTTCTTCGAATAATCAGAATTGTGTATGTGACAAAATTATGTATACAAGATCTGTACCTTAGACAACCGGAGTCCTTAGGTTGTGCTCAGAGATCCTGAGCAGTCCTTGGCTGCTAACTAAAAGGCTGGAAGTTCATGTCCACACAAAGGTACCTCAGAAGAAAGACTTGGCAATCTACTTCTGAAAAATTAGCCATTTAAAACTCTGTGGAGCACATTTCTACTCTGACACTCAATGGCAATTGGTTGTTTTGCTTTGTTACCCTAGAGAGTATACAGGTTGATTTCTGCCAATAGTTTCCTCAGAAGATTCCACTATTATCTCTTCATATCACACTAAAATGTGAATAACTGTGTAGATGAAATAGTATACTAGTGACGTGTGAAATGGTTATAATAATGACACCAACCCTTTCGTGATAGTTGAAGATGTGTCAACTTGGCTGGACTCCAGTTGTGAGTGGTGGTTCCCATGATGGATCACATGACTGCGTTCTTAGCGGCCGGTCGGCCTAGGGGGAGTTTCCCCAGGGGTGTGGCCTACCTGCAAT
>NW_006921764.1:3453076-3456773 GCF_000298275.1 Orycteropus afer afer | reverse complement strand
CCAGAGTCGAACTTTTCAGCTTGAACTTGTCGGCTTCTACACGCTTGTGAGCCATTTATCTAAGATAAATTTCTCTCTCTCTCTCTTTCTCTCTCTATAAATACATATATATATACTTTGCTGGTTTTTGTGTTTCTCTAGAGAACCCAATCCAACACAAACCCTTTATTATAAGACTAAAGGAAAGAAAGAAGTCAATGACTCCATTATCCTCAACAACAAAAATTCTTCTTTGTGAGCTACTCAGGCATTTAAATAAATCATTTGCACCTGGTATACTCTTGTTATTTTTATCAGTGGGATAAGTGTACTATTGTTATATAGAATGGGACTCTTTATGTATGTATACTCTACTTATTTCCAAAAATGACTTCAGAAGGTTTATAATAAAAAATATATTTATAATAAAATAAGATTCCATTATGGGTATGGTTGCACAGCCAATTATTATAATTACTGTCAATAAGTTATACACCTGTAAGAAGTTGAGTTGGCAAAAGTTGTGTGATAGATATATTTATGATGACCAAAAAAAAAAAAAAAAAGAGAGAGTAGCTGCTGATGCTGCTTATATACAACCAAACACCTCATGCGATTTTCCTTAGTTATGAAGTTTAAGGTCATAGTTTCATGGGACATCCCAGTTAACTGGCTTAATAACGTTTAGTGCTTTTATCCTATCTCCTAGTTTGTTGCACAGTGCCTCAAGTCTTAAAAGCTTGCAAATTCCATCCAAGGCACAATGTTGTTGTTGTTATGTGCCGTCGAGTCAGACCAGACTCATAGCGACTCCTCCTTGGGTTTCTGAGGCAGTATCACTACAGAAGTAGATTGCCCAACCTTCCTTCTGAGGAGTGGCTGGTGAGTTTGAACTGCCAGCTTTCTGGTTAGCAGCCAAATGCCATAGGCACTAACTACCAGAGCTCCCCCAAGGCACAATAGTTGGTCTTTATGCACCTGGAATAAAAAATGAAAAAAGAGGGTCAAGAATACAAGGAGGCTATAAAATGTGTGGCTAATTGCCCTTATGAACAACTGCCTCCTTTGCAGTGAGACCAGAACTGGATCATTCCCAGCTACCATTACTAAATATTTTGATCAGAGACTCCATAGACGAATCCTTATCAAAAGGGGGGAAATGTAGAACCGAATTTCAAATGTTCATGGATTCTAGAGTTTCTAGAGCCATGGAGGGTGGCTGTACCCCTGAAACTATTGTCCTGAGATAATCTTTAAACTTTAAACCAAAAATATCCCCTGAAATCATCTTAAAACCAAATAGTTTAGCTTAACTAGTGAAAAAAAAAAAAAAGTCTGCCTTGAGCATTAGGCTCTTTTAAGAACTATCTACATGGAATCAAATTGACAATAGCAACTCAAAAGATTAAATAGGAAACTTGGGAGCTCTGGTGGTGTAGTGCCTAAGGCATTTGACTGCTAATCAGTAGGTTGGTGGTTCAAACCCATGAGCCAGTCCTTGGAAGGAAGGTTGGGCAATCTTCTTCCATACAGATACCACGTGAGAAACCCAAGGAAGGTTCTCTATGAGTCAGATCTGACTCGATGGCAGTGAGTTTAAGGGGCAGTGGGTTTATGTTAATGAAGGAGGAATAACTCACAAAAGGAGGGTAAGTCTGGTTGCATAACTCAAAGAATGTAATCAGTGTCACTAAATGGTACGTGTAGAAACTGTTGAATTGGTGGCTGTTTTGCTGTGTATATTCTCAACATCAACAACAAAATAACATTTAAAGAGAAAAAAAATAGCAAAAGGTATGAACCAGTTAATTAAAAAAGAGAAAAATTTAAAAGGGAGAAAAAAGAAAGAAAATACTCCAGAAAACCTACATTAAGGAACACGACTGCAACTAAGCATAAAACTTGGCTACAAGCTTCCTGGCAACCAAGACAAAAGAGGGCTGTAGACCTGCCATTATAAGGGAAATATTATCAAAGCATGTAGAGAATGAAACTGTGTCCCCATTTGGAAATCTGGATGGAATTTTCCTCACGTGTCATTTTATTAAAAATGTATAATGAGATATAGGAACAGTGCTCTCATTAGAATTTGGGGAAAAGGAAAAGTATCCTGCCTGTGACTTACATATAACATATTGCCTATGTACAGTAAAGAAGTACTGCCTCCATACAGACCTTTATACTGGGGATTCTAGCTTTCTCCATAATGTAGCTTTGCCTTACTTTTCATAAAACATTTTTATTTAACTTCTGTGTATCAGTTGAGGAGCTCTGGTGGCATAATGCCTAAGCCATTTGACTGCTAACCAGAAGGTCTGTGGTTCAAACCTACCAGCCACCCTATGGAAGGAAAATGAGGCAATATACTTCCATAAAGATCTACCACCTCAGAAACCCAATGGGGGTCACTATCAGTCAGAATCAACTCGATGGCAGTGAGTTTGGTTTTTTTGGTAGGTATCAATTAAGGAGCTCTGGTGGTGCAGTGGATAAGGCATTTGGCTGCTAACCAGAAGGTCAATGGTTCAAACTCACCAGCTTTTCCGTGGAAGGAAGATAAAGCAATCCACTTCCTTAAAGACATACAGTCTTGGGAAACCCTATGGTAGTCACTATGAGTTGGGATTGACTAGATGGAAGTGGGTGTGTTTGTTTTTTTAATGTGTCAATTACTATCTATAGTACAAGAATTTGAGGGGTACTTTATAAAATTAGATGTGCTATCTAAAATTTTGTATAAGAGTGAAGTTGGGAAACCACTCACCATATGTGAAAGAATATAAGATATGACATCAGAAATCTTAAGTTAGAGTTCTAGTTCCATCCTCACTTGCTTTGTGACCTTGGGCAATTCCCATCATTCTGAGCCTTCATTTCTTTACTCTTTTAAATGGGAATAATAATAAATGTCTTACTTCTTTTTAGAAACAAGATAATTCATATGAATGTACCTGTGAACTATAAAGGTCTGTTAGATATTATTATGTCACCTTTTTAAGAAGGTCTTTACCTCTAAATCAGAGATTATAGTATTCATTTTCTCTCCCGACAGTGAATGCAGTTATAAGCATTCAATAAGATTGTTGCATTATTTCCACACAAAGACTGTTCATTCTCTAGAAAGTTTCTAAAAATTGCATTGGTTAGATTTCTACTTTAAGCTTTTCTTTTCAAAGAAGTAAAGGGTAAAATATCTTTTCTAATCCCTTTTTATACATTAAGTAAAAAAATCTGTTTATTGTAAGAAGAAATAAATAGGGCAGTTTTCCCCACTAAAAAAAATAGGAGCAGATTGGGAGAAAATATTTGCCTATGACATATCTGATAAAGGACTTATCTCCAAAATCTACAGAAAACTTCAATACCTCAACACCAAAAAGACAAATAACCCAGTTCACAAAGGGACAAAAGACTTGAGCAGACACTTCACCAAAGAAGATATACAAACAGCCAACAAACACATGAGGAATTGCTCATTGGGTTGTGGAGAGATTGGAACTCTTGTGCACTGCTGGTGGGATTGTAAAATGATACAACCATTGTGGCAAACAGTATGGCCTTTCCTTAAAAAACTGAAAATAGAAGTACCATTTGACCCAGCAATTCCATTACTAGGAATATATCCTAAAGAGGTGAGAGATAGCACACGAACAGACATGTACACCTATGTTCATTGCAGCACAATTCACCATAGCAAAGAGATGGAAACAACCTAAAT
>NW_006921764.1:3449310-3452406 GCF_000298275.1 Orycteropus afer afer | reverse complement strand
AGACACAGAGTAATCCCTCACAGACATCCCAACACTATGGGAGAGAGAGCCAATAGAGCTACTACCTCAGGACCATAGTACTGGGGGACACCAGACTAAATTGCCAAAACAAAATACATAAAAGCATTGCCCTACATCCTACATTGGTGAGTAGCGACTGGGGTCTTAAAAGCTTTCAAGCAGCCATCTAGGATGCAGCTAATGGTTTCCCTGCGTCGGAAGAGAAGAAGAAAGCACACACACACACAAAAAAGGCATTTAGAAGCAATCAACCCTAGGACACTATGGCCCTCAAGACCAGAAGAACCAGATGGTGCCCAGCTACCAATGCCAACCACTCAGGAAAGGATCAAATTTGGAGATCCTGGATAGAGTGGGAGGAAAAATGTGGAACAAAATCCAAAAACTCAATAATGACCAGAATTACTGATTAGATGAAGTCTAGTAAGACTCCCAATACTATGGCCCTGAAATACATTCGGTACCTGGAATAAAACTCAACCCCAGGGGTGGGCTCTCAGCCCAATGGTTAGTGAGATGTACACGCAGACCACTCAACCCAGGATGCTGCACCCACACACTCAATGGTAACACATCCCCTAAAACAATAAACCATGGGACACCAAAGGACCAACATTCAAACTGAGGAAATGCAGGACAAACAGGAGTGCATGATTATGAGGGGCATAGGGGGAGTGTTGCAGGGTAGGGAGGGGAGGAGTCTGGGTTGGGATTGGACGTGGCAAATGGGGAATGAAACTAAATGTACGTGTGACTTTGCATGTAAAACAAGCTCTTAAAAAAAAAGTATCACACTTGAAGAAAGCTAAAGTCATTAGAAAAAGAGGAAAGAAAGAAAAGACAAAAAAGAAACAGGAGCAGAGAGGAATTTCAGATAAATTAACTGAGAAAATGAAACACTCGTGTGTGTGTGTGTGTGTGTGTGTCTGTATGTGCATCCTCATGTATTCACAGTAGAATCATTTGAGGAGAATTTGATTGTAGGTTGAACAGTTTAAGTTTGATAAAGCAGACAATAAATTATTTAAATAATTATTATGCTGACATCTGGCCAGTTGAGCACATAGTACGGAGCTTAGAGAGCTTCAGGTCAGGGAGGCCAACTGTGCTGCTGTTTTGTCTCCCAGACCCAAGGGAAATTGACAACCTACAAGTAAGTAAGTGGCAGGTGTAGAAAAGGAGAAAGGAGGTGACTGTAAGAGACAATGTCCATTGTTTAGTGGTATTTAACCCTTTCTGCCACCAATTGCATTGAAGATCTGAGAAATAATTAAGCTCCCTCAGGAAAAATGCAAATGCATTAAAAAGAAAAAAAAAAAAAACTTTATTTTCAGTTCTTCCCAGATAGAAGATAAATAGAAGATAGATAGATAAATTATGTGTATTTATGCAGGCATAGATATATATACTTTATACACAGGTATGTATACACACACACACACACACATTCATCTAGAGGGAGGGAAAATGCTTGTGGGCAAAGAAGATGTAAGCATGAATGAAGACTTAACCATTTTTAAAAAATTTTCAAAACCCTGAGGGTACTCTGGAGTTTGGATTTCTGGAGCTGAATGTATTTCCTACCCACCAAGAGTGCTGAAAAGATCGCAGTCTCTCAGGGAAAGAGACAGAAGTTCTGTTTGGGAAGATCTGAGCATGAGATCAAAAACAGTGTCTATCTTAAATGAACGTCAGTTATAGTCTAGATTTGGAAAAGGATTAAATGGAATGTTTCAAATTACTAGATGGCCAATAGGAGTTTAAGTATGTTTAGGTTTGGGAAATTTAATAGAAATTTAAGTTAAGATATATTTTATCTGTTTATGCATTTCAAAATCAAATGTAGCTTTCCACTCATCTTACATACAACACAGTGAAGGGCACACAGATTTCTTGTGCTCACAATGGTTTCCATAAGCCTGTGTGACCCTCACAGCATGAGGGTCTGAAATCCTTCAGTAGTCACATGCATTCTTACCTTTGAGATGCCAGACTGAAGGAAATGAAAAATATTCACTATTTTTTACCTTTTTCTTTCAATGCTGAAACTATTTTCTCCATAAAGATTTTAATTCTATTTTTAATTGATAATATCCTTGATTTATGATTCACCAATAAGTAAATATAAAAGATTATATAGCTTTTAGGGAATAAAATCTCTGTATAATACCTATTACCTCAGGTACCCATTTCTCCTCTCTTGGCCGAAAGCAAAGAATACCAGAAAGATGTTTACTTGTGCTTTATTGACTATACAAAAGCATTCGACTGTGTGGATCATAACAAATTGTGGATATCATTGAGAAGAACGGGAATTCCAGAACACTTAATTGTGCTCATAAGGAACCTGTACATAGACCAGGAGGCTGTCATTCGAACAGAAAAAGGGAACACTACATTGTTTAAAATCAGGAAGGGAGTGCATCAGGATTATATCCTTTCATTGTACTTATTCATTCTGTATGCTCAGCAAATAATCTGAGAAGCTGGACCATATGAAGGAGAGTATGGTATCAGGATTGGAGGAAGACTCATTAACAACCTGCAATATGTTGATGACACAACCTTGCTTGCTGAAAGTGAAGATGACTTGAAGCAGTTACTGATGAAGATTACAACTACAGTCTGCAACATAAAGAATAAGAAAATCCTCAAAACTGGACCAAAAATCATCATCATGATAAACGGGAAAAAGATTGAAGGTGTCAAAGATCTCATATTACTTGGTTCCACAGTCAACACCCATGGAAGCAGCAGTCAAGAAATCAGATGACGTATTGCACTGGGCAAATCTGCTGCAAAAGACCTCTTTAAAGTGCTGAAGAGCAAAGAAGACTCTTTGAAAACGAAGGTGTTCCTAATCCAGGCCATGGTATTTTCAATCATCTCATATGCATATGAAAGTAGGACAATGAATAAGGAAGACTGAAGAAGAGTTGATGCTTTTGAGTTGTGGTGTTGGAGAAGAGTACTGAAAATACCATGGACTGCCAGAAGAACTAACGAATCTGTCCTGGAAGAAGTGCAGCCGGAATGCTCCTCGGAAGCGAGAATGGCCGGACTTCGTATCACCTA
>NW_006921764.1:3444270-3447525 GCF_000298275.1 Orycteropus afer afer | reverse complement strand
TGGGTTTGAACTGCCAGCCTTCTGGTTAGCAGTCAAGTGCCTTAGGCACTATGCTACCAGAGCTCCTTTTAAAACTTTAAAACTTTAGGGGTAATTAATATGGGCCAGATAGTGTTCTAAATACTTTCTTTATATTAGCTCATACAATAAAAATAACCTGCAAGGTACGTATTACCCCATTGTATAGGCCAAGAAACTGAGGCACACCTTTTCATGATCCGTGGTATATATAGTGACTACCTACATTTTCTACCTCTGGGGTTTCTGCTTCTGGGATTTAGTGGGAAATTGTTATCCCACTTTTAGTACATGCTACCATCTGGTGGGGGCCTGTATAGTTGTGTGAATCTGAACAAATGAGCCTCATCCCACCAGTCCCAGCATGAGACCCTTGGGCCATATGTGTCCCACTAATTGTATCAAAATTCATATTACCTCAAAAAATATGTTCTATTTCATTCAAAACGCCTTCCATTACTGAAAACACATGGTTTCAACAACAAATTCAAAGCAGAAAATAATTCAGTATTGAAAAAGTTAAGAACTTGCCCAGGGTTGTTTGAATAAAAGTAAACTCAGCCTGACTCCAAAACTCAAGACCTTAACTTTTATTTTAAAATGACTTGTTTTCTACTTTTTAAAGTATTTTCTCTAGGGGGCTAAGGTATTTTCTCTTTGGGAGCTGCTTGGGAGATGATGGAATAGGGTAATCTGCAAGGTGCTGGATGTTAGCTTTCCTCTTTACTTCTGAGCCTGCAGGAGGTGGGTCAGAACCTGCAACAGCAGAGGCTCCCAGCCTGAATACCACTGTGGCAGCCACTTAGCACAGAATCTCATAATAATCTGTTCTATGAATTAGTAATCACATTTTTTTTTCCATAAAATACCATGAAAATTTCAATAAAAACACCTAGGGAAATTAAAATAAGCCATTTTACTCTATAATAATTCAGAGGATTTAGAGGGAAAGGTCTGTCAAGGTCAGAGAAATAGAAGAATCCTGGGGGAAAGAAAAGTGAGGAAAATTATTTTAAAAGAAAATCTATTCCAAAAGCAAGAGTAGAAGGAGTCTTTTCTTCAAAGCAGCTGGGAGATGTTAACCGTGGCATCCTGGTGTTGCTATGCACTGTAGAGCAGGATGCTGGTGGTCTTTTCCCTCTTTGGAGTTTGTATACGTGTATTAGTACATGATCACTGAAGATGTCTTGTTCTCCTTTCTCTTAGGCCCTGACCATTGCACTCTTTTCTTATTACTGGGTTTGGGAGACAGTCTGTACAGTGGGAAGAATGTAGATGATGTTTTAATTGAAGATCCATTGTTTATTAAATGAAGTATGTTGGGCAAAATACTTACTCACTCTGAGTTTCAGGTCCTTCATCTGTAAAATGGAAAAGACCTGACAATCTGTACCTATAAAAATTACTCATTGCCATCAAGTTTTAGCGACCCTATAGTAATTTTTGGGAGCTCTGGTAGCATAGCGCCAAAGGTGCTTGACTGCTAACCAGAAGGCTGGTGGTTCAAACCCACCAGCCACTCCTCGGAAGGACGGTTGGGCAATCTACTTCCATAGTGATACTGCTTTGGAAACACAAGGAGGTGTCACTGTGAGTCGGGTCTGACTCAATGGCACATAACAACAACAACAACAACATAGTAATCTTTATGGAAGCAGACTGCGGCATCCTTCTCCCTTCTCCCTAGTGGCTTAGAACCACTGACCTTTCAGTTAGCAGCCAAGCACTTAACCATCGTGCCACCAGGGCTCCTTCCAGTAAATGGTACAGCCTGGGAAATCATATGGGGCAGTTGCACTGTGTCATAAAGTGTT
This sequence comes from Orycteropus afer afer, assembly GCF_000298275.1. Taxonomy (NCBI): domain Eukaryota; kingdom Metazoa; phylum Chordata; class Mammalia; order Tubulidentata; family Orycteropodidae; genus Orycteropus; species Orycteropus afer. The sequence goes on along the minus strand of NW_006921764.1, from coordinate 3,445,693 downwards.
GCTGTGAGTCAGAATTGACTTGACAGCATGCAACAACAGAGGGGATTGGAGATAAGGTATGAAAAAATACAACTTACCCAGGAGTTACTCAAAAGGATATAAATATTAGTGTTGTTCAATAAGCTGCCTTTAGTCATCTCCAGCTGAAGAGCACAGGGAAAAAGCAAGAAGAGATTGGGACCGTAGCAGACCCATTTTCTAGGACCAGGGATACAGCTTTCTCTCGACTTTCTTTGTTGCAGGTACTGAACAAAAAGGGTCACATGGGCAGGGAAAGAAAAGTTAACCTATGATTTTAGTATCGGGTCCAAATTAAGGAAGTTGCAGTCTTAAGAAGAGAAGGAAAAATCACAAAGCATCCAGATAAGCAGACTCAATAGAGATCATATTTTGAGAATTTTTTTCTATAGGTGTTGAGGCTCTAGCTCTAAGACAGGACTCCATTCATCAGGGAGGACAAGCAACTCCAACACAACTAGACTTTAAGAAAATGAAACAGGTTCTCAGAATAGGAGCCCTGGCATATAGATCAAGGAAGCCCTTTTCTAAGAGTGGAACACTTGTGAGTGAAATGACTCATGTTGTTTAGGGAGAGGAAAGAATGTGAGGGAGAAGACCATAGAATTGGAGAGGTTACGATAATATGTTTAGGTGCTGCAACAGAGGAAACTAAAATAATAGTTATTTAAAAAGAAAGGTTTATTTCTCTCTCATGTTACAGCCTGGGTTGGTCCAGGACTGGCTAGGTGGCTCCAAAATCATCAGGGCCCATGTTCTCTCTATCTTCTTGTTCTGCTATCTTTAATGCATAGCTTCCACCTTTGACCCAAGATGACTTCTCTAACTTTCATCATCCCATCCATATTCCAAACAATGGGCAGGGAAAAGAGACTACTTTGTTTTAAGGGTCATCCAAAGTTGCACACATCACTTCTACTCACATACCATTGGCCAGAACTTAATCACATGGCCACAAAAACATGCAAAGGAAGCTGGGAGATAGAATCTTTCCCTAAGCAGCCAAGTGCCCAGGGTGTGTGTGTGTGGGGGGGGAGATTCATTACTGTTAGTTACAATTACTGAACTAGACATTTATACCATAGAGACCAAAATAGAAATCCATACGTATAATTCTGCTACCCATGATGTTGTGTCAAACTATGCCTTCCTCAAGGAGAAAAGACAGGACCTTGTCAGACACTGTGTTTCCACTCATATTTAGCAGAAACCAAGACTTTGGACTCCAGTAAACAGCCTGGAATTTTTTTTTCTTTATTTTATAAAGTAATAGCAAAGCTCATTTGTAAAATACATGCTACTGTATATTTTAGAACTATAAGATGAACCAGCAATGAAAGCTACAGACTTTATAAAGAAATGTATACTCACGACTTTCTAGTTAAAAAAAGTAAAACTCTTATGT
>NW_006921764.1:3441335-3443330 GCF_000298275.1 Orycteropus afer afer | reverse complement strand
TCTATAAGCTTTACTGGTTTTGTTTCTCTAGAGAACCCAGCCTAACACAACTACGCACTCCTGTCTGTCCAGCTTCCTCTCCATGTGAATGCTGCCCTTCTGGTGTCCCATGGCTGATTGCGCCAAGGGATATATCTCCATAGAGTAGGTGGGTGGAGTAGCATTGCCCTGGGTTGACTGTTCTGCATGTAAGTCTTTCTACTGTTAGGCTGAGAACCAATCCTTGGGAGTGACTCCTATCCCATGCCCAAAGGGTATTCCAGGGCCACAGTCTTGGGGGTCCCACCAGACTCCATCTGACCAGTAATTCTTGTCATTATTTTGTTTTTGAATTTTGTTCCACATTTTTCCTCTCACCCTATCTAAGATCTCCAGTTTTGATCCCTTCCTGAGTGGTTGGCAATGGTAGCTGGGCACCATCTAGTTCTTCTAGTCTCAAGGGCAATCATATCCTTGGACTAATTGCTTCCAAATGTCCTTGATCTTCTTCACTCTCAAAGAGAGGAGATCATTAGCTGCATCTTAGATGGCCGCTCAAAAACTTCTAAGTTGCTAATCACCAAAATAAGTTATGGAACAAGATTTTTATGTACTATGTTGTGTCAATTGCGCATGGTATCCCCCAATACTGTGGTCCTTAGTCAGCAGGCCCAGTGGTTCTCTCTCTCAACGTGTTTGGTTGTCTCTGAGGAATTACTCCAACTCTTGTCTTCTGTTGCTGTTGTAATGATTGTGGTTATTTTGTATCACTAGATTTATCTTCAGCTAAATCTATCATTCATCTAGGGTACATTCCTGCCAACCTCTATCTGATCTTCTTGGTTGTCTATGCATTTATCTGTAGCCTGGTGTTTGGTTTAGTGGTAATGCAGTACTGTGCATATACTAGTATTTGCCTCTGTTTTCTATATCTTATGTGGATGTTTTGGTGTCTTTCCTTTCCCCAATGTTATCATGCTGGTCACAAACTCTTTCCTTGCCATCCTTCCCCTTATCCAAATCAACATGTGCCCCCCCCCCCCGAACTATAGGCATGGACTTCTTGGTTATGCATCATTCTTGGGAATACATTTTAAAAAAGAGAAAAAGATAAGTGAAATCAATTGATTAGGCTTTTTCTAAAACCTCCTCAATGTCCAACTCTGACTTTTGAACAGATTCAGCTGTGACTCAGTCATTGAGGTCCAAGTTTTTCAATGTAATATTGTCCTTTATGCCACCAAGAGCTTTGGTGATGAAGCATTTCCTAAAATAATGCTTAAAAGATTTAAAAGCTTTTGATGCTGAGCTCTTAAGTTACTTTTGTAATTTAATGTATTATCTTTCCCATCCATTCTGCAAATATTGATGTTTATGTCTTTGGTGATTACACAGGTGAAGGCAATGACAATGCTGACAACTGCTGTTTGGCCAACAATCTTTTTACAACTTTGAATTGTAAGCTCCATCTCAGTAACAGGATTTTAAAATATGGGCAGAAATGTGTATCTTAGAACTAATGAACAGTAATATTTTTTCTTGGTCCATTAATTGTATTCAAGGGGACCCTTGGGTGCTTGCAAATTAGTGTAAAATTACCCAATGAGCAAAGTAAGCATGGGCTTGCTTATGCTAGTTTACTAATCTATAGTGAACAATTTCACTTTTTTTTTTTTAACTGCATAAAAGATTCTGCTTCTAGTTATGTCTGGCATACATACAGTCTCTCCCTAACCCCACACACCCTTCCTCAGAATCAAAGACTCTTTTCAAATTTACAAACCCTGACAGGGACAGAATAACTAGAAAGCAAGGTAAGCATGGGCTTACTTGTGCTTACTTACTAATCTGTAGTGAACAACTTTCTTTCTATAAACATCCCTGAAATGGGTCTCAAAACTCAAAAATCCTTTTTTTCATAGGTAGCTCAGAGGTAATCTTCATTAGATGTTGTTGTTAGGTGTCCTTGAGTGGGTTTCAACTCATACCAACCTTATGTAAAACAGAACGAAACAC
>NW_006921764.1:3429727-3440960 GCF_000298275.1 Orycteropus afer afer | reverse complement strand
TTAGTCTTCAAAGTGACATCTTTGCTCTTTAACACTTTAAAGAGGTCTTTTGTAGCAGATTTGCCTGGTGCAGTATGACATCTAATTTCTTGACTGCTGCTCCTAGTAAAATGAAATCCTTGACAACTTCAGTTGTCCTCCATTGATCATGGTGTTGCTTATTTGTCCAGTTGTGAGGATTTTTGTTTTCTTTATGTTGAGATGTGATTCATACTGAAGGCTGTAGTCTTTGATGTTCATCAATAAGTAAGTGCTTCATGTCTTCTTCACGTTCAGCAAGCAAGGTTGTGTTGTCTGCATATTGCAGGTTGTTAATGAGTCTTCCTCAAATCTTGATGCCTCATTCTTCTTCATATAGTCCAGTTTCTCAGACTATTTGCTCAGCATACAGATTGAAGTATGGTGAAAGTATACAACTCTGATGCATACCTTTCTTAATTTTAAACCAGTATCCCTTTGTTCTGTTTGAACAACAGCCTCTTGATCTAGGTACAGATTCCTCATGACTACAATTAAGTGTTCTGGAATTTCCATTCTTTGCAATGTTATCCATAATTTGTTATGATCCACAAAGTCAAATGCCTTTGCATAATCAGTACAACACAGTTATGGTATTCTTTTCTTTCAGCCAAGATCTACCTGACATCAGCAATGATATTTCTAGTTCTATGTCCTGTTCTGAACCCAGCTTGAATTTCTGGCAGTTCCCTGTTGATATACTGCTGCAACCATTTTTTAATTTTCAGCAAAATTGTACTTTTTGTGATATTAATAATACTTTTCTAAAATTTGAAAGACACCTACCTAGCCAGCTGACTGGAAGAGATCCTGATTGTGTCCATTCCAAAGAAAAGTGATCTAACAGAATGTGGAAATTATCAAACAATATCACTAATACCTTTAGATGTGTTTCAGTGGAATTTCCCCAAATTCCCAATTAGCAAGCCTTTACCAGTGCTTTGAGAGTTGTCACAATTTTGACTTGGAGGCCTCTAAGACAGATGAAAGGTAAGGTGAAGAGGGAATTCACAGCAAGTTTTGAAATCAAGTAGTTTGGGCTGAGAGGGCTGCAAAACAAGCTGCTAAAGTGACCTGCTGCCAAGCTGTCTGTGCCTCCTGGGAGCTCTGTGCTGGGTAGAGAGAAGCAGACCATGCAGACATTGAAATGGTGCTACAGCTATCGGAAATCTTATTAGAAGAAGCAGGTCATAGATGGCCATAAATGGCCTTCTGTGAAACTGCAGGAGTGAGAAAAGAACCTCAGAAAAGTGACAGAGAAACCTCAGAGACTTCAATGGAAACTGTACAGCTCAAAGGGGCAACATGGGGTGAGGTGAAAAAAAGCTAGGTTTGGAGCTAGACAAATCCTAGTGTGAATCCTGACTCTGATACTCACTCCAGATGGGACTATCAGTAAGGGTGTTGGGTATTGATCTTTTGAGTATCAGTCATTTGACTTCTGTTAAAAAAAAAAAAAGATAGCCATCATTATGTGTCACAATGAGGACTAGAGCTATGCATGTGAAGTGATTTAGCACAGAGTGGTACTCAGTCTGATTGTGATAGTTCAGTGGCAGAATTCTTGCCTTCCATGCAGGAGATCCAGTTTTGACCTCCAGCCAGCACACCTCATGGAAAACCACCACACATCTGTCTTTGGAGGGCTGCATGTTGCTCTGATGCAGAGGAGGTTTCAGCCAAACTTCCAGACTAAAACAAGCTAGGAGGAAGGCCTACTGATCTAGTCCAAAGCAGCATTTTGTTGCATCATGCATGGGGTCACCACGAGTCGGTAGCCGACTCAATGGCAACTAACAGCAATGACAACAGGTGCTCAGAAAATGAAGCACAATCTGTATCTGTATCATTAAGGTCATTTCTACTCTGAGGAGTCAGCTCTTCCCCAGTCAAATTTTGAGTGTCTTCTGACCTTAAAGGCTCATCTTCTGGCACTGTATTGGACAGTGTTTCAGGGCTGTTCATAAAGTTTTTCAGTAATATATCAGACAGAGTTTCACTGCTAATCATAAGGTTTTCACTGGGTAGTTGTTTGAGAAGTGGATGGCTTCTTCCTTCTTCCAAATCTGTTTTAGCCTGGAAGCTCTGCTAAAACCTGTCCACCATGGGTGACCCTGCTAGCATTTTGCAACATGGTGGCATAGCCTCTGGCCTCGCAGCAACATGTAAGCCACGACAGGATGACAAACTGACAGACAAGTTCGTCTCCCTTAGTTCCTAACCCCTCTGCACCTGTCTACCTCGGGCAATTGCCTTAAAATAGAGCTGCCCATAAGCGAGAACCAGCCCTCAAGCCCTGACCTGCCTACTTCAGGTCCCAGCCTTAGTAAACAGCTGCCCTTCAGTGAATAGCAGCCCCTGAGCCCCAGCCCACCTACCTCGCTCCCCAGCCTTAATAAACAGCCTCCCCCAAGCACAAAGCATATCCAGGCCTATCTTCCTCAGGCCCCAGCCTTAATATAGTGCCACCTCCAAGTGAGAAGCAGCCAACCTACCTGAGGTCTCGGCCTTAATACAGAGCCACACCCAAGCGAAAGGCAGTCTCCAAGCTTTCAACTAGAAAGTCAGAAATGTTTCAGAGAAGAGAGAACTTCCAAAAAGACTTATATTCCATCTTATCAACACTGCCATGGAAGCAGGACCACAATAGTGTTTTCATAACAATTTACTGTAAAACACAGCTTCCAGTCTGACCCTGGAGTTTCTGTTTCCCAAAGCTGATTGAATTCTTCAAATATGTCACAATGCCCAAGGTAAAATGGTCTTTAGACTATTTAAGACTATTGTTTGACTTAAAGGTGACTTTAGGAGACTGGTCTGCTCAGTGCTCAGGTCATTGCATGGGTCACCCTAGCTCCATTGGACTCCAAAAACCTGTACTCCAGGAGAATTATAACTGTTTCTAAGCTTTTAACTTAGAAGTGAGAAAAAATTCACGTATAAAGATATGGAAAAGTATAGAATATGTATAGGAGATTTTTGGTCTGAATTTGAACTAATAGGAATGAAAGGTAAAAATACAGGCTAGAGCCAAACTATGGCAAGTCTTTAATTCCCAGGCTAAGGTGTTTAAACTGTTTTCAGATGGTAGAGAGAGCTGTTGCAGGTTTGGGGCAGGGGAATGACATCAGATCACTGTTTGGGAAGAATTAACCTGGCAGCAGCATGAAAGATCTGAGGCCACCCATGTGTACAAATGCCACATTATACACAACCAGTATGCAGAGAGGACTTTTTCTCTTCTGTTTGCTTGTTTTCCTCTGTAGCATGATGCTCTGAATTGTGCATGATGGCAGATTGGCTTGTCCGGGAACTACAAAGAAAACCCACACTCTGCCTTGGGCTTTCTTGGGAAGATGTGCACTGGGGTGAATATTTCTTGTCACTTCACCAAGAGGTTTGGGGTTTGCCCGGCATGAAAGAAACTGTCTGCCTGTGTTGCTAATCCCTTGTTGTTGTTGTTGTTGTTATGTGCCGTCGTTGAGTTAGGAAAAGGCAAGTAACAAGGCAGAAGAGCTTCAGGTCTTCTCTGGCCAAAGGCAGTAATTTTGCCTCATTACCACTTCAATAGGCCAGTCAACAAAAATTAGGATGGCTTGCCCTTGATGTGTGTCATCTTTCTACTTTGTTGTTGCATTTCCTGAATCTGAGGACTTGAAAGAATGATCAACTAGCAGGTAGAACAAGAAGTCCTTCCTGGTTAAAATAACATAATACCTTTCCTTTGAGGTAAATTTAATCCAGAAGGGGCTTTTTTTCAACCACAAGTATGTATTAAGCACTCATTGTGTGCGAAAACTTTTCTGTCCTCAAGAAGATTATGTCTTGTTTTGGAAAATGACATTTACCTAAATAATAATGACATAAGAAAGTATTTGACAGCTTCCTAGGGGTTTCACCTAAGGGGGCTCTCAGAGTTCAGAATAGCAAGACTTCACTTCTCAGTGACTCAATTTATAAGAAGGAAGGACTATAGAGGATATAGAATTTTGAACTTTGACTGCTAGTACCAAAAACCCCACTGCTGTCAAATCGATTCCAACTCATGGCCACCCTAGAGGATGGAGTAGAACTGCCTCATAGGGTTTCCAAGGATGTCAATCTTTATGGAAGCAGACGGCCACATCTCTTTCCAAGGAGTGGCTGGTGGTCTCAAACTGCCAACCTGTTGGTTAGCAGCCAAGTGCTTAACCCCTGCACCACCTGGACTCACTCTAATAGACTTTATAGTCAGAATATGGAGCTAGGCTTTGTTTAGCTAAATGTAAAAAAATCCTAATAACTCAGGGAGTAAGCATGATTTCAAATAATAAATTTCTAAAGTCAATCCTTAGCTCTAAAAGGCATTAAAGCCATATTAATATTTAATTAATATGGGAAATTAAATATTCTTGGGGGTGGCGGAAAGCACATATCTAGAAGGAGGCTTTTTTTTTTTTTCTTTTGCAGTATTTTCTTGGTGAGGAATCTTATCAATTCATAAAGGTCAAATGGCTTGTCCAGATTCACATGGCTAAGGAGTTGCAGGGTTACACTTAGAATCCAGCTCTTCTGCCTCCTAATCAAAAGTTCTTGCCACTATATCCTTTTAACAACAGCTTTAAAACAGGAAAAATATGGTACCCCGAGAATATGTTTATGATGGTCCATTGCCTTCATGAGGTTCTAAGCACTTGAGGCACCTGGTAATCCAGTCCCCTGCACCATCTCTGCATTTAGGTTTGGGGGGAAATGGGGGTTGGAATTGTCAACTGCTATGTGCCTAGTACTTCCAAGGAAGTTGTTGTTGTTATGTGCCCTCGAGTTGGACCTGACTAATAGCGACCCCTCCTTGGGTTTCCAAGGCAATGTCACTACGGAAGTAGATTGCCCAACCTTCCTTCTAAGGAGTGGCTGGTGGGTTTGAACCGCCAGCCTTCTGGTTAGCAGTCACATGCCTTAGCACTATGCTACAAGGAAGAGAGCCCAGTAAATCTAGGCAAGGGCTTGGGTGGTACCCCATTGTAGTCGTGTTTTTTAGGGCTTTCTGGTGGCTGAAAGCATTAGGCATAAATCATTTTCCAGAAAGCATAAAACTAAAAAACTTGAGCTATAGGAATGCAGTGATGTTTTAGGATGAAGACTGGATTTCAGTCACCTCAAAATAACTCCTGGTGTTTGCCTCTGAGACCCATTGATTTGTGTTATCTCTTCCTCGCTACCAGCTTGGATTTGTCACACTTAGCAAAGTAATTTGGTTTCCTACAGGTTTTATTCTGTTGTGTACAAGCAAAAGAACAGTTCTGTGTTTGAATCTATTCCTTCAGAATTTTAGCCAGCATTTTCAGAAGGATATGGATTTATTTTTAGCCATGCCCCACCTGAAAGGTTTATGCTGTTAAACACTGATATTACTTGAAAAGTTATGCCTAAGGCATATTGCTTCTTCTTGCCTAGCTAAGAATTGAAATGTTTGTGAAATTTACAGAACATTTGCCAGGTCACTGAAATCAGAGTTTGTATCTTTTATGTAATAACTAAGAGAAATATATATATAACCATTTAATATTTACTGAACCATTAACATGTGTAATGCATTATTCTGAATAATATGATGACGTTAGATTGCACAAATTGCAGTCCTACCATTCTGGATTCATTTTAACATATTGTTATTGGATACTTACAGAGAGATAAGAATCATGTTAAAAAGACTGAATTCCTACCTCCAGGTGGTTCACAGTCTAGCTGGCGAAACTAATTCATGAAACAAACTCCCAGACATTTTAATACAGTGTGGTAAGTTCTAAGGATCCCTAGTGGTATAGTGGTTAAGGCATTTGGCCATTAACCAAAAGTTTGGTGGTTGGAACCCACCAGCTATCCCACAGAAGAAAACTGAGGCACTCTGCTTCCAGAAGGATTTACAGCCTTGGAAACCCAACGGGAATCACTATGATTCAGAATCAACTTGATGGCAGTGAGTTTGGTTTTGTTTTATGATAGGTTGTAGAGTCCCTGTCTGGTACAGACAGTTAAGTGCTCAGCTACTAACCAAAGGATTGATGGTTCAGATCCACCCAGATATCTCAGAAGAAAGGTCTGGTGATCTACTTCCAAACAATCAGCCATTGAAAACCCTACGGAGCACAGTTCCACTCTGACACATGAGGTTCCCCTGAGTTGGAGTTGACTTAGGCAGCTGGTAACTGTAAGTTCTGTGAAAGGGAAAAGCAGTGGTTATTGTAGAAACTCAGAAGTGGAGGACCTAACAGAATGTGAGGGCATCAGGCAAGGCTTCCTGGAGAAGGTAAAGTCTGAGCTGGGACTTAGAGGAGGACAGATTTCACTAGGTGTCAAAAAGTAGAGGAAAGCTGTCCCAGGCAGAAGGATCAGGATGGTTAAATTCAAGGTGATTTCCAGAAATTCAGTATTGTTGGAACCATGAAGTGCAAGAGAGGAAGATCCCTAATCATTGCTGAGGACCTCACCCCTACCCTCTTAAAATTCACTATCAACCTCAGAGTGTAATACAGGTTTACAGATAACTTGATTCAAGGTAGTTGTAGTAGTCTGTTATATTGGTGGCCTCCAATGGACCATGCCCCTGAGAATTCATACCCTGGTGTAGTTCTCTCCCCCTGAATCTGAGCTAGCCCTGCAATTCATTTTTGCCAATAGAGGGTAGTAGAAATAGCATGTTTTAGTTCTGGGGTTAAGTCTTAACAACACCTGGGGCTCTGAGAGCTCTGAGGTGCCATGTGAAAAAGCCCATCCAATCTGTGGATAGAGAATGTGGAAAGGAAACAGGACACATTGGAAAGGAAAGATGAGTCTCCATGAAGACATAGAGAAGTCCACCTGCCCATTATCCCCCAGTGGTGCAACTAACTGAATACAACCATATGAGTGACCTCCAGCAAGATCAGTGGAAAAACTGCCCAGCTGAGCTCAGACCATATTGCAAAATCATGAGTAAATAAAGGATCCCTTATGATACAGTGGTGAAAGCATGGAAAGAAAGTATTTTAAGCTTCTAAATTTTGGAGTTGGTTATTACCCAGCAGTAGATTAGTGAAACCAAAATATATAGGGGAAAAAACAAACAAACCCTCATGTGAATTCTGTAGACATTTAGTGTTGTCAGAGATGACTTCGTGCTATGGAGATGATTACTCTTCCATTGCTATTTTAATCACCAATGAATTAACAAGATGAGAACTGTTCTGGTTACCTACTGCCGCTCTGACAAAAATATACCACAAATGGGATGGGCTTAACAAACAGGAGTTTATTCTCTCACAATTTGGGGGTTTTAAGTCCAAGTTCAAAGGGCCAGGCTCTAGGGGCTGGGTGAAAGCCCCTCAACCTTGGGGTCCAGCTCTGCCTCCTGCTTATGGCCCACTAGAGCTAGAGGGTTTTCTTCACTCAGACAGCTGCTGGCTGCTGAGGCTGAAAAACTCACGTCAACAAATAAAATGGCACAGTCCCGATGTTACCAAACCACATGGCAGACCATTAATTTAAGTCCATTGTAAGTCCCAAGGTTGGCAGCCCATGGCAGGCTGCTGAACAATGACATGGCTACATGCAGGGTCCAAATGTGCCATAAGCTAGAGACCATTCCCCAAGGTTTCTGCTTTTATACAGAAGCAGACCACATTCCCTAAGGCAGCTACGCAGCTGCTCACAATAGATTCCACCATGGAGTTGATTGCCAGTCTCATCATGGGAAATAACTACCACCAGCTGCCCAGCCACTCAACCAGGCCCAGCCAAGTTGACACACAAACATAACCACCACAAGAACTTAGTTCAGCCAAGGATTCAGTACAGACAGAATGCTTCCAAATTGCAAAATCAAGAGTAAACTAACTGCTTGATGACCAAGTCTTTAAGTGAGAGCTAACCATCATTTCAGTCCCATATACTTTCTCTATTAACAGAGATATCAGGCTTTCCATGAAGTAGCCAGTGTGTACACACATCTCCAAAGAGTCACAAAGAAATTATTTAGTAGATGCAACGATGGGTCTCTCCTCGTCAAGAGCAAAGAAGAAAGAAGAAAACCAAGATTAATGGAAAAAATCAGTCCTAATGACTGGTACACCATCCAATCTGCAACCTATACAACTATGAGACCAGAAGAACTAGATGGTGCCTAGCTACCACTGTCATCCACTTGGAAGGGATGTAGGAGATTCTGGATAGAGAGGGAGAACAATGTGGAACAAAACTCAAAATCATTTGGAGGGGGAAAAAAAAAAAAAAAGATGGTGGGGACCAGGTTTGTTGGTCCAATAGAGCCTGATGAGACTATGAGACACTGAGACTATGGCCCCTAGCTGCCCTTCAGGTCTGGAATTGAACCCACACCTGTGGTTTCCAGCCAAACAAAGTACAGGCATGTGAGTTAAACATTTACCTCAAGTAGACACACGCCCTGGAGAGAACAATCATGGGAGAAAGAAGGGCTGCTTATGCACAGGGAAACAGCTCAGGTGGCAGGAGAGTATGGAGGGATGGACACTGGGAAGAGGTAACTATGGGGAGGAAGTGGGAGGAGAGCTGTTGCATTGTGGTAAACTGTGGTCAATGACATGAGACAAAGTATATGTGAACTGCTGTATGGAAAGTGAATTTGCTCTGTAAATCTTCACCCAAATCACAATAAATAATAATAATAAAAAATTATTTAGGTATTTAAGATTATATGTCAACTTGGCTGGGCCTGATTTTGAGTGGCTAGGCAGCTAGGTATAGTGATTTTCTATGATGAGACTGGTAATCAACTCTGTGGTAGAATCTGCTGTGAGCAGCTAAGTTGGTGCCTTAGGGATGTGGTCTGCTTCCAGTATATAAGAAGAAGTTTTGAGTAAGGTTTCTAGCTTTTTGGCATGCTTGAACCCTGCATGTAGCAGAGTCTTCATTCACCAGCCTGCCATGATTGCCTGCCAGTCTTGGGACTGTTTCTGCACTTGTACTAGTATACATGTTGCTTAACAATCTTGAGACTATGCCATTTTACTTGTCAACCTTGGATTTGTCATCCTCAGCAGCCAGTAGCTATCTAAGCTAAGAGAAACCTCCAGCTCCAGTGGGCCAGGAGCAAGGGGCAGAGCTGAAGCCCAAGGTCAAGGGGCCTTCACCCTGCCCCTAGACCTGGCACTTTAAGCTCAGACTTGTAGCCTCCTAAACTGTAAGAGAATAGATCCCTGTTTGTTAATGCCATCCATCATCTCTGGTATGTCTGTTACAGCAGCACTAGAGAATGAAAACGCACATGGGAGCACTGCAGTAAGCTGTACATCAATCCCATAAGACAAAAGCGGCTGAAGGCTGGCATCTTAACTGACCATGACAATTAACCAGTGTCTGGTTGCATTAGCATCTGATGCATCTAATAATGCTAACAGCCCTGTTGATTACAAGGAAAGTCAAAGTCAAGAAAGAGAGAAAAGTGGTTGCTAACTCTATTTTTATTTAGAATTTCCCAAAGAAGGCATTGTTACCCCGTTAAGTTCTTATTAAACAAACAAACAACAACAACAAAAACCAAACTCATTGTCATCAAGTCAAATCATAGCAACCCCTCCTTGGGTTTCCAAGGCAGTATATCTCTACAAAAGTAGATTACCCAATCTTCCTTCCAAGGAGTGGCTGGTGGGTTTGAACCACCAGCCTTCTGGTTAGCAGGCAAATGCCTTAGACACTATACCTCTCTGGTTTGGTTTTAAGTTCTTATTAGACTATGAATTATTTGTAGCTAAAATTATATTTTTCTCTACTTTTGGCCCTTAGCATAGTACCTGGTACATAGTACCTGGTACCTGGTATGTATATGATAAATGTTAGCTGATTTAAATGTATGAATGAATGAGGTCCAGATTTTACAACCATCCTAGAACATTTGACAGTGTTTATTCTGTATAATATCCTTTAGTAAGTATCTTGTTTTTTGAGTAATTGGAAATAGCCAGATAAGAAATTTCTTCTAGGTAAGAAATAATGGCTTAAACTGTGGATTAAACCTTTCCATACTTTTCATGTCACAGATCTCATATTATTTGACTATTATAAATATTTGTTGAACCCTCTATTACTTGTTCTCCTTTGCAACAAAGAAGAAAGGACATATATATATATATATAATGCAAAATTCATCATGTAAATTCCCTGAATACCTGAAAGATCACCTAAGTGAAGGCAAGAGTATATTGGCATGATAGTAAAATAACTTCCTTTGTAAGGACTAAGTCTCTGGGAAATATTTACTCTGCCTCTGTAAAGAAGACATTTTCTTTGAAAAACTGAATCAATACTCATCATGATATCTTCAATAACGTAGTATGTTCCTTATTAATCATGTTCAAACACATCTACCTACTAGTGAGCTGAAGAGTATTTATTCGGTGCTCATGAGATATTTCTATCTTCAGAGTATCTAGTTTTGTTTTGTTTTGTTTCTTTCTACCAAGGAAGTAACATGCCTCAAAGGCAGCTCTCATAGACTGTGAATATTTACTCTCACTCCCTGACCACATTCTTCAATCAATAACAATTGCCCACCATATTTAGAAAGGAGTCCCTGTGTGGTACAGATACATAAGCACTCCACTACTGACCAAAATTTGGGCAGCTCAAACCCACCCAGAAGCACCTCAGAAGATGGGCCTGGAGATCTGCTTCCAAACGCTCTGCAACAGTTCTGTTCTGCACACATGTGGTCACAATGAGTTGGAATTGACTCACCAGCAAGAACAACATCATATTTAGAATCAAACACAAAATTCTTTCAGTGACCTATGAGATCTCGTGTGATCTGGCTCCCATGAGTAGTTCCTACTTATTTCCTACCAGCCTTCTTTCCTTACTCTACTCCATGACCAAGGCCCTTTTATTGCTCTTCAAACATACTATGCTCACAGCCACATTGAGGCCATTAATGTTAACTCTCTGCCTACAACACTCCTCCAGGTAGCTCTGTAGCTCAATTTCCTTTCACGTTTCTTCTCAAATGGCATTTCCCAGAGAGGCCATCCCCTTCTAAGTGTATCTGTTGAGTAGTACCTCTTAACTTTTTATGGATCACAGATTCTTTTACAAATCTGATGGAAGTTAAGCACTCTCAGAAAAATGGATGATTGCACACAAAATTTTGAATACCATTTTGAGAGCTTCCTTGACCCTTCCTTGTTCCTCTTGGGTTTCCAAAGAGATCAGATTTCAAACCTTA
>NW_006921764.1:3416467-3425412 GCF_000298275.1 Orycteropus afer afer | reverse complement strand
CCTTGCCAGCTGAAGGCAAACTGCTTCTGATGGTCTTTTGAAATTGGTATCAAGAAAAAGGCATTGGCCAGATAAATAGCTACATACCAAGTACCAGGAGATGTACTAATTTGTTCAAACAATGAAACTACATCAGGAACAGCAGCTGCAATTGGAGTCACCACCTGATTAAGTTTATGATAATCTACTGTCATTCTCCAAGATCCACCCATTTTTTGCACAGGCCAAATGGGTGAATTAAATGGGGATGTGGTGGGAATCACCATCCCTTCATTTCTCAAGTCCTTGATGGTGACAGTAATCTCTGAAACCCCTCCAGGGATGTGGTACTGCTTTTGGTTTACTATTTTTGTAGGTAGAGGCAGTTCTAATGGCTTCCACTTGGCTTTTCCTACCATAATAGCCCTTACTCCACATGTCAGAGAGCCAATGTGGGAATTCTTCCAACTGCTGAGTATATCTATTCCAATTATGCATTCTGGCACTTTCAGGAAATCACTACAGGATGGGTTTGGGGACCCATTGGACCCACTGTGAGATGCACCTTGGTTAAGACTCCATCAATAACTTGACCTCCATATGCCCCCACTCTGACTGGTAGGCCACAATGACGCTTTGGGTCTCCTGGAATTAGTGTCAATTTAGAGCCAGTGTCCAGTAATCCCCAAAAAGTCTGATTATTTCCTTTTCCCCAGTGAACAGTCACTCTCGTTCAGATCCCTTTGGGGAAGGCTAGGAGAAAGACTGACATTATAGATTTTTGGCAATGTAGTGGGGTCCTTCCTCAAAGGGACCTGGCCTCCCCTTCATTCAAGGGGTTGTGGATCTGTAAACTGACTCAAATCTGGGAATTGATTGAGAGGTCGTGTCTGTATGCTGGCAATTCAATCTAGGTTGCTGTTCACATGACCTAGAATTCTTCTGTCTATACATATCAAGTAAATATTTAGTAGGCTTGCCATGTATTTCACTACTAGGAACACCATGAGCAAGTAGCCAATGCCGTAATTCCACACGAGTCGGACTATTCTGATTAGTGTTCTGACTCTGCTGTCCATTATGGTAACCACTCCCACCTTGCCTTTGTCGATTAACTGCTGCCACTTGGCCCCTACTACCATGGGGTCCAATCAGCCCCATCATAGTTAAGTGTTTTAGTTCAGTTAGGGCAGTTCCCACTGTCAAATCAAGTTTACATAAAATAGCAATCACAGCAGTCTTCAAGGATGCTGGAGCTCCCTTCACAAATTTATTCCTCATGGTACTGGTGAGAGGCATGTCTTCTGGACTCTCCCTTTCTGACTCTAGGGGTCCAATCTGATAAATCCACTCTAACAGGCCAATTTCCCTAAACCTCTGGATACCTTCTTCTACATTAAACCAAGGCAGGTCTGGTACTTCAACTTGACTTAAAGTAGACCACCACATAATCCATGCCTCAGTAAGCCAACCAAATAAACTATTAGATCCCTTCCTAACTTCTCCAGCTGAGACATTGAATGAAGAATCCATACTTAGGGGGCCTAAATCAATAAACTCAGACTGATCCAATCTTACATTCCTTACACTATTATCCCACACCCTCAGTAGCCATTCCCATACATTTTCTCCAGGTTCTGTCCATACATGTTAGCAAAATCAAGTAGGTCTTTTTGGGTATAGTGTATCACCTCATCAGTCACACTTTCTATTTCACCTCTTGGGCTCTTGATTTTAGTTATGGGTCTCGGAGCAACAACGGGTGCTTGAGGCAGTTCCTGAGAGCATTCAGGTATGTCTTCCATGGCCTCTGCCTCAAACAATGACCTAGCAGGAACAGTTGAGTTAATTCCATCAAACTGAGGTGGAGGAGATAATGGTTTTATCTGGTGATAATCCAGGATTCAACAGAATTCACAGGCTCCATATCCTGATCTTCCTTATTATCTGTCCATATGTCCCCATTCCAGGTTTCAGAATCCCATTTTTTTTCCAATCAGTGCCCTCACTTTAACGCCAGACACCATTCTGGATTGGCAATTTAGCTGCCATTCAGTTGGATCTGACTCACAGCGACCCCTCCTTGGGTTTCTGAGGCAGTATCACTACAGACATAGATTGCCCAATCTTCCTTCTGAGGAGTGGCTGGTGGGTTTAGACCACAGCCTTCTGGTTAGCAGTCAAATGCCTAATGCCATTAGAGAAAAGATCACATTTTCCAAGTTCATTGATGTATAAGATTTAATCCAAAGACATGGAAGATCATGGAAAAAGTGATTACAACTAAATTCTTATCCCCATACTTCTTAGTTCTGTTATTTACTGAGGAGGTGATTATTTTAAATTTTTTTTAGACAGGATTTGCTCTTAATGAAAATGTGCCTTGTCAATGAATTGTACATGTAGAACTGTTGAACTGGTGTATATTCTTCTGTGTATATTTTCAACAGCAACAAAAACAAAATAAATTATTTTAAAAACGTAAAATCCAAGGAGAGTATTATACAGTATTGTAGAGAAAACTGACCAAAAAATTAAAATTGCCTTGTTGTTGTTGTTGTTATGTGCCATCGAGTCGGCCCTGACTCATAGAGACCCCTCCTTGGGTTCCCGAGGCAGTATCACTACAGAAGTAGGATTGCCCAACCTTCCTTCCGAGGAGTGGCTGGTGGGTTTGAACCGCCAGCCATCTGGTTAGCAGGCAAGTGTCTTAGCCACTACCTATTATTTCAAGATATTTGAAAACTGACCTACTACTGACTGATTTCCAGCATTTTTTAATGGTTGTAGAAGGTAAATCTAAAGTGGTATTTCATTTTCTGTTTTTAAATATACTGGACATTTTCCAATTTCCTTTTTTTTTTTTTCCATTCCTATGTAAATTTCAAATTGAGTAATAAGTGCAATGATTTTTCATGCATTCACAGTTGTTAAAACATACCACTTGTCCACCATTGCTTGACCTGTAACATACCTTGAGGAATAGGATCTGAGATAATTTAAAATATAGTATGCACAAAGTGCTATGTAGCCACAAGAATAAATACTTACATCTTTCTGGGGGTGGTATCAAGGAAGTCTTCAGAGAGGGAATGACACTTAAGTTAAATCTTGAGCAATGGTAGGAATTTACCAAGTGAATTGAGATTGAGTGGGGTGGGTTAGTAGGGAAGATTTTTATGTGAGATGACCAGAAATGTCCAAAAGTAAGAAAGCATAAAATAGCATAGCCTATGTATTAGTTTTCTCAAGCTGCTGTCACATGCTGCTGTCACAGATTATCTCAGATTTAGTGACTTAAACAATGCAAAGTCATTATCTTACAATTCTGTAAGTCAGGAGTCTGACATAGTTCTCACTGGGCTGAAAATCAAGATGTCAGCAGGACTTCATTTCTTTCTGGAGGTTCTAGGGGAGAATCCATTTACTTGCCTTTTCCATCTTCTAAAGGCCACCCACATCCTTTGGGTGTGGCTATTTTCCTCCACTTTAAAAGCCAGCAGCAGCATATGAAGACCTTCTCACATTAGCTTCTATCTGGTTCTCTACAGCTGGGAAAGGTTCTGTTTTTTAGAACCCATGTGACTAGATTGGACCCACCTGGATAATCCAGGCTACTCTCCCCATCTCAAAGTCCATGATCACATCTGCAGCATCCCTTTTGCCATATAATGCAACCTGTTCACAGGTTCTGAAGGATTAGGGTATGGACATTTGGGGGGTTGGCACACTATTCTGCCTAGCACAGCCTCTTTAAAGAAAAGCAAGGATTTCAGCATGGTTTGATTGTAGAGTTCTTGGAAACAAATGACAGAAGATGAGATCAGATAAGTAGGCAAAGGTCAGTCCATGGAAGTCTAAGAGTGCTAGGTGGTTGGATATTACCTGGTATAGGTGGCATTTATTTCTTCAACTGGCCAGCATTCCTTACCCCTTTCTCATTAACAGTGTCACTGATTTCTTCTGAACTTTTCCTTGGGCATTCCACAATTTGTGATTCCAGTCAGGTTGCCAATCACAATACAGTATCCCTTAATTCACAAGATTAGACTTGTAACTCAGGCTTAACTGATTACAATTCCTTGCACTCTTGACCTTAGTAATTGATCCAAGGTATAACTGTGAAATCCAACCATAGACTTTGCCTTGAATGCCATACACAGACACTTTGAGAAAGTATATCTTTCTTGGCTTTAGACAACTAGCTGGGATGATATAAGCAAGGAGTTATCTGTGGCCCTGACATCTCATTCTCTTCTCTAAGAGGAAGTTCATCTGCTTATAAGAGATGCAAACACAACCGAAAAATGGAGTTCTGAGGACATGACTTAAATTCCTGGATGTGGAGCTGTTCTTTCCTTTTAAGTGCTGTGCTTTCAACTAAACGTACTGAGTAAATCACGTTGTGCTATGTGAAGTGTTTGAAAGGGTTAAAATAACAGAGTGATGTGGCCAGGTTTGCCTGGGTGGCAACAAATAGAGTTTTGGTGGTGTAGACAGACAACCAGTATGGTCTTCCAAGTGATAGCTGATGCATGGTTAAATTAGAACACACAGATATTAAACAAAGAAGATATTTATTTTGAGAGATATTTTTGAAGTAATATTGACCCAACTTAATGTAACATGGAAAAGAAAGGAAGAATTTAAGAAGACACTCTCAATCTTGGTGTGGATGAATAGGTAATTGGTACTAAACAAAATAGAGTAGTAGAACATGGTTCACCATCTGGGTGTGAAGGGGTTGTGGGACAGTGCATGGTGGATACAAGTTGGGAGACGTTGAGTGTGAAAACGTTTCTGAACATCTAGATGGATATAAACTGTAATAAATATGTGTGTGGATCTTAGATAAAACACTAGGACTGGAGATAGAATTTGACAGTCAAGAGTACATAAATAGCTAGTGAGTAAATGATTATTTGATCTCCCTTAGACAAGCATCAAGGAGCTCTGGTGGAGCAATTGTTAAAGCATTTGGGTGCTAACCAAAGGTCACTGGGTTCAAACTCACCAGCCACTCTGCAAGGGAAGGATGACGCAGACTGCTTCTATCAAGATTTACAGCCTTGGAAACCCTATGGGGCAGTTCTACTCTGTCCTAAAAGGTTACTATGAGTCAAAATTGACTTAATGGCTGTGGGTTTGGTTTTAGTTAGAAAAGTACCAAGGACAGAACCCTGAGGAATGATTTGAAATTGAGCGAAGAAAGAGAACTCTGTGAAGGAGTTTTAGAATGTAGGAGGAAAACCAAGAGGTCAATGGTCAGAGAAGCCGGGGAGCTGAGAATATTAACAGTGATACCAAATGCTGCACAGAGCCAGAAGATAAAATCAAAAGGCGTTCATTGCCTTTAGCAAAGTAGTAAGTGTTAATATCATTAACAAATTATTTAAAAGAACTAGTAAGATTTGAAATGTAGGAGATTGAGGAGTTGTTACTTTAAACAGTATTTTGTATTGTTGTATTTGGTTATAAAAGTACATAATCCTCATTGTAGAATATTCAACAAATGCAAAAAATCGTGAAGAAAATAAAATCACCAATTATCTTATCAACAATAAATGCTGTTAATGATTTGCTTATTCTCAGCTAGACAATAATATGATTCTGCATTTATCAGTTAATATTATATTCTTACAATTCCCCTTGTTATTCAATATTCCCCAAAATATGACTTTCATTGGATGCATAATATTCCATCATATGTGGATGGTCAAGTCTTTAGATATTTTTACATATAAATCACAGTACCATAATATTAAATTATTAGATTAACTTATAAAAAATTATTTTTGTGCCTTAAAATTTCTACCTCCCAATATGCTGCTAATTCGACATCAAATTCAACTATATTTTAGGAAGGATTTTTTTTTTTTTTTTTTTACCAAGTGCATATGCATTTTTACTATCTCGAGCCATTAGCTTTCCCTCTCTGTCTACTGAAGGAGCAAAGTGTGTCATTTAGTTTTCTTTTGTTCCTGAAATAGTAAAAGAGTTCTTTTTCCTAGTTCCTTTCATGTTTCTTAGAAGTGGCATCTTGTTTCCTACTGAGCTTTTCTGACCCAACTCCTACCAGCTTTTGCTGTTTCTCTGTGATCTACTCAGGAATTTGCCCTACATACCACTTTCTGTGGCATTTCCTTTTGTGCTTCATCTCCTTGTAAAGTTCTTCTTAAGTTTTATAGTCTTTGCCAATTTTTTCTCATTGCAAATATAACAGATTGTGCTGCTGCTGCTGCACTTTGGGAAGTGTGTTGTTTGATCCAGTCAAAAACTAAATCTTTGGCCAAATCAACATTTGACATTATGACATGCAGTGATTTGTTCAGAATCACTGAGGTAGATGCTTAGAAGACTTTTGTGTACATAACAAACTGCTCGTGTTTATTGTGTTGTTTTATTACTTGTCTGACCAAATGCTCAATTGATGAAGAACATTGTAGTTTTTCTGGTGTTAGGCCCTGAGTCGTATGACCCCATGAACAATGGAATATAATGCTGACCAGTCCTGCATCATCACCCTGATTAGATAGGGATTTAATTGTGATCCATAGAGTTTCCACTGACTGATTTTTCAGAGTAGATCACCAGGCCCTTTTTCCTAGTCCATCTTAATCTGGAAGCTCCACTAAAACCTGATCAGCATAATAGCAACAGACAGCTTCTACTGACAGATGGTGGCTGCACATGAAGTGCATTGGCTGGGAATCGAACTCAGGTCTCCCATATGTAAAGTGAGAATTCTACCACTTAACCACCATTACATCCATATGTACTAATTTTCAACTAGAACCACCCATGTTTATGAAAGTACAAAAGAACATCAATTAATAAAATCAATAAAATTTTAAATTCCTGGCAAGCTACAGATCATGATCCCAACACGTAATATGTTTACTTAGCCAACTGGGAATTCAGTAATATTTAGTAAATATATTTGAATAAAATGGATCAGATAAAACATTTAGAGAAGAATGTATAAAAGCATTTTATTTCATGCCATTTTTTTTGTGAAAGAGTATTTCATCTCAAGAATCAAAAGTTTGGGAAGTTCTTCTTATGATTTTATCAGCATGATTTTTAAAAAAAAAAGATTTTCTTATGGAAACATATACAAAAGTAGAGAAAATAATAAAAGGATATATCTGAACAAGACTGTACCACGACTCTATATAGGTTTGACAGACAATATTTCTATATATGTATTTGTATGTGCTATAAAAAAAAAATACCCATGTATATAGTAGAGCAAACAGGAGGCAAATTTAAGAAAACTTCTTAGCCAAAACCAAAATTTGAGGAAATGAGTTGCTGGTCCTGGGGACGCAGGACCATATTCTCAAGGGATATCAAGATCATAGCAGTATAACATACTTCATAAAGACAATATTCTACATCTTACTTTGGTGAGTAGCAACTGGGGTCTTAAAAGCTTGTGAGCAGCCACCTAAGGTACAACTATTGGTCTCTCCTCATCTTTAGCAAAGAAGTATGAGGAAAATCAAAGATACACAGAAACTGTTAGTCAAAGGGACTAGTAGATCTTGGCTTCCATGACCCTGAAACTAGAACAAGATGGTGCCTGGCTACCATTACTGACTACTCTGAAAGTGATCACAATAAAAAGTCCTGGACAAAATGGGAGAAAAATGTGGAATAGACTCGAAATCATAAAAAAGACCAGATTTACTGCTCTGATAAAGACTAGTGTAACCCCTAAGCCTGTCGCCCTTACTCACCCTTCAAACCTGGAACTGAACTCACCCCCATGGCTCAACTTTCAACCAAACAGGCATAGAAGGAGTTATTACAGCAGGGAAGAATTCACTCCTTAGAACAATCAATCATACAAGATCAAAAAGGTAGCATTTTTGTGTTAGGCTGGTGTTTTGGTTACCTAGTGCCACTCTGGCACTTCTGGTGGCCAGAACAGGTAAGACAGCTGAGGGACAGCCCCCAGAAGGCAGGTAGCAGTGGCAAACAGAGCCAGCAGGAACAGGTAGGGGGTAGCACAGGAAGTGAGCAGAGCGGTTGGAACAACTAAAGGAGAGGAACTTATCTGTTGCTTTATCATACTGTGGTGGCTTGCATGTTGCTGTGAGGCTGGAGGCTGTGCCAGCAGGGGTGCCCATGATGGACCGGTTTGGTGGAGCTTCCAGACTGAGACCAGACTGAGACAGACTCAGAAGAAGGAAGAGGCCATCCACTTCTCAAAGAACTGGCCATGGAAAACCTTATGAATGGTAGTGAAACACTGTCTGACATATTACTGGAAAATTTTATGAATAGCACTGAAACATTGACTGGTACAGTGTCAGAAGATGAGCCGTTCAGGTTGGAAGGCACTCAAAATATGACTGGGAAAGAGCTGCCTCCTCAGAGTAGAGCTTACCCTAAGGATATGGATAAAGTATAGCTTTCTGGGCCTTCATTTGCTGAAGTGACATGACTCAATATGAGAAGAAACAGCTGCAAACATCAGTTGATAGTCAGATAATGGAATGTACAAAGTATGAATCTAGGAAAATTGACAGTTGTCAAGAATGAAATGAAATGCATAAAGATTGATATCCTAGGCATTGTTGTTGTTGTTAGGTGCCGTCCAGTCATTTCTGACTCATAGCGACCCCATGCACAGCAGAACGAAACACTGCCCGATCCTGTGCCAGCTCCACGATCCCTGCTATACTTGAGCCCATCATTGCAGCCACCGTGTCAATCCATCTCGTTGAAGGCCTCTCCCCCTCTTTCTTCGACCCTCCACCCTACCAAGCATGACATCCTTCTCCAAGGAGTGGTCCCTTCTGACAACATGACTAAAATAGGTGAGACGAAGTCTGACCATTCTCGCTTCCAAGGAACACTTCGGGTGCACTTCCTCCAGGATAGATCTGTTAGTTCTTTTAGCAGTCCATGGTACTTTCAGCATTCTTCACCAGCGTCACAACTCAAAAGCATCAACT
>NW_006921764.1:3412438-3414062 GCF_000298275.1 Orycteropus afer afer | reverse complement strand
TTGAGTGGTGCCACATCAGCAAATGGAGGTCTCGAAAGATTTACCTTATCCATAGGAGTAAGGCTGGGTTTACTCAGATGATGCAGCTCTTTCCCACTCCTATTTTGAGAGCCTTCTAACCTAATGGGACTATTCATAAAGTTGTGCAGCAATGTATCAAACAGTGTTTCTTTGCTGTTCATAAGGTTTTCTCTGGCCAATTCTTTGAGAAGTGGACAGCCTCTTCCTTCTTCCTAGTCTGTCTCAGTCTGTAAGCTGGGATGATGATACCTGTGCACCATGTGCATCCCACTGGTTAGAAACACCAGAGGCTCAGCCTCAAAACTCACATCAACACATCCCCACAGTAGGCCAAACCGACAGACAAGTTTGCCTCCCTGTTGGAAACCTCTCATACCATGCTTACCTGGGTCCCTGTGGCTGACTCTCCCTCTGTCCAGATTCCTAGGCCTTTTAATCCCCTTTCTCCCACTCTCCCGCCCTGCTGCTTTGGGCATGCTTGAGTTCCTCTCTTCACCCAGATCCCTGCAACTGACTGCTCCTCTATCTGAGTTCCTGGCATTTACTCCCCTTTTTCCTGCTTTCCCGCACTACTGCTTTGGGCGTACCTGAGTTCCTCTCCTCACCTGGATCCCTGTGGCTGATGGCTCCTCTATCTGGGTTGCTGGCTTTTTTTTCCCCCTTTCTCCCGCTCTCCCACCTGTTTCTTTGGGTGTTCCTGAGTTCCTCTTCTCACCTGGATCCCTGCAGCTGACATTATGATCCTAGGCATTACTGAGCTGAAATGGACCAGTTTGGGCCATTTTGAATCACATAACCATATGATCTTCTGTGCCAGAGTGACAAATTGAAGAGGAATGCTGGGGCATTCATCATCACAAAGGATGTTGCAAGATCTGTCCTGAAATACAGCACTGCCAGTGATAGGATAATATCCAATCACCTACAAGGAAGACCAGTTAATACTATTATTATTCAAATTTATGCACCAACCACCAAAGCCAAAGGTAAGGAAATTGAAGATTTTTACCAACTTCTGCAGTCTGAAATTGACCAAACATGCAATCAAGATGTGCTAATATCACTGGTGACTGGAATGCAAAAGTTGCAAACAAAGAAGGATCACCGGTAGTTGGAAAATTTGGCCTTGGTAATAGAAATAATGCTGGAGATCACATGATAGAATTCTGCAAGACCAACTACTTATTCATTCAAATACCTTTTCTCAACAACACAAACGGTGGCTATACACATGGACTTCATCAGATGGAGTACACAGGAATCAGATTGACAATGTCTGTTGCAAGAGGTGATGGAGAAGCTCAGTATCTTCAGCCAAAACAAGGCCAGGGGCTAATTGTGGAACAGACCATCAACTGTTCATTTGCAAGTTCAAGTTGCAGTTGAAGACAATTAAAACTAGTTCACAAGAGCCAAAATATGACCTTGGTTATATCCCTCCTGAATTTAGAGACCATTTAAAGAATAGATTTGATGCATTGAACACCAATGACTGAAAACCAGAGGAATTGTGGGATGGCATCAAGAACATCATCCATAAGGAAGCACATGGTTATTAAAAAGACAAGAAAGGAAGAAAAGATCAAAATGGATGTCAGAAGAG
>NW_006921764.1:3408633-3412158 GCF_000298275.1 Orycteropus afer afer | reverse complement strand
AAAAAACTGAGGAGAAAATTTAAGCCTCAAGTTGCAATATTGAAAGATTCTATGGGCAATATACTGAATGATGCAGGAAACATCAAAAGAAGATGGAAGGAATATACAGAGTCACTGTACTGAAAAGAATTGGTTGATGTTCATCCATTTCAGGAGGTGGCATATGATCAAGAACCAATGATACTGAAGGAAGAAGTCAAAGCTGGACTGAGGGAAGTGGCAAAAAACAAGGCTCCAGGAATCGATGGGATACCCATTGAGATGTTTCCATGACTGGATGCCACACTAAAGGCACTTACTTGGTTATGCCAAGAGATTTGGATGACAGCTACCTGGCCAACTAACTGGAAGAGATCCATATTTGTACCCATTCCAAAGAAAGGTGATCCCACAGAATGTGGAAATTATCGAACAATATCATTAATGTCACATGCAAATAAAATCTTACTAAGATAATTCAAATATACCATTGCAGCAGTATATTGATAGAGAACTTCCAGAAGTCCAAGCTGGATTCAGAAGAGGATCTGGAATGAGGGATATCATTGCTTATGTCAGATGGATCTTGGCTCAAAGCAAAGAATACCAGAAAGATGTGTTTTATTGACTATGCAAAGGCATTCAATTGTGTGGACCATAACAAATTGTGGATAACGTTGAGAAGAACAGGAATTCCAGAACACTTAACTGTGATTATGAGGAACTTGTACATAGATGAGGAGGCTGTCATTTGAACAGAACAAGGGGACAGTGCATGGTTTAAAATCAAGAAGGGAGTGTGTCAGAGTTGTATCCTTTGACCATACTTATTCAATCTGTATGCTGAACAAATAATCCGAGAACTGGACTATATGAAGAAGAATGTGACATCAGGATTGGAGGAAGAATCATTAACAACCTGTGTTATGCAGATGACACAACTTTGCTCACTGAAAGTGAGGATGACTTGAAACACTGGTAAAGATTGAAAACTACAGTCTGCAGTATGGATTACATCTCAATATAAAGAAAACAAAAATCCTCACAATGGGACCAATAAGTAACATCACGATAAATGGAGAAAAGATTGAAGTTATCAAAGACTTCATATTACTTGGTTCTACAATCAACACCAATGGAAGCAGCAGTCAAGATATCAGATGTCGTATAGCATTGGGCAAATCTGCTGCAAAGGATCTTTCAAGAACTGAAGAGCAAAGATGTTTCCTTAAAGACTAAGGTGCACTTGACACAAGCCATGGTATTTTCAATCACCTCATATGCATGTGAGAGCTGGACAATGAAAAAGAAAGCCAGAAGAAGAGTCAATGTTTTTAAGTTGTGGTGTCAGCAAAGAATACTGAAAGTACCATGGACTGCTAAAAGAACTTAGAAATCTGTCCTGGAAGAAACGAGGATGTCCAGACTTCGTCTCACCTACTTTGGTCATGTTGTAAGAAAGGACCATTCCCTAGAGAAGGATATCATGTTTGGCAAAGTGAAGGGACAACGAAAAAGGAGAAGGCCTTCAACAAGATCAATTGACACAGTGGCTGCAACGATGGGCTCAGGTATAGCAAAAAAAAAAAGGTGGGTAGAGGTGAGGGATGGACACACCTCCACTCAGCAGAATGATGTGGGGCATAAGAGTAACAAGGGGAATATCACACCTTTCCAGACGTCAGCTGCTGGTATGTCTGTGCTGTCCTTGACAAGCAGAGCCTATTCTTAGATCTCTGGAATCTGAATGAGAATACTGTCACTTTAAATATCCAAACTGACCACCACTTGTAAATATTCAAAATGGCTGCACCCTCCAGACAGCCAATCATCCACAGCTCAGTTTGTCTCCTTCTTTGCTGTTTCTCTTTTTAGTCACCAGCCACCAATGTAGTCATCCATGCAGCGTTAGCAAGCAGGGCTGATTTTTCAGTTAATTCTCAGGTCCTAACACCACTTGGAAATATTCAAACTGTCCATTCTCTAACAGAAGATACCACAAATAGGATGGCTTGAACAAACAGGAGTTTATTCTTTTACAGTTTGGAGGCTTTTGGTCTGAGTTCAAAGTGCTGGGCTCTAGGAGCTGAGTGAAAGCTCCTCAGTCTTGGGCTTCAGCTCAGCCTCCTACTCCCAGCCCACTGGAACTAGAGGCTTTTCTTCACTCAGACAGCTGCTGGCTACTGACGCTGAGAAGCTCAAACTTAAGTAAAAAGACACAGTCTCAATGTTCCCAAACCACACAGCAGGCCATTAATTCAAGTCCATTGAAAGTCCCAAGGTTGGCAGAGCATGGCAGGCTGCTGAACAACAACATGGCTAAATGCAGGGTTCAAGCATGCCATAAACTAGAGACCCTTCTGAAGACTTCTCCTTATATACAGGAAGCAGAGCACATCCCTAAAGCAGTTACTCAGCTGCTCACAGTAGATTCCACCATGGAGTTGATTACCAGTCTCATCAAGGGGAATTCTACATCCAGCTGCCCAGCCCCTCAACCGGGCCCAACCAAGTTGACAGACAAACTTAACTACCACATATCCTTATTCACTGTCTTCATTCAAGTTCTTCTATTAGTTGGTATTTAATCCACTTCTGTATCCCTCCTTTCAAAGCTCAGGGCTCTAGGATTATATTCTGTATCTGTGTCAATTTGTTTCTCTTTCCTTTGTTGAAGAGGGTCTATGTAGCTTGGCTGCCTGTTCTACCATCTTACACCCATTGTGGTGTATTTCTGTTAAAGCGACACTAGAGAACAAAAACACCTGACAACCGCAATCTTTTCTCCGTTTATTATGATGTTGCTTGTCAGTCCAGGCCAAATGCTTGTGAGGATTTTTGTTTGCATCATATTGAGGTGTTATCCTTGATGAAGATTATAGTCTTTAATCTTCATCAGTAAGTGCTTCAAGTCTTCTTCACTTTCATCAGGAAGGGTTGTGTCATCTCATATTGCAGGCTGGTAATGAGTCTTCCTCCAGTCCTGATGTCACATACTTCTTTATATAGACCTGTTTCTCCAGTTACATGCTCAGCATACAGATTGAATGAGTATGGTGAAAGGATACAACCCTGACACACACCCTTCCTGATTTTCAACCACATAGTGTCCCCTTTTTCTGTTAAGATGGCCACCTCTTTGTCTATGTACAAATTCCTCATGAGCACAATTAAATGTTCTGGGATTCTTATTCTTCATAGTGTTATCCATAATCTGTCATGATCCACACGGTCAAGTGTCTTTGCATAGTCAAGAAAACACTTTCTGATATTCTTCCCTTTAAGCCACAATCCGTCTGACAGCAGTGACATCTTCATCCATTCCTCTTCAGAATACAGCTTGAATTTCTGGAAGTTTCCTGTCAATATACTGCTGCAAATGTTTTTGAATTATCTTCAGCAAAATTTACTTGCATATGATATTTTTCAATCATTTCCCCATTCTGCTGGGTCATTTTTCTGTGGGATGGGCACAAATATCAATCTCTTCTGGTCAGTTAGCCAGGTAGCTGTCTTCCAAAGTTCTTGACATAAATGAGTAAGCAC
>NW_006921764.1:3399159-3403208 GCF_000298275.1 Orycteropus afer afer | reverse complement strand
TGTGGGGCTGGCGCGGGATCGGGCAGTGTTTCGTTCTCCTGTGCATGGGGTCGCTATGAGTCGGAAATGACTCGATGGCAGTTAACAACAACAACATAAAAACAAGAATAGAAAACTTTTTAATGATTTTAAGAATAAAACTATTAGAATAATTTGATAAATTTTTGCATAATATTCACTATAATCTGTAGCCACAGAATTTAAATAGATGCAATTTTATGTTATACACAGATGGTTTATGTCACACTTTAGTTTGGGCACAATATATTTAAATACATTTTCCAGTTATTTAAAATGTGATATTATGAATACTCCTTTGTAGCATGCCTTGTGCAGTGATTAATCTTTTCTTATTGGAAATGAACCCATTTATGGTTGTAAAATGCTAAAGAATGAAAGAATTAAACACCTAACTAGGATGTTTAGGGGTAAGTAATATATTACTTTAATAATGTATTGAAGAGCATAAAGCATACTGTTAAATAATACAAATGAATAATTTGTTCTCACAAATCTGTACTATCTTGAAGATATGTTCCCTGCTATTCAATTAATGGACTGCCACAAGCTGAACTTAAGGATCCAGAAAAAGCAAATACTTACTGGATAATCTGTATGTCTTATTGATTTATTGAATCTCTCCCCAAGTACTTTAAAAAAATTCACTGCCGTAGAGGCAGTCCCAACTCATAGGGACCCCTCCTTGGATTTCTGAGGCAGTATCTCTATGGAAGTAGATTGCCCAGAAAGTAGTAGAGATATCACTGAAGGGAATTTTCAAATCATTTAAAATTTTAACTATATAATTCCTATCAAAGTCAACAGATGTTCCTCAGAATTACTGAGTACTACCTCAAACATCTACCACTATTATGATCTGATAATATATAATATTCTCTTTGGCTCCCAATAGAATAAAAACCAATTCACAAATGTATTAACCAATTACCATTTTAACACTCTTTCCAGAGATTATCCTCACTGCACTGTACCTATATTTGTGATAAAAGATTCGAATTTCAGTCAATTATATTCATTTCTTTGAGGTTTAAAATACACCTGAGAGCCTTCTATATATTATTTGTGAGTTCTCATTTGCTTGTACATATTGTCAAATAGCATAATAATCTAGGTCCCTTATGAAGAGTCAGTCAATGACCTGATTCATTCCAAACCCACAGACTCAGCAATGCTTGGGATGTACTCTGTGTCACCATTCCTTTCAGACATATCCACTATACCAGAAACATCAGGTCACAACTCCATATTCAACACTCTACTACTCCTTCTTCTCTTTTGATGGTTTTTATTATTAACATAGTCACTGTGCAGCTGTCTGTTTTATAAGATATATATGTATTGAAAAGGAGGTGCTAAGTACTTTACATAAAATTATTTCCATGTAACCACAGAAGAATTCCGTGACATAGCATAATTTTTAAAACTCATTTTGGAGATAAGCATTCTTATCTTTAAAATGGTTCAAAATGTATAAGCAACTTGGCTGAGATGACACAGCTAATAAGTGGCAGAAGAAACTCGTGTCTGTTGACATCATGATGTCGTTCATCCATTTCTTCTTTTCTGAAACAGATGAGTACTGAGGGCACATTGTAGATGTGTAAACCAATTACTATTATGAATACTCTTTGCAGAGAGTATTTGCAGGTCTTTAAAGTGTTACAAAGGTGAATATGAATTGAAACCTTGAATCTTAACAACACTGCTACACTGTCTATAAGTGTTCCTCCTAACAATACCTCAAGGTAGACAGAACAGGCATTATTTTCCATAGTCCATAGACAAGAAATGAGGCATTAGTGGTTCAGTGATAAAACTGTCACCTTCCATGCAGGAGACCATGTTCGACCAAGGCACCTTATGCATAACCACTACTCATCTGTCAGTGGAGGCTTTCAAGTTGCTATGCTTAACAAATTTCAGTGAATCTTCCAGATTAAGATGGACTAGGAGGCAAAGCCTGGAAATCTACTTCTGAAACTATCTAATGGAAACCTTATGAGCACAAGAGTTCAATCTGATACCAGTTGCGGAGATGGTACAGGACTGGGCAGTGTGTCCTTCAGTTATGCATGGGGTCACCATGAGTCATCAGAGGCTGAATCAACTGACAGCTATCCACAGTAGACAAGAAAGCGGAAGCATATGATCACACAAGCGATTTTCAGAACTGAGACTAGAGTCTAGATCTGTAACTCCAAGTCCAGGAGAATTGTCTAGTATGGATTTGGGGCCCTGGATCCGATCTTTACTCTGGATATACTCTATGTTAGAGTATATCCCAAATCGAGCTAAACTGTAAATCTTACCTCATCCCCAAGGCCAAACTCAAGTCTCACATCTGCTCTGAAATTGTCTCCTCTCTCACATTGATCTCCCCTTTCTTTGATCTTCTATGGCTCAATAACTAATTAATATAATTTCTTGACATATTTCTTAACTGCTCTGTCCGTGAATATCCTTTTAGAGCCCCATGGACTTACAACCTAAGTGGGAAGGTAAACTATCTGCCAAAAACTCATTGCTGTCAAGTCAAATTCCAACTCATATCAACCTTATAGGACAGAGTAGAAATGCACTATCGGGTTTCCAAGGCTGTAAATCTTTATGTAAGGAGGATGCCGAATCTTTCTCCTACAGTGCATGTGCATTCAGCTTATGTGAGCACCATAAAAAAGATGAAAACTGAATACTTGTTTAATGAATAATCAGATTCTAAAAAACAGATAAATTAATAGCCTAATGATCTAGAATCATTTCCTTTTCTTTAGAAAACACTAATTTCAAATAGTAAGATCCCTTTTATTTCTTGATTATACCTTTTAGGTTTGAGATTATAAATTAAGTTTGTATATGTGAGCATTAGATTTTTATATATTTTATTTTCTATTGAATGTTGCCATTAGCTTGCTTTGGATAATATTAGGTGTGCATTTCTGCAAGTGTGTATCATAGATCATCACTCCCCCAAGGGGGTGCTGTTAAAAAAAAAAAAAAAAGTGGAGAGAAATTCAAGGCCATATAAGTCCAGGAAAAAAATTAATTCTATAATTAATGCTATATCCTCTTGTTGGAGATTCATAATTCAAATCACTATTTCAAAATCTCCTAGAAAATCTATATTAAGGAAATCTGTTTTAATTGCCTTTATCCTTGTATAAAGTTTTCCTTAATATAAAGTTCTGTCAGGGTAGTATCCTTTCGCCATATTATTCAATCTGCATGCTGAGTAACTAATCCAAGGATTGGAGAAGGACTCATTAACAACCTACAATATGCAGATGACACAACCTTGCTTGCTGAAAGCCAGAGGACTTGAAGTACTTACTGATGAAGATCAAAGGCTACAAACTTCAGTATGGATTGTTGTTGTTGTTATGTGCCATCGAGTCAGACCCAACTCATAGCAACCCCTCCTTGGGTTTCTGAGGCAGTAACACTACAGAAGTAGATTGCCCAACCTTCCTTCCGAGGAGTGGCTGGTGGGTTTGAACCGCCAGCCTTCTGGTTAGCAGTCAAGTGCCTTAGGCACTATGCTACCAGAGCTCCTCAGTATGGATTGCATCTCAATATAAAGAAAATAGAAATCCTCACAAATGTACCAATAAGCAACATCATGATAAATGGAGAAAAGATTGAAGTTGTCAAGGATTTTGTTTTACATGGATCCACAATCAACACCCATGGAAGTAGTAGTCAAGAAGCAAATGACATACTGCATTGGGCAAATTTACTGCAAAAGATCTTTAAAGTATTAAAAAGGCAAAGATAACACTTTGAAGACTAAGGTGTGTTTGACCCAAACCATGGTATTTTCAGTCACTTCATATGCATGCAAAAGCTAGACAATGAATAAGGAAGACCAAAAAAGAATTGGTGCCTTTAAATTATGGTGCTAACAAAGAATATTGAGTATCCCATGAACTGCCAGGAAAATGAATAAATCTATCTTAGAAGAAATATAGCCAGAAAGCTCCTTAGAAGCAAGGATGGAGAGATTTTGTCTCATGTACTTTGCACATGCTACC
>NW_006921764.1:3397721-3399059 GCF_000298275.1 Orycteropus afer afer | reverse complement strand
TATATTCCAACTACATGTGCTTCTTCTTTGTTTGCAACTTTTGCATTCCATTCACCAGTAATTATTAGTACATCTTGGTTGCACGTTTGGTCTATTTCAGACTGCAGAAGTTAGTAAAAATCTTCAATTTCTTCATCTTTGACTTTAGTGGTCAATACATAAATTTGAATAACAGTAGTATTAGCTGGTCTTCCTTGTAGGCATATGTATATTACCCTATCACTGACAGCATTGTACTTCAGGATAGATTTTGAAATGTTCTTTTAGACAATAAGTGTGACACCATTCCTCTTCGATTTGTCATTCCCACCACAGTAGACTGTATCCTTGCCTGATTCAAAATGGCCAGTTCCAGTCCATTTCAGCTCACCAATGCCTAGGATATCAATGTTTACATGTTTCCTTTCATTGTTGACAACTTCCAATTTTCCTAGATTCATACTTTGTACATTCTTCATTCTGATTATGGATGAATGTTAGTAGCTGTTTCTTCCCATTTTGGGACATGCCTCACCAGCAAATAAAGGTCCTAAAAGCTTTACTCCATCCATATCATTAAAGTTGACTTTACTTTGAGGAGGCAGCTCTTCCCCAGTCATATTTTGAGTGTCTTCCAACCTAAGGGGCTCATCTTCTGGCCCTATATCAGACAGTGTTTCTCTG
Organism: Orycteropus afer afer; assembly: GCF_000298275.1. Taxonomy (NCBI): domain Eukaryota; kingdom Metazoa; phylum Chordata; class Mammalia; order Tubulidentata; family Orycteropodidae; genus Orycteropus; species Orycteropus afer. The sequence continues at coordinate 3,398,396 of NW_006921764.1, read as the reverse complement.
CTATGCATAGAGTTTTCCAGAAATCTATCAGAGAGTGTTTCACTACTACTCATGTGGTTTTCAGTTGCCATTTCTTCCAGATGTGGATGGCTCTGTCCTTCTTCTCAGTCTGTCTTAGTCTGGAAGCTCTGCTGAAACCTGTCCACCATGGGTGGCCCTGCTGGTGCTCGAAATACTGGTGGCATAGCTCCAGCCTCACAGCAACACCAAGCCACTGCAGTATGACAAACTGACAGATGACTTTAAGGCTGTAAATATTTAGGTTTCTACTCCATTTCTTTTTTGTTTTGTTCCTTGAAATGTATTTATTAATGCAGTCATGAGAGAATGTTCTAAAATCTTCCTTTAGGAATTGTATAACCTGTTGTTAAAAGTAGCCTTTTAAAAAATCTGAAAATCTAATTTAAGGAATTAAATCCCTGTTTAAAGTAACAGTGGTGTCATAGAGTAAGTTTTATGAGGGAGGGGGTGTGATCTGCCTTTTCATGGCTGAAGTCCTAGGACCTAGCACACTGATGAACCCCTAGAAACCACTCAGGAAATGGTTTAAACAAATTTATGTTATGTATAACATTCACTCATACTTTCATTCATTAAATTAATATTGAGTACTTCATATTAGACAGATATGTGTGTGTGTGTGTGTTTATTCAATTAAAAAAAAAAAAAACTCAC
>NW_006921764.1:3396030-3396616 GCF_000298275.1 Orycteropus afer afer | reverse complement strand
TAGTGCCTAAAGCACTTGACTGCTAACCAGAAGGCTGGAGGTTCAAACCCACCAGGCAGTCCTCAGAAGGAAGGTTGGGCAATCTACTTCACAGTGATAACTGCCTCGGAAACCCAAGGAGGGGTCGCTATGAGTTGGGTCTGACTCGAGGGCACATAACAACAACAACAACAACCATGCATTGAGTATGAAATACTATTATATACCAGGAATAAGCATACTAAAGATATTTATAATTTATTTCAGGTATAAGATAAGCAATGGGAATCAGATAAAAAGTCATATCTGAAGAACTAAGGAAGCCATGTCAAAATTTGATAACAGGTTCTCTAGGAGATGAAGATGGGAAAGGGTGAGGCATTAATTCCAAGATTTCTAGCTTCCAGTATGAATAGAATGGAGTAGTATATGCAATCAATATAAAAAATAACATATAAAACCTTTCCAAATATGCACCTAATTTCTCTTTATTACACTTACTATAAAAACAAACTCTGAACCTTGCCCTTGAGCGGAGAATAGCTAAAGCAAATGGAAGAAATGAAAAGGTAAAAGAGCTGAACAGAAGATTTCAAAAAGCAGCTCG
>NW_006921764.1:3385036-3390085 GCF_000298275.1 Orycteropus afer afer | reverse complement strand
CCAGCGTTCTGGTTAGCAGTCAAGTGCCTTAGCCACTATGCTACCAGAGCTCCCGTAAAGTAGATAGCAAAAAAAAAGAGGAAGACCCTCAATGAGATGAATTGACATAATGGCTGAAACAATGGGCTCAAGCATACAAGCGATTGTGAGGATGGTGTTTTGTTATGTTGTACAAAGGATCACTATGAGTAGAAACTGACTCAACGAACACAACATAAAGACACTTAGAGAGATAAGACGCAGACTCATAGTTACTTAGAGCTCCATGACTACCAAGGAGAGCCACTTAGAGGGTTGTGCCTACAGCAATCTGGAGTTGTAGGAAACAATTTATGTATGGCAAATAGGGTGGGGTTAGCTAGGTTCACAGGTTTCCTGTGGAGCAGGTATTTTGAATACTTCCATGGACCCAAAGTAAAAGGGGCCCTTCCAGTTTCCAGGCATCAGGGGGCCTCTGTGTTTCATAGCCCAGGAGTGTTAGAGCCTGATAAGTAAACAGTTGTGGTTTAGGCTTAACAAACTACCTGAAAAAAAAGAATTGGGAGTTTTATATCATGATCTCAAAACTGGGTCAAGACAGCACTTGTGAAATATTTTATACCCTATGTTAGCTCCAATCCAATCACTGAATATCCCCTTCTCTGATGGGCATAATGACACCTAAATCATCCATAACAGCAACAATGAAGGTCATCATGTCATCATTGTCACTAGATCCTTCAGTCAATAAATGCAAGAGGTTTTTTTGTTTTGTTTTGTTTTTTTAATACTTTCTAAAATTTTCATGGGAGCTCTGGTAGCATAGTGTCTAAGGCACTTGACTGCTAACCAGAAGGCTGGCAGTTCAAACCCACCAACCACTCCTCGGAAGGAAGGTTGGGCAATCTACTTCCATGGTGATACTGCCTCAGAAACCCAAGGAGGGGTTGCTATGTGTCGGGTCCGACTCGAGGGCACATAACAACAACAACAACAACAACAACAAATTTCGTATAGCTTACTGCTAAAGTTTTCCCTTGAGCAATAGTCTTTTTCTTTTCTTCTTTGGAACAATTAAATATGTTTTAATCTGCTGCTTTCAAATTAATCAATATTATTCTGAAAAAGAATAATTTCTCTTGTGAAGGCCACTTGGATATTTTCATGTATTTAAGGTGAAACTATGACAATTTTTTTTTTTTGTTTTTCATTAACCTACTGTTTACATTCTTTGATTTTGACCTGTGAAAGCTTCTTCTCTTTGATCATTGTCCAAATGAAAGCTGTTCTTCTAGAACAATAAGCCTGCAGAAATGAAAAATAGATATCGAGTTCAGTGGATGATTGAGGCTTTGGAAAGACAACACACCAGTCTGAAAATCAATACACTTTTGTCCCAAGAGCAGGGGACAGGGAGCCAAAATGGCCTAGCTCACTTTCAACTCAGCAATTTTTATTCTAAAGCGCTTTCAATTCCATTCAAATCAAGAAGCATTCACTTTATCTCAGAGAGAGAGAAATAAGTAAAAAATTATCTTGCCCTTAAGGAACTCTGCTCAATTTCAGGTATTAGCCCCAATCTTGAGAAAATCAAAGGAATTCAGTAATTATCCTTGGTCATCTAAGAAATAAATCAACAATGAGCCTCTGTATTCAGTTAATTGGGAGAGTAATCCCTGTTTAGGCCAATTTTAAAGAGTTTTTCTAGTGAAGCCAAAGTTATATATCTGATTCCAATAATCATTCACTTATTCAAAAATATTTGTTTAGCTCTACTTTGTGCAAGGCTTCCTACTAGGTATTTTGTCAGATGCAGAAATAATTAAGACATGGCTTCCATTGTCTGCTGTCTAAAGCCTAGTGAAAGATATAAGCCATACACAAAAATATTATACAGTGTGTGCAGTGAGAACCTGTAGGAAGAAGGTATCTTCCCATTGGGAATCTCCCAGAAGGTCTTATGGAAGAGTGAAAAGACCTTGAAGGATCTACAGAATAAACTCATGAAGAAATTACAAAGGATGATGTGGTGGTTAAGTTTATGTCAACTTGGCTGGGCCTGGTTGAGTGAGTGGGTAGCTGGTGGTAGTTATTCCCCATGATGAGACTGGCGATCAACTCCATGGTAGGATCTACCACAAGCAGCTGAGTAGCTGCTTTAGGGATGTGGTCTGCTTCCCATATACAAGAAACAGCTTTGGGAATCGTCACTAGCTTATGGCACACTTGAACCCTGCATGTAGCTGTGTTGTTGTTCAGCAGCCTGCCATGCTCTGCCGACCTTGGGACTTTCAATGGACTTGAATGAATGGCCTGCCGTGTGGTTTGATAACATCAGGACTGTGCCTTTTTACTTGTCAACTTTTGGCTTGTCAGTCTCAGCAGGCAGCAGCTGTCGAGTAAAGAAAAGCTTCTAGTTCCATTGGGCCGGGAGCAGGAGGCAGAGCTGAAGCCCAAAGTTGAGAGGCTTTCACCCACCCGCTAGAACCAGACACTTTGAACTCAGACTTAAAGCCTCCAAAATGAAAGAGAATAAACTCCTGTTTGTTCAAGCCATCCCATTTGTGGTATATTCTAGTCAGAGCAACATTAGGTAACCAGGACAGATGATAAGGGTGGCAACAGGATATTACAAGTACAGAGGATAGCATGAGCAAAAACAGGGAGGCATGTAATGAGGTAATGAGTACAAGAAGGTATTCTCTCTTAACCTGGAAGGAAGGGATATGAATGAAATTACACAAATAATGGAGAACCTTGAATGTCCAGTAATGATGATAATGCTAATAATGAATAGCATTAGTCATGTTGTTGTTGTTAGAAGCCATTGAGTTAGTTTTGACTCAAGCAACCTCATGTACAATAGAATGAAACACTGCCTGGGCCTGCGTCATCTTCACAGTCTTCGCTATGCCGGAGCCCATTGTTACAGACACTGTCAATCTAATTCATTGAGGGTCTTCCTCTTTTTGCTGTACATCTACTTTACCAAGGATGATGTCCTTCTCCAGGGACTGGTCCCTCTTGATAATAGGTCCAAAGTACAAGAGGCAAACTCTTGCCATCTTCACTTCTAAGTAGCTTTTTGGCTGTACTTCCACCATAATAGACATGTCTGTTCTCTAGAACTCCGTGATACATTCAAAATTCTTCTCCAACATCACAATTCAAATGCATCAATTCTTCTGCAGTCTTTCTTATTCATTGTCCAGCTTTCCCATGTGTATGAAGCTATTGAAAATATGATGGCTTGGGTCAGACTCACCTTAGTCTTCCAAGTGACATCTTTGCTTCTTAACACTTTGAAAAGACCTTTTCAGCAGATTTCCCCAATGTAATACATCATTTGGTTTCTTGACTGCTGCTTCCATGAATATTCATTGTGGATCCAAGTAAAATGAAATCCCTGACAACCTCAGTCTTTGCTTCATTTATCATGCTGTTGCTTATTGGTCCAATCATGAGGACTTTTGTTTTCTTGATGTTTAGGTGTAATCCATACTAAAGGCTGTAGTCTTTGATCTTCATCAGTAAGTGCCTCAAGTCTTCTTCACTTTCAGCAAGCAAAGTTGTGTCATCTGCATATCATAGGTTGTTAATGAGTCTTCCTCCAATCCTGATGCTGTGTTCTTCTTCATGTAGTCCAGCTTCTTGAATGATTTGCTGAGCATACAAATTGAATAAGTATGGTGAAAAGATTCAACCCTGATAAATACTTTTCCTGATTTTAAACCATGCAGTATCTCCTTGTTCTATTCGAATAACTGCCTCTTGGTCTATGTACAGGTTCCTCATGAGCACAATTAAATGTTCTGAAAGTCCCATTATTCATAATGTTATCCATAATTTGTTATGCTCCATATAATTCAGTGCCTTTTCATAGCCAATAAAACACAGGTAAATGTAGTAGCAATATAACACTAATAATGGCAGTTAACATTTATTGAAGATTTATTATATGCCAAGCACTCTTCTATGTGTTTTCCCATTTAATCTATGAACAACTCCATAAGATACCATTATATAGATTCTTCTAATTTTACAACTGAGGAAATGAAGACATGGAGCAGTTTTTCCCATAGTCATACAAGAATTTGTTCTTCACACCTTAAAATTCGAAAAGTTGTTACAACTCATATGCTAGGTTAGTCGTTTAAAAGAAAAAAAAAAATGCCATTTGGTCAATTCCAACTCATAGAAACTCTGTAGGACAAAGGAGAAATGCCTCCTTGTGTTTCCAAGGCTGTAAATCTTTATGGAAACAAACTGCCATATCTTTCTCCTGCAGAGTCACTGGTAGGTAGGTTTGAACCACTGCCAGTTAGCATTGAGCACTTAGTCACTGTACCACCAGGGTATTTTGTTAGTTATTACATGACTCTAAATCACTTTGTTGGTACAAAATGTTATTGAAAGCCAGATGAACAGGAGGGAAGAGAATACATGTTGGCATAGTGCCTAAGGCATCTGACTGCTAAGCAGAAGGCTGGTGGTTCAAACCTACCAGTCACTCCTTGGAAGGAAGATGGGACAATCTACTTCCATAGTGATCCTGCCTCAGAAACCCAAGGAGGGGTCGCTATGAGTTGGGATCGACTCGATGGCCATGAGTTTGGTTTGATTTTGATATTCTAGAGTATGTGTCAATGTAAATGATATAATGCCTGTCTTTTTAGAGTTTATTCCTTAAAATAGGTAACTTTACTGAGATTAAATATATATTCTCATTAAACCTATTTCCTATCATCACATTTTTGTCAATGTATAATGTGCGCTTGTGCAGTCGTTTGTACAAATGAATGCCACAACCTTAGGTTTATTTATTATTGTTCAACCCCTTTTCCTACATTGCTTCTATATCTGCTATTATTTATCATGCTAAAAGGTTATTTGTATTATCCTGGTATGAGGTCAGTCATTAATAGTTCACAGGATTGGGAATAAGCTGAAGAGATCTCTGGGTTTGTATCTACAATTTGGGAGCTCTGGTAGCATAGTGGCTAAGACACTTGCCTGCTAAACAGATGGCTGGCAGTTCAAACTCATCAGCCACTCCTCAGAAGGAAGGTT
>NW_006921764.1:3372557-3384511 GCF_000298275.1 Orycteropus afer afer | reverse complement strand
CCAAGGAGGGGTCGCTATGAGTCAGGTTCGACTTGACGGCACATAACAACAACAGAATTATATTACTTGCATGATAATAATATGATTTTCTGTTTTGGCTAGTAAATGAATTTAATCTATTCATGTATATATTAATTAATTTTTATAAGAACAATAGAATAACTATATTGCAGCAAAAGACCTGCTATGTCAAAACCAACAGAGAAGAAAGTAGAAACTCAAGACCAAATACTATAGTTTATGAATGAAAGAAATACAAATTCATTAAACAAAAAATACATGTTGAAACTGAAAACGTAGATCAATTTGTGAATCTGAAAAGTTTTAAGTCCTGAACATAAAAACAGAGGGGAGAACATTGCATAGCAATACAATCACAGTAGAATCTGAGCAGAGTTTTCTTTCATGGGAACTTAAATCTGTTATTTGACTGTTAGAAGAATCCAATATAGAAAAAAGTTTTCTCTGGACACAATAGAAACCAACATGTTAGAAATTATAACTGCATATTATCTTTATAAGCAAAGTGTTGGATGACTATAGAATTCAGTGTATTCTTTTCAAAATCACCTAAGTACATAGTGCCGCTGAGCTGATTATTTCCCATTTTAAAAAGCTTATTTTAAAGTCCAAAGATAGTGAAGAAAAGACTTTCTTCAGTGATAACCTATTTTCATAGATCTATAAACAATCACCTTTATTCAGAAGAATAAAATATTGTTTACAAGATTAAAAACAAGAAAAAAGATGAAATTACTGTTTCATTATGTATTTTGCATCTTACAACTCAAATAGGCTTAAGGAAAAAAAAGGACTATTTCCAAAATTCAAGATGTATTTTTTTTGAATTTGCAAAATATAAAGGAGGTATATCCAAAATATCCAAGGGAAATTTCAAGTTTCAAAGATAGCATGATCCTGAGATCTCAAGTGGGTTTATTAGTATCCAACCTCTTTCCATTTCTCTGCTCTATTCTCTTCCATGTTGACTTTTTTCTGAGGTTCCAAGTGGTACAAATGTGACTGCCAGCAATACTAAGCTCTCATCTTCACAATTTGATGTCCTGTGTGTGACTGTGTAGGGGTTTGGAGAAGAGAGAGAAAAGAGAATTTTAAAATTCTCTCATCCTTGGTCTAGCTTTTATTGTCCTTAATTGGGTCATATGCTCAACCCAGAATGGAACAGTCTGGACAGAGGACCGTACTAAGTAGCCAGATGTATTCATTATCTATGTATTAGTTATCTGCATAACAAATTTCGACAAAATGTAGTGGCTTAAAATGACATACTTTTTTAAAAAATCTCAGTTTCTGTGGAACAGGCATTAGGGTACAGCTTAACTGCACTTGCTTCAAGTTATCTCAAAAAGTTGCAATCAATGTCTTGGTCAAGGCTGAGGGCTCTCTGAAGGCTCAGTGAGGAAGAAGCTTTCAAACCTACTTACATGGTTGTTGACAGGATCCTTGGGGAGCAAAGCCCTCCTTTACTCAATGGCTCTTGGCCAGAGGCTTCCCTCACTCAGTTTCTATCATTTGGACCTACCCTGTGTAGCTATTTGATTTATCAAAACTAGCAAGGGAGAAAGTTTCCCAGTATTATAGAAGTCAGAATTTTTTTAGTCTTATCATGGAAGTTACATCACACCAAGGCTGAGGCATTGTTTTGGTCTCTTCTTTAGAGCAAGTTACTCAAAGGAAGTATATTACACAAGGCCATTAATACTGGAAAACAGGAAATGAGGGAGGAGGGGAATCTCACTAGCTACTTACCACATCAACAACATTCAGTCAAAATATCACTAAAGGAGAACTCCCTCTTGAAAGTAGAGTCAACCTCCATCATGGATGGAGTAAAACTTTCATTCGGGAACTTCATTTCCTGATGTGGCATGACTTAAAATGAGAAGAAACAGCTGCAAACATCCATTAACAATTGGAATGTGGAAGGTACAAAGTATGAACCTAGGAAAATGGGAAGTTGTAAAAAATGAAATGCAACATATAAAGATTGATATCATAGGCATTAGTGAGCTGAAATGGATTAGTATGAACATCTCAAATTGGACAGTCATTTGGTTTAGTAGTCCAGGAATGACAAATTGATGAGGAATGATATCACATTCATTGTCAAAAAGAAAACTTCCAGATCCATCCTGTCAGTGATAGGATAATAACCATATGTCTACAAGGAAGACCAGTGAGTACAACTATTATTCAAATTTACACACCAACCGCTAATAGCAAAGACAAAAATATTGAAGATTTTTACCAACTTCTGCAGCCTGCTCAATGTGCAATCAAGATGCACTGATAATTACTAGTGATTGCAATGTGCAAGTTGGAAACAAAGAAAGACTGGTAGTTGGAAAATATGTCTTTAGTGATAGAAATGATGCCAACAATCACATGGTGGAATTTTGCAAGACTGATGACTGGTTCATTGCAAACACATCTTTTCAAAAACATAACAGAGACTATACACGTTGACCTCACTGGATAGAGGAGAAATCACAGGAATCAAATTGACTACATCTGTGGAAAGAGATGATGGATAAGCTCAATATCATTGATTAGAACAAGGCCAGGAGCCAACTGAGGAACAGACCATCAACTGATCATATATGAGTATAATTTGAAACTGAAGAAAATTAGAACAACTCCACAAGAGCCAAAGTGTGACGTTGAGTATATCCCACTTGAATTTAGAAACTATCTCAAGAGCAGATATGACACTTTGAACACTAATGACCACAGACCAGGTGAGTTGTGGGATGACATCAAGGACATAATATATGAAGAAAGCAAAAGGTCATTAAAAGGGCAAGAAAGAGAGAAAAGACCAAAATGGATGTCAGAAGAGACTCTGAAACTTGCACTTGGACAGAGTAGCTAAAGTGAGTGGAAGAAATAATGAAGTAAAAATAAAAAAGCTGAACAGATTTCAAAAGGGCAGCTTGAGAAGACAAAGTAGTATTATAATGAAATGTATAAAGGCCTGGAGTTAGACAATCAAAAAGAAGGAACACACTCAGCATTTCTCAAGCTGAAAGAACTAAAGAAAAAAATTCCAAGACTTAAGTTGCAGTACTGAAGGATTGTATGGGTAAAAGTTTGAACTACCCAGGAAGCATCAAAAGAAGGTGGAAAGAACACACAATCACTGTACCAAAATGAATTAGTCAGCATTCAACATTTCAGAAGCTAGCATATGATCAAGAACTGATGGTACTGAAGAAAGAAGTCCAAGCTTCACTGAAGGCATTGGTGAAAAACAATTGACAGAATACCAATGTAGATGTTTCAATGATGAACAATGCAATGCTGGTAGGGCTCACTCATCTCTGCTAAGAAATTTGGAAGACAGTTAGCTGGCCAGCTGAATGTAATAGATATGTATTTGTGTCCAATCCAAAAAAAGGTAGTCCAACAGAATATAGAAATTATCAAACAATATTAATATCACATGTAAGTAAAACTTTGCTGAAGATAATTCAAAAATGGTTGCAACTGTATTTTGACAGGGAACTGCATGAAATTTAAACCAGATTCAGAAGAGGAGGTGGAATGAAGGATATCATTGCTGATGCCAGATGGATCTTGTCTGAGAGAAGAGAACATAGACATACATCAATTTATTGTGCTTCACTTTATTGTGCTTTGCAGATTCAGCTTTTTTTACAACCTGCATTGAGTAAATCTGTCAGCACCACTTTTCCAACAGCATGTACTCCCTTTGTGTCTCTGTGTCATAATTTGATACTTGTCATAATATTTCAAACTTTTTCAAAATGCTATTGCACACCCAATAGACTACAGTATAGTGTAAACATAACTTTTATGTGCACTGAGAAACCAAAAAAATTCTGTGACTCACTTTATTGCAATATTTGCCTCATTGCAGTGGTATGGAATTGAATCTGCAATTTTTTCGAGGTATGCCTGTACCAGAAGGACATTTACCTGTGTTTTATGCAAAGGTATGCAACTGTGTGGATCATAACAAATTATAGACAACAGTGAGAAAAGTGGGAATTCCATAACACTTACTATGCTCATGCAGAAACTGTACATAGACTAAGAGGCAGTCATTCAAACTGAGTAAGAAGATACTTCATGATTTTAAATAAAGAAAGTTAGGCATCAGTAGTATCTTTCACCATACTTATTCAACCTGTATGCTAAGCAGATAATCCAAGAAGCTGAATTATATGAAGAAGAACACAGCATCAGTATTGGAGGAAGACTCATTGACAAACTGTGATATGCAGATGACACAACCTTGTTTGCTGAGAGCCTAGAGGACTTGAAGCACTTACTGATGAAGATCAAACAAACTATAGCCTTCAGTATGGATTGCTGTTGTTGTAGTTATGTGCCATCGAGTTGGACCCAACTCATAGCGACCCCTCCTTGGGTTTCCAAGGCAGTATTACTATGGAAGTAGATTGCCCAACCTTCCTTCCGAGAAGTGGCTGGTGGGTTTGAACCACCAGCCTTCTGGTTAGCAGTCAAGTGCCTTAGGCACTATGCTACCAGAGCTCCCTCGATATGGATTAGACCTCAACGTAAAGAAAACAAAGATCCTCACAACTGGATCAGTAAGCAACATCATAATAATCAGAGAAAAGATTGAAGTTGTCAAGGATTTCATTTTACTTGGGTCTACTATCAATGCCCATGGAAGCTGTAGTCAAGAAGTCAAACAAGGTATTACACTGGGCAAATCTGCTACAAAAGACCTCTTTAAAGTGTTAAAGAGGAAAGATGTCACTTTGAAAATAAGGTGTGACTGACCCAAGCCATGGTATTTTCAATCATCTCATATGCATGAGATATCTGGACAATGAATAAGGAAAAGTAAAGAATTGGTGTATTTGAATTGTGGTGTTAGTGAAGAATATTGAATATACCATGGACTGCCAGAACAAACAAATCTGTCTTGGGAGAAGTACAGCCAGAATGCTCCTTAGAAGTGAGGATGGTAAGCCTTCGTCTCAGGTACTTTGGACATGTTATCAGGAGGGTCTAATATGGAGGAGGACATTATGCTTGGTAAAGTAAAATGTCAGTAAAAAAGAGGAAGACCCTCAACAAGATAGATTGACACAGTGGCTGCAACAATGGGCTCAAACATAGCAACTATTGTGAGGATGACACAGGACTGGGCAGTGTTTCCTTGTTATACATAAGATCTCTATGAGTCAGAACTGACCAGATAGCACCTAACAACAACAGACACACCAAACTTGAGTCATACATTCAAACCCGAAGATGGTGTGTGGACAAGTCTTCCCAAAGTAAATGGACTGGGAGTAGGTCAAGAAGTCAGTCCCCCAAGGAAAACTGAGGTTGTTATTAGAAGGGTGGAATGGATGCTGAGTAGTGAATACAACTGTCCATGACAGATACCCACTTTGGTTCAGAGTTGTATAGAAAGAAACAGAAGAGAAGGCTCTTTTTTGGTTCCAAGATTTTGAGTCATTATGAATCTCAATGCTTATTTTAAATTACATAATTATATGTTTGTATTATGGAATAAAGATGTTTTGGTCTGTTAATTCAACATTTCTAAGCCAGCTCTTTTCCTTTTTCCTTTTTGGTTTATGTTATAATTTTTAGTCAATTATTTTACATAAAGTATATTATGTATATTATATTATGCCCAGGCTTAACATGGAAATTCTCTCAAAACTCACCTCAATTTGCCAAAGGAAACACTGTAGGTGACTGACCAGATGAAACAGAACCAAGTCTTTAGTCTGGATTTTCAGGATTTGGGTAGAAAAATGGAAATATTCATTAACCATGAGGTTAAAAAAAAAAATTTTTTTTCTTGGCTTCTCTTTTATAGAAACCATTGATTTACTGTTTGACTTTATCAAGAAAGTAAGCAAGTCTCCACTTCAGAAGGTATTTACCTTTCCCATGAGATTTCAAAATAATTTAAATTGTCAAGCTAAGATAAATACATAAATTCAGAGCCTCAATTGGGTTCATACTTATTTTCAATGGATCTATTAAAGAAAGATGGTGTTAAATCTGGCCAAATATATTCTTGTGAGTTCTTTTAAAATCTCTGGCCTTTCACAGATCCTCAGACATTACTTCACTGACTCAGCAGTGATTATTTAAATTTTTTTTATGGCTCAGTGTGATAGTTGGAGCTGTGTGTCAACTTGGCTGGACCACAATTCTGTGTGGTTTGAGCTGTTGTGGTGTGGTTGTTCCCATGATGGGATCAGATGACTATGTTCTGAGTGGCCAATCTATTGAAAGGGAGTTTCCCTACGGGTGTGGCCTGCTTTCAGTATATCCAAGGACATCCTGGGAAGAGAGACATTCTTCTGTGGATAGGGATTCTGTTGTGCTGCCTACGACTGTCCATGAGTGAATAGTCCACCATTCGGCCTGGAGATCTTGGATTCGTCATTTGTTGGAGTCAACAGCCGGTGTACTACCTGCCAGCCTTGAGCTCCTCAGCCCCTGAGGTTACAAGAGCCAGGAAAAGCCTCCAGCTTGACATTTGATCTAGGAACTTTGGACTGCCAGCTTCTATAAGTGTGTGAACCATTTTCCTAAGATAAATTTCTCTACATATATACATATATATAAGCTTTACTTGTTTTTGTTTCTGTAGAGAACCCAGTCTAACACACTAAGAAACCTATTAATAGTTACTGTATTTACTATGTTTATTATAGTCAATACTTATTATTACACCTAATAATATATTGCTAAAATTTATTATTATAGCTAATATTTATTATTATTACTTTTACTTATATTAAACCCTGATGATTTGCTCCCATAAAGATTACAGCCTAGAAAACCCATGTGGGGCTGTTCCATTCTGTTATATGTGATTGCTATAGTTTGAAATCAACTTGGCCACACACAACAACACTGTATGTCATGTAAACCCTGTGAAGCAGTTGTACTCTGTACCATATGGTATTTTCATGGGTCAGAACAGACTTGAGGGCATCAAGTTTGGTTGTTTTTGTTTCATGTTTTTTTTACATACCAAGAACTATTCTTGTTGTTGTTATTTGCCATCGAGTCAGACCCGACACTTTATATGTTTATCAACAGCTTTAATACTCACAGAAATCACTTCTAAGAAAATTCTGTATTTATTTCCTTTTCACCACTTTGTAATGCATGCACAGAACACTTGGTCTTTTGGTACTGTCCTTGTAGGATCAAAGAGTGATTGTTTGTCATGACTGTCAAACTAAATTTGAACTAAAATTAGACAAAGTCTTTTCTGTGGAAAAAAATCAACCTATGTCTAACTTCTGCATTGAGGCATGGCAGACTTAAGTTCCTTTGATAGGAAGTCCAATAATGGATCAGCCATCAACCAGGGCTTATTTTGGAAGGTTCTAAGAGACTGAGGATATTTGGAGTCCTCTTTGCGTAGGAGTCTCTCATAAGAGTCTCTCATAAAATATTAGTTGGCTCATTTTGTCTGTTTGCTCTTTAAGAGGAAGAATTTAATAGGCTCACTGTCTCCTTGTTACATATGTCTTCATCCCTACTTTAGGCTGTCTCTTACATCCTCCCATGTAATGTTTGTGCAACATAAGTTTGCTCTTATCTCCCCTTTATCTTCCCAGACAAAACAGTCCCTTGATTGTCTGCCCCCTGACTACCTGTCTTACCTCATTTTCTGTAGCATTCCGCACCCCACACATGTACATTATTGTTGTTATGTGCCATCGAGTCGGACCTGACTCATAGCAACCCCTCTTTGGGTTTCCAAGGCGGTATCACTATGGAAGTAGATTGCCCCATCTTCCTTCCGAAGAATGGCTGGTGGCTTTGAACCACCAGTCTTCTGGTTAGCAGTTGAGTGCCTTAGGCACTATGCTACCAGAGCTCCTACACATATACATATAACCTTTTAATTCAAGCAATAATGAATTATTTGTACCTTTGCACATGCTGTTCCCTGTGCCTGGAATATCATCTTCTTTTTATTTGCCTCATAGACTCCTACAAAATCAAGTTAAGTTTCAAATGACTTCCTCTGTAAGCTCTCTACCCAAGCAGAATTAACCAACCTTCCCTTCCTTGTACACATTGTGTATCTTGTACACATCAGCATTATAGCATTCATCATCCTGCATAGTCATTTCTCCCCACTGGATGATAAGATCCTTGAGGGCAGGACAACTGCCCTTTCCTCCCTCAGCTCAACACAAAGACTGGCACTTAGGAGGCCTCAATGACTTATACTTTAATTAGCTTCCTCTCAGAGTAGTCACACATTTGCTAGAAATCTTAAAGGAAAAAGAAAACAAAATCAACAGAATTACTCCCCCTGCCCCCCCAATCAGGTATGGCCTATATATACCATTTTGTTGTCTGCCAGAAGATTTTAGCATTTTAGGCTTAAATTTCATTTCCTATTTTAGACCATACCCCAGCACATAAGTTGTCAGATCTGTTTTGTAAAGGCTGTTATTTCTTAAGTGCTCCATGAAGTTTTCAGTACAAAATAAAATGCAAGGCCTTAGGGAAGATTGAATCTGAGCTCCTGACTTCCCGTAGCATTTAAACACTAAAGCATGATGCTGAAGCAATTTTCCTATTTAAATCTTGGAGTTATGATCACAGCTCCATTGACCCACAACATTCCACAAAGTCCTAGAACAGCTAATTCCTTTCCTTCTTCAGTTGTCTGCCACCTCTGCTTTGCATTTCTATTTTTTTTTGCATTTCAGAATGGCTAGCCTTTTATCAGCAGAAGAATCATTATTCTTAGTACATGGTCTTTCTGCTAATTTTCATTGTCAATTTTGCTCCATAATGAAAATGGAGATGTAGTTTATAATACTCAGCTCAGAGACCATTTGGGATTGGAATATAAAATAGCACTACTTTCTAGTTAAAACTGGAATTGTTAGTTAGAAAAGAACACTGCCCTGAATGAATGAACATTGTTCAGATCCATCCATCATTATTGTTGTTCTTAGGTGCCCTCAAGTCAGCTCCAACTCATAGTGACCCTATGTATAACAGACTGCAACACTGCCCGGTCCTACGCCATCCTCACAATTATTGCTTTACTTGAGCCCATTGTTGCAGCCACTGTGTCAATACATCTCGTTGAGGATCTTCCTTGTTTTCACTGACCCTCTACTTTACCAAGCATGATGTCCTTCTCTTTCTCCAAAAACTGTCCCTCCTGATAATATGTACAAAGTATGAGAGCCAAAGTCTTGCCATCCTTGATTCTAAGGAGAATTCTAGCTGTACATCTTCTGAAACAGATTTTTCCATTCTTTGGGCAGTCTTCTTCAGCAACACCATATTTCAAAGGCATCAATTCTTCAGTTTTCTGAATCCATTGCCATCAAGTTGATTTTGACTCATAGTGACCCTATAGGACAGAGTAGAATTACCCATAGAGTTTCTAAAACTGTAATCTTTACAGAAGCAGATTGCCACGTCTTTCTCCTGCAAAACCCCATGGGGGGCTGGAACCTCAGACCTTTTGATTATCAGCAGAGCACTTAATGATTGCATACCAGGGCTCTGTAATAGAAAAGAAAGGCAGTCTGATATAGAGATTGTCTGTTAGCATAGTGCCTAAGGCACTTGACTGCTAACCAGAAGGCTGGCGGTTCAAGCCTACCAGCAACTCCTCAGAAGGAAGATGGGGCAATCTACTTCTGTAGCGATACTGCCTTGGAAATCCAAGGAGGGGTCGCTATGAGTTGGGTCCTACTCAACGGCACATAACAACAACAAGAACATTTATCTAGTGCTGCTACAACAGAAATACCACGAATAGGTAGCTTCAAAGAACAAAAATTTATTTTTTCACAGTTTAGGAGACTAGGAGTCTGAATTCAGGGCAGTGGCTCTAGGAGAAAACTCTCTGTCAGCTCTGGGGGAGAAATCCTTGTGACTTTCGGCTTCTCTTCCTTAGTTCCTTGCTGATCTCCAGGTAGAATCTATGTTTCCCCATGTGGGCTTCCTGGCTTCTGAGACTTATCTGTTCTTTTTCTATCTCAAAACTGATTTGTTTAAAACACACCTTTCATGGATGTGACCTCATTAAAATAACAAAAAAAATCCTATCACCAAATGAGATTACATCCAGATACCTTGTTCTTGTTGCTCCAGTTCTTGTTGTATGCCTTCTAGTTGATTGGACTCACAGGGACCCTATAGGAGAGAGTAGATCTGCTCCCTATGGTTTACTAGGCTGTAATTTTTATGGAAGCAGATCACCAGGTCTTTTCTCCCATGAATTCAAACCACCAACCTTTCAGTCAGCAGCCAAGCACTTTAACCATTAGGATTTATCACACATATTTGGATGGGTGGAGGGCACAATTCAGTCCATAACAGAAGCCACTGCTAAAGTTATTAGTCGAATGTGCAGTATCTCTGCCAAACATGGGTATAGTCTTCTTGAAAAGTTCAGTGGCCTCTTTAATCCACCTCTTCAAAAATGATCAGTCCATATTTGCAATATGCTGGAATTAATAATCATTATTTTTTGTTAATTATGAAGTTAGGAATAAGAACTACCGTTTTGTATTATTCCTCCCCCCATCCCACCTTCTTTCTTCTCTTTTTCCCATTAGATGAACTGTGGACTCCAGAACAGCTGGCCGTCCCTGGCTGTTGGTGCATATTAGATAAAACAACACTCCCAGTGATGGCAGGGATTTGAGGACTCTGATCACTTTACAGAAGGACAATCAGCTTCGCTCTGTTATTTAGACAAAGACTGCTCATCCCATGCATTTTTTGTCTGTTTGAAACAAAGAGAACTGGGCAAGAAAAAGCACTGATGGCTTAAGCCCAGTCCCTTATCACTACTGAATGAGCAATACAAGTATATGTTCCACTAACAGGAAGGATAATAATAAATCCCTAACATTTGAATAACTTTATAGTCCACAGTGCTTTTCTACATATGTTACTACATTGCAGCTTTAAATACTATGAGATAGGTAGGGTAAAGTGTCACCCTCACTTTCTCAAAGAAGAAACTAAGCCCAGAAATTACCCCAAGCAGAGAATGGTTTTCTTTCTACTGCTCCATGCTCCATCTCAAATATTCAATACTAGAAAAGATCCAAGATTCAAACCCAGGCAGTCTGGCTCCAGAGTCTGGGCTCCTAGCCACCATGGTGTGCCCCATTTTGTGGAAGAAGCATCTTGCTAGGACAGAGCACAGGTATTTGTGCATTGCACACCCAAGAGGCCGAGCAAGACGCTGCCTCCACAAGGTGGAGCACAGCATGTTCTTCCTGTGGGAACAACACTAAAGCTCCCAGTCTTCTAGAATTACAACAAAGCCCTTTATCCGAGTGAAATAGAAATATCCAAGTGATAGGGTCTACCCTCCTCCTATCTCTCATTATTCCCTTGTGCTTTTGCTCATTGTTTCACACTTTAGAAGCCAAGAATAATGAATGTAAGGTGAAAGGTGGGAAGGAGAATAAACAGAAAAACTAGGAAACTCCTTCAAAGCAAACCTACTGGCATGTGCATGGATGAGCATTCTCATTCCTGTAAAAGGGCACGTTTCCCACCCTGTGCATCTGGGACACAAAAGGACTATAGAACAGTGGGTAAAAGCTTAGGCTACTGGGGTCTACCTCTAACTGAGTGGCTTTAATCAATGTATAACCTTTCTGTATCTTATTTCTCTTCCAAAAAATAAAAGGAGATACTTGCTATAATAACTACTTCACAGGATTGCTATGAAGATAAAATGAGCTAATACATCTAAAGCACTTAGACCACAGTAAATACTCAATAAATGTTTGCTATTATTTTGTGCAATGAGCTAATATATATCAAGGGCCTGATACATGATAAATACTAAATAAATATTGGGAGCTCTGGTAGCATAGTGGCTAAGGCACTTGACTGCTAACCAGAAGGCTGGTGGTTCAAACCCACCAGCCACTCCTCGGAAGGAA
>NW_006921764.1:3367976-3372247 GCF_000298275.1 Orycteropus afer afer | reverse complement strand
AATCCTTTCACCCACCTTAACTGTCTCATCAATATTTCACCTCAAATATTTTGGTCATGGAAGCTGGCATCACTTAAGCACAGTTTTCTCTAATTAATATCACTTCTCTAGGAGCTCTGGTAGCATAGGGCCTAAGGCACTTGACTGCTAACCAGAAAGCTGGTGGTTCAAACCCACCAGCCACTCCTCAGAAGGAAGATGGGACTCTACTTCCATAGTGATACTGCCTCGGAAACCCAAGGAGGAGTCTCTATGAGTCGGGTCGAACTCTACGGCACATAACAACAACAACAACATATAGTCACAATTAGAAGTCATGTTTCTAAATTTTAATTTCTCTAATCTCAAATGAAGGAGAACTGCTAGTGCTCATTGTTTCACACTTTAGAAGCCAAGAATAATGAATGTAAGGTGAAAGGTGGGAAGGAGAATAAACAGAAAAACTAGGAAACTCTTGCAAAGCAAACCTACTGGGATGTGCATGGATGAACATTCTCATTCCTGCAAAGGGCACATTTCCCATCACGTGCATCTAGAACACAAAAGCACTATAGAACAGTGAGTAAAAGTGGGTTAAGCATTGGGCTGCTAACAGACAGGTTGGAGGTTCAAACCCAACCAGTGGCTTCATGGAAGAAAAGACCTGGTGATCTGCTTCTATGAAGATGACAGCCTAGAAAACCTTATGGGGAAGTTCTACGGTCACATGGGTTGCTCTGATTTGAAAGTGACTCAACAGCACCCAAAACCAAATAAAATTCAAATGGCATTTTCTAAGTAGTAAACTTAGTCATTTTCTCCATAGGGGATAATACACAGGTTTAGGGATATCCAAAGCCATATCATCACTGCATAGCAAAATACTTGGAACAATACATATTTTACAAATATTTGTTAAAGAAAACAGTGAATGCTGAATGAATAAATACATACAGTGTGAAAAGAAACACAATCCTCAATAAACAAGAACAAGACAGACTGGGAAGAAGGACAGGGCCAACTACTCCAGAAAAAAATTGACCAGTGAAAACTTTGTAAATAGCAGTGAAAAACTGCCTGATATGTTACTGGAAAATTTTATGAATAGCATGAAATATTGTCTGATACAATTATGGAAGATGAGCACCTCAGGTTGGAAGGTGCTCAAAATACGTCTAGGGGAGATCTGCCTTCTCAAAGTAGAGTTGACCTTAATGACATGGATGGATAAAGTTTTCTGGACCTTCATTTGCTGATGGGGCATGACTTCAAATGGGAAGAAACAGGTGCAAACATCCATTAATAATCAGAACATGGAAAGTATGAAATATGAATCTAAGAAAATTGGAAGTTGTCAAAAATGAAATGGAATGCATGAAGATCGATATCCTAGGCATTAGTGAGCTGAAATGGACTGGTTTTGGCCAATTGGAATCAGAGGATTGTACAGTCTGCTATGCTGGGAATGACAGAAAGGAATGGCATCACATTCATTGTCTAAAAGATGCTTCAGGATCTATCCTGAAGTATAATGCTGTCAGTGATAGGATAATATCCATACACCAAGAAGAAAGATCAGTTAATACTACTATTATTCGAATTTATGAACCAACTACTAAAGCCAAAGATAAGGGATTTGAAGATTTTTACAACTTCTGCAGTCAAATTGACCAAACATGCAATAAAATGTGTTGATTACTACTGGTGATTGGAATGTGAAAATTGGAAACAAAAATCAGTAGTAGAAAAATATGGCCTTGGTGATAGAAATGATGCCAGAGATTGCATGATAGGATTTTACAAGACCATCAACTTAAACATTGCAAATACTTTTTTCAACAGCATAAACAGTGGCTATACACATAGCCTTCATCAGATGGAATACACAGGAATCAGATTGACTATATCTGTGGAAAGAAGCGATGGAGAAGTTCAATATCTTCAGTCAAAAAAAAAAGACCAGAAGCTGACTGTGGAACAGACCATCAATTGCTCATATGCAAGTTCAGGTTGAAGCTGAAGGCAATTAAAACAAGTCCACGAGAACCAAAATGTGACCTTGATTATTTCCCACCTAAATTTAGAGACCATCTGAAGAATAGATGACCATCTGAAGAACTCCAGTGACCAAAAACCAGACAAGTTGTGGGATGACATCAAGAACATCATACATAAAGAAAACAAACAGTCATAAAAAGGAAGAAAATACCAAGGTAGATGTCAAAAGATATTCTGAAACTTGCTCTTGAATGGAGGGTACCTAAAGTGAATGGAACAAATGATGAGGTAAAGGAGTTCAACAGAAGATTTCAAAGGGCAGCTCAAGAAGACAAAGTAATATTATAATGAAATGTGCAAAAAACTGGAGTTAGAAAACCAAAAGGCAAGAACATCCTTGTTATTTCTTAAGCTGAAAGAACTGAAGAAAAATTCAAGCCTTAAGTTGCAAAATCGAAAGTTTCTATGGGAAGAATGTTGAGTGATGCAAGAAATATTGAGAAAGATGGAAGGAATACACAGAATCACTGTACCAAAATGAATTGGTCAATATTCACCTATTTCAAGAGGTAGCATATGATCAAGAACCAATGATACTGAAGGAAGAAGTCCAAGCTACACTGATGGCACTGGCAAAAAACAAAGCTCCAGGAATTGGACGGAATATCCATTGAAATGTTTCAGCAAACAGGTGCAGCTCTGGAGGCGCATACTTGTTTATGCCAGGGAATTTGGAGGACAGCTACCTGGCTAATCAACTGGAAGAGATCAATATTTGTGCGTATTCCAAAGAAAGATGATCCAACAGAATGTGGACATTATTGAACAATATCATTAATATCACACACAAGTAAATTTTTACTGAACACAATTCAAAAGTGGTTGCAGCATTATATTGACATAGAACTGCCAGAAATTCAGGCTAGATTTAGAAGAGGACATGGAATAAGGCATATATCATTGCTGATGTTAGATGGATCTTGGCTGAAAGCAAATACCAGAAAGATGTTTACCTATGTTTTGTTGACTATGCAAAGGCATTCGACTGTGTGGATCATAACAAATTATGGATAACATTGAGAAGAACGGGAATTCCAGAACACTTAATTGTGCTCATGAAGAACCTGTACATAGACCAACAGACTGTTGCTCACACAGAACAAGGGAACACTGTATGGTTTAAAATTAGGAAGGGTGTGTGTCAGTGTTGTATCATTTCACCATGCTTATTCAGTATGAATGCTGAGCACATAATCCAAGAAACTAGACTATATGAAGAACATGGCATTAGGATTGGAGGAAGATTCATTAACAACCTGTGATATGCAATTGACACAACCTTGCTTGCTGAAAGTGACGCTCACTTGAACCGCTTACTGATGATGATCAAAGACTACAGTGTTTAGTGTGGATTACACCTCAATGTAAAAAAAAAAAAAAATCCTCACAACTGGACCAATAAGTAGCATGATAAATGGAGAAAAGATTAAAGTTGTCAGGGATTTCACTTTACTTGGACCCACAATCAACACCCATGGAAGCAGCAGTCAGGTAATCATGTGATATTGCACTGGGTAAATCTGCTGCAAAAGACCTCCTTGTAGTGTTAAGAAGATGTAGCTTTGAGGACTAAGGTGTGCCTAACCCAAGCCAGGGAGCTCTGGTGGTATAGTGCCTGAGGCATTTGACTGCTAACCAGAAGGCTGGTGGTTCAAACCACCCACCACTCCTCAGAAGGAAGGTTGGGCAATCTACTTCCATAGTGATACTGCCTCAGAAACCCAAGAAGGGGGCCCTATGAGTCAGATCCAACTTGACGGCATGAGTTTGGTTTTTGAATCCAAGCCATGGTATTTCCGATTGCCTCATAACATATTCAAACTGAACAATGAATAAGGGAGACCAAAGAAGAATTGATGCCTGTGTATCATAGTGCTGGCAAAGAATGTTGAAAGTACCACCGACTGCCAGAAAAACAAACCAATCTGTCCTGGAAGAAGTGCAGCTAGACTGTTCTTTGGAAGTGAGAATGCCCATACTTTGTCTCACTTACTTTTGTCATGTTGTTAGAAGGGACCATTCCCTGGAGAAGGATATCATACTTGGTAAAGCAGAAGGTCAGTGAAAAAGGGGAAGACCCTCAACAAGATGGACTGACACTGTGGCTGGAATGATAGTTCAAGTGTAGCAAGGATTGTGAGGCTGGCACAGGACTGGGCAGTGTTTTGTTCTGTTCTACATAAGGTCACTGAGTCAGAGCCAGCTCGACAGCACCTAACAACAGCAAACAAGAA
>NW_006921764.1:3358439-3364736 GCF_000298275.1 Orycteropus afer afer | reverse complement strand
CTTTGGGCATGCCTGAGTTCCTCTCCTCACCTGGATCCCTGTGGCTGACTGCTCCTCTGTCCGAGTTCCTGGCTTTTTTATCCCCTTCCCATTTTTTAAAGTGAAAAATAAATTTTAGAACCAACTTGATACCATACATTTACTTTAATATAGTTATAACATTTCTAGGCTATGTTCTAGAGTCAATATATACTCATCTCAATCTCCTAAGCCCTCAATGGTTAATAATATATGGCAAGAGTGATGTTAAGAACACATCAGAATTAAGGCAGTACTTATCCCTTTAAGTATCATTATGCCATTATAATATAGAGCAGTATATTGGCTTTGGACTTTCTGCTCCCACTGTGGCATTTTCTTTTACAGATACCAGAATGGCTTGCTCCCTCACTATGTTTCAGCCTCTGATCAAATTTCACCTTTTCAGAGATACATTCCCTGAAGATTCTGTCTAAACTAGGTCACCTCTCATCCCCCTCATTCTTCATTTTTTTTCCCCTACTTAATTTTTTAACTTTGTAAACCAGGTTTATTGAGGTATAACTCACCAACAATAAACTAAACATTTGAAGTACACAATTTGGTTTTTGCCTGATGTATACACCCTTGAAGCCTTCACCATAATGAAGATAGTGAACATACCCATCACCATCAAAAGTTTTCTTATACCCCTTTGTCATCCTCTTTCTCCTTTCTCTCACACTCATCTGTTTCACTATAGATTAGTTTACATTCCCTAGAATTTTATATAAATGGAATCATAGAGAATGTACTGTTTAAGGAGTATCTGGTTTCTTTTACTCTGAAAAATAATTTTGACATTCATTCTTGTTGTTGTACATATCAATGGTTCATTTCTTTATTGCTGAGTAATATACTATTTTATGGGTATACCACAGCTTTTAGGTTGGGCAGTCCTACTTCCGTAGTGATACTGCCTCGGAAACCCAAGGAGGGGTCGCTATGAGTCGGGGCCGACTCGATGGCAAATAACAACAACAACAACCACAGCTTTTAAACCAGTTTCCATTTTTTTACTATTACAAATATAACTGGTAAGAACATTCATATACCAGTCTTTCTATGGCATATGATTTCACTTTAGGCTGGATTCAGAAGAGGACATGGAATAAGAGATATCATTGCTGTTGTTAGATGGACCTTGGCTGAAAGCAAATACCAGAAAGATATTTACCTGTGTTTTATTGACTATGCAAAGGCATTTGACTGTGTGGATCATAACAAATTATGGATGACATTGAGAAGAATGGGAATCCCAGAACACTTGATTGTGCTCATGAGGAGCCTGTACATAGACCAACAGACTGTCATTCAAACAGAACAAGGGGGTATTGCATGGTTTAAAATTAGGAAGAGTGTGTGTCAGTGTTGTATCATTTCACCATGCTTATTCAGTATGAATGCTGAGCAAATTATCCAAGAAACTAGACTATATGAAGAACATGGCATCAGGATTGGAGGAAGATTCATTAATAACCTGTGATATGCAGATGATACACCCTTGCTTGCTGAAAGTGAAGATCACTTGAACCACTTACTGATGATGATCAAAGACTACAGTATTTAGTGTGGATTAGAGCTCAATGTAAAAAAACAAAATCCTCACACCTGGACCAATAAGCAACATCATGAGTAAATACCAGCATTGATTGGGTCATATAATAGATGTAATATTTAACTTTTTAAGGAACCATCCAATTTTTCCAAAGTGGATATACCATCTTATATTCCCATTCACTGTGTATGAGAGTTCCAGTTGATCCATGGAGTTGTCAAGTCAGTCTTTTTAATTTTACAAAAAACCAAACTCACTGCCATCGAGTCAGATCCGACTGATAGGGACCCCTCCTTGGGTTTCTGAGGTGGTATCACTATGGAAGTAGATTGCCCAACCTTCCTTCTGAGGAGTGGCTGCTGGATTTGAACTGCCACCCTTCTGGTTAGCAGTCAAATGTGTTAGACACTATGCTACATTCTAATAAGTGGTAACTCATTATGGTTTTATTTGTGTTTTCCTAATGACATATACTATTGAACATCTTTTCATGTGCTTATATCTTCTCTGATGAAGTGTCTGTTCACACTTTTTTCTGTTTTCTAAAAATTGATTTGTCTGTTTCATTATTATTGAGTTTTGAGTGTTCTTTATATATTCTGGAAACAAGTCTATTATCAGATATGACTAGCAAATGTTTTCTTCTAGTCTGTGCTTTGTCTTCTCAATTTCTTAACAGTATGTTTTGAAGAGAGTAAGTTTTTAATTTTGATGAAGTCTAATTATCAATTGTTCCTTTATGCTTCTGCTTTTGGTGCCTAGTTCAGCTTCTAGATTTTACTTTAACTTTCTTCTAGAAGATTTATAGCTTTAGGTTTTATATTTAGGCCTCTGATGCATTTTGAGTTGATTTTTGTATATGGTGTGAGATATGGATTCAAAAATTTTTTTTTCACATATGGATATAAAACATCCAGCATCACACACTGAAAAGTCTGTCCTTTCTCCACAGTATTGCCTTTTTTCATTATTCAAAGGTCACTGGTCTTATGTGTGTCAGTCTATTTTTGAACCTCTCTTCTGTTCCATTGATCTATTTGTCTATCTTGATACCAATACCATATAGCCTTACTATAGCTTTATTGTTGTTGTTGTTGTTATGTGCCGTCGAGTCAGCCCCGACTCATAGCAACCCCTCCTTGGGTTTCCAAGGCAGTATCACTATGGAAGTAGGATTGCCCAACCTTCCTTCCGAGGAGTGGCTGGTGGGTTAGCAGGCAAGTGTCTTAGCCACTATGCTACCAGAGCTCCCACTATAGCTTTATAGTAAGTCTTAAAGTCAGATAGTGTAAATTCTCCATTTTTTTTAAGTTGTTTTAGTTATTCTGAGTCTTTATATCTACGTGAATTTAAGCAGAAGGTTGATAATTGCTACAAAAAAAAAAAAAAACAAAGTGACAGAAACCTAGTGGAATTTTGATTAGGATTGCATTAAATCTATAAAGAAATTTTGGAAGAATGACATGTTAACAATGTTGAGTCTTGTAATCCATGAACATGGTATATCAATTGCTCTATTTATTTAGGTCCTTTTTGATTGCTCCCAGCAATGTTTCGTAATATTAAATGAATAGATCAGGAACATCTTCTGATGGATTTATTCCTTAAAATTTCATATTTGTGGTGCTGTTGTAAAATGAATCTGTTTTTTATTTCAGGTTCTAATTGTTTATTGTTAGTATGTAGAAATTTAGTTTTTTATGTTAATCTTTTATCCTGCAATCTTGCTAAACACATTTATTAGCTCTGGTCATTTTTATGTAGATCCTATAGAATTTCATATACAGACCAACCATGTCTTGTGTGAGTAGAAAAAATTTTACTTCCTCCTTTCCAATCTGAAGATGTTTTATTTCTTTTTTTGCAACTTATTACAATGACCAGTTGAGTGGCTGTGGTGAGAATATACATCCTTGTCCTGTTCCTGATCTTAACAGAAAAACATTCATTCTTCCACAATAAAGGATGATGCTAACTGTAGAAATTTTATAGATGCCTTTTATAAGGTTGAACAATTTTTTTCTCTATTTTGCTGAGATTTTTGACCCAGACTTTTTATCAAGAATGGATGTTGGATTATGTCATGACTTTTTGTTTTTTGCGTGAACTGAGATTATCATATGGTTTTTCTTTATTAGTTAATATGATGAATTACATTACTTAATTTTCAAATGTTAAAACACAAGCCATTAGATTGTAGTTTCTAAAAACTGCAGCTTAAAACAAATTAGTTATAGGCTATTTATAAGACATTCTTTTTAAAATGTGATCATTTTTAAAAATTAAAAACAATGAGGTAGGCATCCAAAACATGATCCATAAGAGGAAAAATTGTTAAATTGGGTCTCATCAAAATTAAAAACTACCTCTTCAAGAGACTCCATAAAGAGGATAAAAAGAAACTATGGATTGGGAGAAAAATTGCAAATCAAAAATCCAACAAATGTCTTGTATCTGGACTATATAAAGAACTCTCAAAACTCAACAGTACAAACAGTACAGAATGTAACCAAAGTCATTGAAGTATACATGTGGAAACTGATGAAATACCGTATGTTTTATTGTATGTATATCACTATAATTAAAAAGAAAATCAACAGTACCAAAAACAAATAATCTGACTAGAAAATGGGCAAAATACATGAATACATGAACAGAAATTTAATCAAAAAAAGATATACAGATGGGAAATAAGCACATAAAAATATGTCCAACTAAATTAGCCATAATGGAAATACAAATTAAAACCACGAGATATTACATCTGTCAGAAAGGCTAAATAAAATAAAATAGTGATACCACCAAATACTGGTGAGGATGCAAAGAAAGTAGGTCTCTCACACATTGCTGGAGAGAATGTAAAGTTGTACAATCACTTCATCAAAGAATATGACAGTTTATTACAGAATTTCAGTCATTATGCTTGACTTTAGTGGTTCAATTCTATACTTACTTACATTGTTGTTTCCTCTTTTTCTCTTCATTTTTGGTGATTTGATGACATTGCTATTCATTCCATTTTTCTCTTTTTAACTTTGAGATTATTTAATGTACCATAGGACAAAGTAATTGCATTCTTGGACATTTATCCCAGAAAAATAGAAATTTACGTTCACCCACGTTAAAAAAAAAAAAAGTTCAAAACAGCTTTATTTATGACAGCTAAAAACTATAAATATCTCAAATGTACTTCAGTAGGTGATGGTTAAACAAACTGTGGTACATTCATAACATAGAATATTACTCAACAATAAAAAAGGAGTAAGGCATTGATACACAGAACAATTTCTATGGATTTCAAAGGAATTATGCTGAATGGAAAAAGCCAGTCCCAAAAGGTTACATACTATATGTATGGTTCCATTCATGAACATTGAAATGACAAATTATAAGATGGAAAACAGTTAGTAGTTGTAAGAGTTAAGTTGTTTAGATAGAAGGGAGATGGCCATGGTTATAACAGTAGCAATGGGAACTGAATATATTTTACTTATGGTGATGGTCACAAAGATCTACACATGTGATAAAATTGCATAGAAGTAAGCACACAAACAATTGTACGACTGGCATACTTGGCCAATCCACTGAAAGAGACCATATATATGTTTCTATCCCACAGACAGGTGGTCCAACAGAATGCACAAATTATCAAACAATGTCATTAATATCATACACAAGTAAAGGTTTGCTGAAGATAACTCAAAAAGTGTTGCAGCAGTGCATTGATAGGGAACTGTTAGAAATTCAAGCTAGATTCAGAAAAGCATATGGAATGAGAGATATTATTGCAGCTATCACATGAATCTTGGCTGAAAGTAGAGAACACCAGAAAGATGATTGTCTGTGTTTTATTGACTATGCAAAGTTTTCAACTGTGTGGATCCTAACAAATTATGGATAACATTGTGAAGAATTGGAATCCCAGAACACTTAATTTTATCATGAAGAACATGTTCATAGACCAAGAGGCAGTCATTTGAATGGAACAAGGGGATACTGCATGGTTTAAAATCAGGAAAGGTGTGCATCAGGGTTGTATTCTTTCATCATATTTACTCAATCTATATGCTGAGAAAATAATCTAAAATTGGACTATATGGAGAAGAAGAACATGACATCAGGATTGGAGGAAGACTCATTAACAACCTGCAATATGCAGATGACACAGCATTGTGTGCTGAAAGTGAAGAAGACTTGATACACTTACTGATGAAGTTCAAAGACTACAACCTTCAGTATGGATTACACCTCAACATCAAGAAAACAAAAATCTTCACACCTAGGCCAATAAGAAACAGTATGATAAATAGAGAAAAGTTTGATATTGTCAAGGATTTCATTTCACTTGGATCCACAGTCAACACCTACAGAAGCAGCAGTCAAGAAATCAGAGGACGTATTGCACTGGGCAAAGCTGTTACAAAGGACTTCTTTGAAGTGTTAAAAGCAAAGATGTCACTTTGAGGACTAAGGTCCATCTGACCCAAAGAATGGTATTTTCAGTCACACTTATGCATGTGAAAGCTGGACAATTAATAAGGAAGACTGAAGAATAGATGCATTTGAATTTTGGTGTTGGTAAAGAATATTGAATGTACTGTGGTCTGCCAGAACAAACAAATCTGTCTTGGAAGAAGTATGGCTAGAATGCCCCTTAGAAGGGAAGATGGTGAGACTATCTCACATACTTTGGACATGTTATCAGGAGGGACCAATCCTTG
>NW_006921764.1:3353195-3357949 GCF_000298275.1 Orycteropus afer afer | reverse complement strand
GGGGAGACTGTGTAAAGGCTATCTAGAATCTTATAACTTCTTGTGAATCTACAAGTATCTCAAAATAAAAAATTTAAAATGATAAAGTGGTGTGCCTAGATATATCACACAAACAACTGAAAAAATTATAGAGTATTCAAACTATGAACTCAACCAACAAAATCAACCCATTGCCATCAACTCATAGTGGCCCTATAGGACAGAGTAGAGCTTTCCTGTAGGGTTTCCAAGGCTGTAATCTTTACAACAGCAGACTACCACATTTTTCTCCTACAGAATGGTTGGTGGGTTCAAACTTCTGACCTTTCAGTTAGCAGGCAAGCATTTTAACCACTGTGCCATCAGAGCCCTGCTGTGGACTACTCTGCAGTTATTTTAAAAAATAAATTCAAAACTGATCATTTACTTGGTATTTCCCTAAGATTCTGTTGAATGAGAAAATTAAGGTTCAGAAAAGTGACGTAATGGGATTCTGTGTTTATTAAACATTGTCCAAAAATACTTACACATCTGCATAGCTCACCACTGGCATTTGACTGTAAAATGTTACAACCACTGTGGAAAATGGTATGGTGCTTCCTTAAAAAGTTTGAAATAGAAATACCTTATGATCCAGAAATCCCAGTACTAGATATATATTCTAGAGAAATAAAAGCCATGACATGAACAAATATATATGCATCCATGTTCATAGAAATATTATTCACAATAGCAAAAAGGTGAAAACAACCTAAGTGTCCATAAATGGATGACTGGAT
The DNA here is from genome assembly GCF_000298275.1 of Orycteropus afer afer. NCBI lineage: Eukaryota > Metazoa > Chordata > Mammalia > Tubulidentata > Orycteropodidae > Orycteropus > Orycteropus afer. The sequence continues at coordinate 3,357,191 of NW_006921764.1, read as the reverse complement.
AAACAAACTATGTAACATATACATACAATGGAATATTATGCAACATTAAAGAATAGCAACGAATCTACAAAACATGGATGAGCCTGGAGGACTTTATGCTGAATGAAATCTGTTAATCACAAAAGAGCAAATGTTGTATGAAACCATTACTACAAAAAGTCAAGAGAAAGTTTACTCATAGAAAGAAACATTCTTTGAAAGCTACCAGGAGTGGGAGGGAAAGGGTGAGTAAAACACTAACTAGAGGATCGTTGTTGTTAGGTGCCGCCAAGTAGGTTCTGACACATAGCAACCCGATGTACAACGGAATGAAACAGTGCCCCGTCCTACGCCTTCCTCCCGATCCTTGCTGTGCTTGAACCCATCATTGCAGCCACTGTGTCAAACCATCTGATTGAGGGTCTTTCCCTTTTTCACTGACCCTCTACTCCACCATTATGATATCCTTCCTCAGGGAATGATCCTTTCTGACAAGACCAAAGTAGGTGAGATGAAGCCTGGCCATTTTCACTTCTAAGGAGCATTCTGGCTGCACTTCTTCCAAAACAGATTTGTTCATTTTGTGTCATGGCAGTTCATTTGTTCATTTTGTATCATGGCAGTCCATGATATTTTCAGTATTCTTCACCAATAGCACAATTCAAAGACCTCAACTCTTCTTTGGCCTTCCTTATTCATTGTCCAGCTTTCACATGCATGTGATGTGATTGGAAATACCATGACTTGGGTTAGGCGCACCTTAGTCTTCAAATTGACATCTTTACTTCTTAACACTAATTAAAAGAAGTCTTTTGCAGCAGATTTGCCCAGTGTGATATATCGTGTGATTTTTTTGACTGCCGCTTCCATAGATGTTGATTATATATCCAAGTAAAATGAAATCCCTGACAAACTCAATCTTTTCTCCATTTATCATAATGCTGCTTATTGGTCCACTTGTAAAGATTTTTGTTTTCTTTATGTTGAGGTGTAATCCATACTGCAGACTGTAGTCTTTGACCTTCATTAGTAAAGTGCTTCAAGTGACCTTCACTTTCAGCAAGCAAGGTTGTGTCCTCTGCATATCACAGGTTGTTTATGAGTCCTCCAATCCTGATGCTGTGTTCTTCTTCGTAGAGCCCACCTTCTCAGATTGTTTGCTCAGCACACAGATTAAATAAGTACAGTGAAAGGATACAACCCTGACTCACATTTTCCTGATTTTAAACCATGCAGTATCCCCATGTTCTGTCCAAATGACTGTCCTTTAATCTATGAACTGGTTCCTCATGAGCACAAATAAGTGTTCTGGAATTCCCATTCTTCTCAATCTTATCCATAATTTGTTATGAACCATGCAGTCGAATGACTTTGTGTGGTCAATAGAACACAGGTAAACATCCTCCTGGTATTCTTTGCTTTCAGCCAAGTGCGATATGACATCAGCAATGATATCCCTTATTTCACATCCTGTTCTGCATCCAGCTTGAATTTCTGTAACATCCCTGTCAATAATACCGCTGCAATTCTTTTTGAGTTATCTTCAGCAAAATATTACTTGTATGTGATACTGATGATCTTGTTCAATCTTTTCCACATTCTGTTGGATCTCCTTTCTTTGGAATAGGTACAAATATCTATCTCTTCCAGTCAGTTGGCTAGGTAGCTGTCTTCCAAATTTCTTGGCATAAATTACTAAGCATCTTCAACACTGTATCCATATGTTGAAACATCTCAATAGGTGTTCTGTCAATTCTTAGAGTAGTAGTAATAGTAAATTGCTGTGGAGTCGATTCTGACTCATAGCGACCCCTCCTTGGGCTTCTGAGGCAATATCTCTAGGAAGTAGATTGCCCAGCCTTGTTTTTGCCAGTTCCTTCTGTGCAACTTGGACTTCTTCTTCCAGTTTCATTGGTTCTTGATTATATGCCACCTCCTGAAATAGTTGAACATTGACCAATTTTTTTTTTTTTTTTTTTTGGTACAGTGACTCTGTGTTCCTTCCGTCTTCTTTTGATGCTTCCTACATCATTAATTTTTTTTCCCATAGAATCTTTCAGTATTGCCTCTTGAGTCTTGAATTTTTTCTTCAGTTCTTTCAGCTTGAGAAATGCTGAGTGTGTTCTTCCTTTTGGTTTTCTAATTTCAGATCTTTGTGCATTTTATTATAATACTTTATCTTCTTAAACTACCCTTTGAAATTTTCTGTTCAGCTCTTTTATCTTGTCATTTCTTCTATTTCCTTTAGCTACTCTGCATTGAAGAGCAAGTTTCAGAGTCTCTTCTTACATCCATTTTGGTCTTTTCTTCCTTTTCTGCCTTTTTAATGACCATTTGCTTTCTTCATATATGATGTCCTTAATGTCATCCCATGACTCAGCTGGTCTTCAGTCATTGATGTTCAGTGTGTCAAATTATTCTTTAAAGGGTCTCTAACTTCAGGTGGGAATTAAACACGGTCATATTTTGGCTCTTGTGGACTTGTTTTAATTTACTTCAGCTTCAACTTGAACTTGCATATGAGCAATTGATGGTCTGTTCCGCAGTCAGCTCCTGGTCTTGTATTGACTGAAGATATTGAGTTTCCATTGCTTCTTTCCACAGATGTAGTCTATCTAATTCCTGTGACATCCACATGCACAGGCACTGTTTATGTTGTTGAAATAAGGTATTTGCAATGAATAAGTCATTGGTCTTGCAAAATCCTATCATGCGATCTCTGGAATTTCTGTCATCAAGATCGTTTTTTCCCACTACTGATACTTCTTCATTTCCAAGTTTTGCATTCAAATCACCAGTAATAATCAATACATCTTGATTCCAGGTTTGGTCAATTGCAGACTGCAAAACTTGGTTAAAAAAAGAAAATCTTCAATTTCTTCATCTTGGCTTTAGGGGTTAATATGTAAATTTGAATAATGTGGTGTTAAATGGTTTTCCTTGTTGGTGTATGAATATTTTCCTATCACCAACAACACTGAACTTCAGGATAGATCTTAAAACATTATTTTTGATGATGAATGCAATGCCATTCCTCTTCAAGTTGTCATTCCCAGCATAGTAGATGATATGATTATTTGATTCAAAATCACCAATACCAGTCTATTTCAGCTCACTAATTCCTAGGACATCGATCTTTATGCACTCCAATTCATTTTGACAACTTACAATTTTCCTAGATTCATACTTTGTACATTCTACATTTTGATTATTAATGGATGTTTGCAGTTGTTTCCTCCCATTTTGAGTTATTCCCGTCAGCAAATGAAAGTCCCGAAAGCTTTACTCCATCCATGTCATTAAGGTCAACAATACTTTGACGAGACAGCTCTTCCCTAGTGGTATTTTGAGTGCCTTACTCTTGAACTTCCTCATATGCTGTATCAAAAAAGTCAATTACTTTGGGGAGAGCTTCAGAGCTTTCTGTTCTTATGGACTGGCTCACTCTAGGCAAAATCATTGAGCTACTGTTCTGAGTTCTGAGTAGGGTGGTAGCCTCTTGTCTTCTCAGCTTGTCTCTCCTGGTGTGGAACCACTGCCCGATAAGCCTACTGAGGGGAGGGCAATCAGGGTCCCATCATTCTTAGTCTGTGGCAACTGGACTAGAGCCTCCACTCTATAAATGGGGACTGAATGGACAAAAGGAGCCCCTAACTTCTCTATCACATGCACCAAGAATTTAACCTCTTAAATGCTGGTGGCTATTGAGCTATCATATTCCTTGGATAGTAGCAGACGAGAGAGGGGTCCCTGTCTTCTTGGCCACACTCATCCAGAGTGGAACTTCTTTAAATCAGGCTGAGGGTATGGGAGAGGAAAGGAGCAAACCACGGCTCAAGTACCACAGAATCTCACTGTTCTTACCAAGGATCAATAGATTTTCTTTTTGTATGCTGTTGGGACAATTGTCTGTAACTTTAAATGTTATTCATTGATTACCATGTTGTTGTTTATAATTTTTACCATTTATACTTGTTATGCTTGACCTATAGAGCTGGAGGTCACATAGCCACTCTG
>NW_006921764.1:3332848-3352193 GCF_000298275.1 Orycteropus afer afer | reverse complement strand
AGAGCTGGCCAATCAGTGTATGCCTTGCCAAGCCAAAACATTATTATCAAATTTTCTCAATCTTTCTATAGCTTATCTATCTACTTATAAAAACAATCAGAAGAAATACTGTGGATGTGATTCTCAGAGAATCTGCAAATGAGATTTACTTTTAACTCTACCCTGTACCATCTTTAAAGATGGCCAGAAACAAATAGCATGTTGTTTTCAGCTTCTCATACAGGTTACATTGAGCAACCAGAATCTCTTAAAATTAATTCTTAAACTGCTGCAAACTCTTTGACCTTCTTAAAAGATCTAGAACCAATCAGGGATGATTTATAGTCAAGTGCAATGCAGTCCACCCAGGGGAATCTCAGGTGCTTATTGAAAAAGAAGATGAGGGTGTTGAACAAAAATCCAGACCTGAAAATTTATTTAAAAACCTGACTATTTTCTTTTACATAGAGACTTCAGACACTTGAGATGTGTTTAAAAAAATATAATAATAATACAACTGAAACTAGGAGGGTTTTACGTAGTTTGACTTGTGAATTGAATACTATATTATTTGGTTTAGCAGGTGCATACTAACTACTTACTATGTGGAATATTAGCAAAACATAGTTCCTAGTATCAAGAAATAAGTTTTATATACAAATAACTATAAGGCAGAAAATATTTGTTATACTAGAGAGTCTGAAAATACTATGTGAAACAGAGAAGGAAGAGATATATTCCTGTTATGGGGAATTTAAAAGAAGTTTCATAAAGGAAATAGCAACTGATCCAAAGCCAAAGACTGGGCAGAAATGTGAGGCCATAATAAAACCAATAAAAGCACATCACAGACAGCCTTGAAAGACTAGCAGGTAATCACACCTGGCTGGAGAGCTGGGGAAGTGCAATAAAGTTAGACAATTAGCAGTAGATCATGAACACCCCAGAATGTCATCAAGGGGGCTTGGAATTCATTTTGAAGGCGACTGAAAACCACTGACTGGTTTTGAAACCAGGAGTAATAATAAAACTATGTCTTCAAGAGGTTATTCTGACACGTATAAGACAGACAAAAATATCAGCAGTAGGAAGACCAATAAGGAAGCCATGTTGCATTAGCCCAGGTGAACCTGAACTGAGAGAGCCAAACCAAAGTAGGTGGCAGTTCCATCGACATGAAACAGGAAATAGAAACAGGCATAGATTCAAGAGGCACAGTGATGAGAGATGACTAGACTTGGGAACTGATGTCAGCAGTGACAGGGGGAGTGAAAGATGTCCTGACATTTAATGTCTGTGTGCCAGTGAGGTTGACAATGTCTTTTTAAAAAGAGAAAGGAAACAGGGAAGGATGAAGTTTGAGGAAAGAAGAAAGGTGATGTGCTTCACTTATCCAATAAATATTTATTGAGCATTTACCATGTGTCAGGCACTGTTGTGGGGGTACAAGATCATTACGTTTAACTTTTTAAAAGCACTTTATGTGCACGAGACACTGCATTAATCAGTGTAACTCCAAAGGCAGAGCTGGAGCCAGTGAGGAGTAGGTAGAAAGCAAAATATCTTTCTAATAAATGGACACTTCCTGGTAAGTAATAAGAGCTCAGTTGCAGGCACTGTTCAAGCAGAAGGTGGCTGATACTCTTCCAGGAACGTTGTGACAAGGGATTCCTGGATGAGGAGGAAAGTTCATCTCACCTTTCTGTATGGTCTCTCTCCCAATCTTAAGAGTCTTTTCTTTCTGATAATCTAGTCCTATGCATTCTATTATTAATATCTTGTCTCTCCCAATTATTAAATAAATTATGCAGTCTGCCTGCCATTCAGTAAAACTCACACATTTACATCTGTTATTCTTGAATTATTTTTGGTTAGGGCTCTTCTTCTTTATTAAAACATTCCACTCAGTTAATGTTACCTTTATAGCTAATTTAGCATGGTAACTCTGGTAGACTGTTATAAATATCAGGGTCAGGGAAAAGGATTTCTTTTGCCTAAAATATTTTTGTTTGTTGGGGGAGACAACCTGCAAACAAGATAGTGTTGCCTTCAAGACAGTAATGCAGTTTCTGTATCTCGCAGTAATTCAAGAGGTTCGTTTTGATATAGCATGGTAACGAAAAAGAATAATTATCCTCCAGACACTGTAAAGCTTTAGAGCAGAAACGTTTATCTGTGCTGCATTTTTAAAAGAAGAAGAAGAAAGGAAAAGGCAATAGGGAACCTGGCTGAGCTGTGCTCTAAGCTATAGTTAAAGCTTTGCATTTCCTGGTGTCTTTTGAAACGTAAAATTCCACAACAAATAGCTCTGTCACGTATAACCAGTATGAAGATTCAATTCAGATTTAAGCACTTTGGTTTGCTTTTGAATCTTGCTATTTTCTGCATTTGTTTTGACTGCTCTCATCATTCAAGATTGACGCTTGGATGGGTGTGTAGGAGGAAGCAGCAGCAGCAGGCTTACAGCTTGCAGACAAAAAAAATCTGCCTTATCTGATGGCTATTATTGAAAATGCGAGGTGTAGCCTGGGCTGGGTAATGAAGGGGAGCGAGCGAGGGGGAGCACGGAGCATGGGGCTGCATACTGATGAGTGTAGGAGTACTTGATAAAAAGAATCCTGGCTGCTGGCCGTGCACTGCTCATTGTGGAGTACTCCAACAATCACATAGAATGCAGACCAGCCTAAGCTGACAGCTTGATATGCCTTCTTCTGCTGCCTGGTTTTGGGGGCTGTATGACGTACTGGTCGGTAGTAAAGATTAATATGTAAGAAATGTGGAGCTAGGATCAAGTCATACTCCTCAGCCTGCCTGGCAAACTATGTTTTACTTCTGACTTTGCTCTCTCGCTGAGAACATTAATCTGTCAAGCTGGCGGGCTCCTTCGATAGCAACTTTCCCAGGAGCATGATGTGGCAATGCCACCTCTCAGCCCAGGACTACCGCTATTACCCCGTGGACGGCTACTCCCTGCTTAAACGCTTCCCTCTTCATCCTCTTACAGGACCCAGATGCCCTGTCCAAACAGTGGGACAATGGTTGGAAAGCATTGGGCTACCTCAGTACGAGAACCACCTGATGGCTAATGGATTTGACAATGTGCAGTTTATGGTAAGACGCTCTCTGTGTCCACGGAGCTGCCTTTTGTCTGTCTTTGCTTCTTATGTGTCTTACATGGCTCAGAGGCAGCCAGATTTGCACCAAAAGTGATCAGTTTTATGTATGTAACTGCATCAGAAAATCGGATGCCCTTAGGACTGAACTTACTGTGTACGTTTAGACACCTGCTGAAAAGGAGGTCGGTGTGCATCTGTATACATATGGATCCTATGAATGAACTGGGAGAGTACTATTTATAGGCAGTGAAAGAAGATTAGCATTTATATTCTCCCTGTCATTCTTTGTGTGATTTTCATGTATTTGTAATTTTAGAATACCCCATTAAGCTTATATCACTCTTCAGCTAATTCTGGATTCTTAAAACATACTATTTCATCTGAGTGTCAGGATTTAACCATTAATTAGGTGATTGGTGATGTTTATGGTGTGAAGATTTTTTTTTTCCCCTGATAATTGTTCAATAAGCAGTTTCAATTATGTGGACGGGCTTCAGTTCCTTAGCAGACTGCTTCGGATGGTCAGTTATGGGAAGCATTCACTTCCTTGCACATGCTGATTGAAGAGTGATAAGGTATTGTTTATTACTTTAGGTGGAAGATGAACACTTCTGTCAATTGGCTGTGAATGTTTAGAAAAAGAGGTTGATGGATTAAGTACATTTGTATACTTCTGGATTCTAGTTTCCAGGTGATATAAACCTGGTGTGTGCAAACTTCCCACTGTGGTGAATATAGGTGAGGAAGGGGAATGAGATGTGCAGGTGGATAATACAGCTTTCTAATTATTCACATACCTCCCCAAGTGCTCATCAGTTTCCCTTGTTAAGCTATATCACAGCCCTTATTACCTTTGCTTGTTTTGAAGGTCCCATTACACATACAACTGATCCCTAAATTTAGGGAGACCTACATAACATAGGCATGTAGCACAGAAATGCCTTGTAGAAACCGTTTCTAAATAAAATGCTAGGTCTGACACCTACAGCTTATTAATACCAGAATTGATACCAAAATACTGAGAGCTAGTCAGGTCTTTTTATTTCCAAGATTCTTCTTCTTCAAGCTTGACTCGACTGTTGTGGCTCAGAAGAGTATTAAAATTATTAAACTTCTGCCTCTTCTTCCAAAATATGTATGCCAGAGAGCTTAAAAAGAAACCCACATAAATGCGGTAAAACATATGAGCTCTAAATTATTGTGTATCTCAAGCCCTTTATAAGCCTGTCCTTTTATAATGAAATACGTAGCTGCTATTTTTCTTGTGTTTAATGAGTACTGCCATTGATTAGATAGACAAGATATTGCAGGTATTGAAGCAGGAAAAAGTGAAAGTTCTTCAGTTGACACAGAACAGATTTAGGACAGACTTAGGACACTGAACAAATGCCACTAAGAATTAGAGGAACTATTCAAACATAAAAGAGCTCTGGAGGCACAGTGGTTAAGCGCTTGGCTACTAACGGAAAGGTCAGTGGTTCGAACCCACCAGCCACTGTATGGGAGAAAGAAGTGCAGTCTGTTTCAATAAAGGTTACAGCCTTGAAAACCCAACGGGGCAGTTCTACTCTGCCCTATGGGGTCACTATAATGGCAACAGGTTCGGTATTTGGTTTATCAAACTTAATGAAAGTCTTTTCACCCATGTTTATATTTACTTCACATGTTGATTATTAGTCTTTATTCTTTCTCCCTACCATTACTTAAAATAGGGCTTTCCCGTTCCCACCCCCAAACTCTTGTCCACATATATTGTGATCCCTTGAGAGGTTGGTTCTTTGGATTCCCTAGAGAATTTGGATAGTCTAAATGATTTTAATTCAGCATCATTTTCTTCTGAATGTTAAACACTGTGGAGAATTATAATCCCCTTTTGAAAGCCTTGAACTGAAAGGTTAATCAAACAGGTTTCAAATAAGCATTTGAAGAGAGATCATAAAAACCATTCATGAATGCATTATGTATAAACACACAAAAATGTATCTAGGGACATGTGACAAAACCAAGATCTGATATTCCCTATAGATTATTCTTTTTATTTGTTTAATTCCAACTATTATAAATAATTTTCCAGAAAATAATAAAGCATTATTAATTCAGGTGGGTCAATCAATATTTTCTTCATGAGACAGAATTGATTAAAAAAAAAAAAAAGCTTTGTATTATCATATAGATGAATTGATAATGAAAATGAAGTAAATCATAAAATGTCATCATTGGTTGGTGTTTTACACATTGGCTTGCATTATTTGTTTGCTACTAATATCACGAAAGATGATTTTCTACTTTATAAAAATTATGTATTGATCTCCCATAGTCTATTTAATTATGAACTTAGTTAAAGCACATTAATATGATTGACTCACTTTAATTAAGAAACAGATTTCCTTCTCGTGGTGAAAAATCTGTCAGAGCTACTTAATCTCCATTTGGTATCATATTCTAGCGTTTGTTTTTCTTTAAGTACATTCTGACCTGCATTTATTCATCCTGTTGCCTAAGCAACAACCACCACACTCCTATTAACCATGATGTAGTGCAGGTCTTATTAGCGTTTTAAAACAAGACAGTAGACATCAAGAGGTTATAATTAATGTTGGTTGAAACAGCATATTACATTCAGGCATAGATAAATTTCATTTAGAAAACATTCTCAGGAGTTACATTTTTTTTTTTTCATTTAATCAATTTTTCATTAATGAATGTGGTTTTAGAGGGCCCATATAAGTAACTTTCAAAGTAAAGTACTTATTGGAAGTGTTAACATTTTTTTCTAAATCTGTTCTATGTATTCTCACACATACACATGATATATGGATGGTTTATCCACAGGGCTATGATTAACCTTAATAAAGATGCCTTAGATCATTTCCTAGATATGGTTAGGGAAAAAACGACCTTCTTTTAAATATCTATGAATTATTGCTTCTCCTTCAGGCTATTAATAGCTTATCTTTGATTTTATAAGTGTGTGAATTATTTTTCAATAATTCTGACTTTCAAGGCAGAATTCCCAACTTTTTCTTTATGTGTTTGGTTCTGGTTTGCAGAATAGTTGTACAGACAGTTTGGATCTGTCTGTTCCTTTAAAACTATAAAATACATAGAAGTCTGAACAATCAAAAATAGTACAAAAGCATATCAGGTCATGTTAAACATTAGGAAAGTTACATCTGTGTTTGATTCAGTGGTTTGAAATCAAAAGCTCCTTCAAGAATCCTTTGAAGACTTTTCCAGGTCTCACCGTATCTGTTCATCCCCCCTGCAGTCATACACCAACACCACCCTCTTGGTTAGCCTGGGGTACTTGCTGCTCACTAGTCTCTAGGCATGCTGCCGGGCTTCTTGGGCACCCCATCTATTTTCCCCCATTTGGAACAGACAGAATGGATATAAGTTTCAGCATTATTTTTTTTTTTTTTTCTTACCAAGTAGTTGATTATCATACAAAGTATACAGGATTCTGTTTCCTTATTGTATTTGTTTCAACCATCATCTTACTTTTTCCAAGTCTTATAACTGTTTTCTATATTTTAAGTCTCAATCAATTTATTCTTGTCTCAGAGACCTTGTTCATTTGTCCTCTCTCCTCTCTGCTTCCGGACAGCTCCTTCCTTCCTGTCTCCTCTGTCTTTTATCCCAAAGGTCTAACTCAATTCCTGCCTTGTTTACGTACCTTTCCTTGATGACTATGTCTATACAGCCTCTCTTTTTTCTGAACTCATGTAGTGGATACATTTGGAATGAGAAATTACATTTGGCATGTCATTACTCACTCCCTAGAATTAGGAGTTACATTTTCACTTGGATGTATCTTGTCTTCCCAACTAGATTGGAAGTCCACATTCTCTGCAATCAATTTTCTGTCCTTTCTCACACAACTCCTAGCATAATGTGTGCACGTAGAAATCAGTCAGTGAGTTCTGCAGGCTGTTGTATACATACCTCCAGTCCCTTTTAAACTGGAAGCCTCGTTTTGCCACTGTGTACCCTTCACTCATTCACTCTACAAACACTCCTTAAACCTTTCCTGTGTATCAGGGATAGTGTTTAGTACTAGCTACGTAACAATGAACAAGAAACAGTCCTGGCTCTCAAGTAGGTACAGTATTTTCCTTAGCTTTATCATGTTATTTGTATATACACACATGCAATATCCCAGGGATCTCGCCTGTGTTCTTCTGTATAATCACCATCCATTGGCATTTGAACCCACTAGCAATTGTTTTTCCAGTAACAGAGTACAGTAGGCAATGGAAGAGGTGAAATCTATCCTAGTGTGGAGCAAAGGAAGATGGAGATGATGATAACAAGAAAACCCTGGCAGTGTTATGGTAGACGTATAGTCCAAAAACTGTATTAAGAACTTTATATTATTGGGAAGAGGACTGAGTCATAGCCTCATAGATGATGATAACTAGTCGGCAGTTATATTTGTAAACTCTAATCAAAAAGGAAGAAGAATGAAGTTCTACCAACTCATTTTTTAGCATCTACTGTTTTTCCAGCAATTGTCATCAAGGTTGATTTGAGATTCTTTAACATTTGTTAAAATAGCCAAAATGTAGACTTTACACAGTCATATATAAAAATAATACAGGGACCCTACATGAATTGACATTTTTTTATACACTTGGGTGGATAGCATTTGTACAGGATTTGCTGAAAGCCAAAGTGAGTACGGCCTATTCAACACTGAAATGGAGCCACAGTGTTCTTAGAAGTCATCCATTTGAACAAAAGATTTCAGAAGGATCAAATCTATAAGTATTTAATTGAAACTGGGTTTTTTTTTTTTTTTTTTTTTTTCAATCTTCATGGTACATTTTGCTTGCTAAAGGACTTACCTCTTTTTCACACTTTTACATAAGGTTTCCATAATAAGAGCACCCTTTGCAGTTGGCCTGATAAAATGACCTTTTAAGTATCTTAGTAGCATATCATGATCCAAATAAAAAGTTAAACTAGTGAAGTAGAAAAATAAACTGTCCCTAGAGGGCAAAGAACAGTAATAACCCCCACGATTATTTCTTGTTCAAATATTATTTAGGAAAATTTTATAAAGTGATTGAGGTTTCAGGGTACAGGAGAAAATTACCTGTCATACTCCCTATGACTTCCTGTTTCTGAAAGACTAATCTCTGAGCTGAGTGGGTGGCCTCATATTCAACATGCACCTATAATTTTCTAAATTCATCAAAGGCTAGTGGTTACAGACCCACTTTTGCAAAAACGCATCGTTTTTTCAGCTACTGGCATTTAAAATCTGTTGATATCTAAAAGTCAGCACCAAGAGGGAGTCATTTTTTATAAACAGCAGCTTAATTAAAAATATAATAGGCAACAGCCTCAGAGTGGTGGGAGAGAGAATGAAAGGAAGACCACTCATTTCCACTGTCCTATCCCTCCACGAGTCGATCTACTCATCTATAAAATCAGTCTAATGAAGGATCTAGACAAAATGTTCTTGTGAGTTGTTATTTAATATTTCGAGCTCTTTAAAGATGCAGGCTACAATATTGGTGCTGGCAGAACTATTAATTGTTCGTGTATATCCCATTAGCCTTGGAAGGAGACTGATGGCTTGGGCAGCAGAAAGGCTTCTTGCCGGAAATGAGGGCATGTGGAAGCAAGGCCATCTCGGAAGAAAGCCTGTCAGAGAAAACATTAGCCACATATCTAACCTGGTGATACTAAAGCAAAAACGGCCTTTTCTTCCACCTGGAAGTTACTCTGATTAAATTTTCAAGCATTAAAATATGCTGCTCTATTTTCTAATCATACAGTAATAGAACTCCCATTTCTAAACAAAGCTCATGTGAATTGGCCTTTAATTTAGTCATGCAGCATATTTGCATAATTTGATCTCAAGTATTGCATCAAATGACCAGATATTTAGGATGAGGAATTTACCTCATGAATTTACCCAAACTGCTGAATTACAGTCTAATGTTACTATATCCAACCACCATCATATTTCTTTTCTTCTTTAAAAGGAAAAATCTCACAAACAAGTGTTTAGAGGCAATGGCCTGCATTTTCTCACTTTCGGTTAACTCCTTAACCTCTGTAATCCAGCCTACTTCCCAACTCTTCCGCTAAAATTGTTCTAAGTCAGCAGTGACCTGCTTCTCGCCAAATCCTCTCCCTCTCTTTTTCCCTTGCTTTATTTATCTTTCCCCTCTTTATAATATCTGACTTGCACTATCCATGCTTCATTGATATTTACTCCCCTCATGGTTCTAAGACATGACACTGCCCTTTCCAATCACTCCTGTTCTCCCACCCTCCTCAGGTCTCTACATGTGGGTGGTCCTCTACCCTAGTAGCCCATAGAGAGATCATTGGTTCTCATACCTCCACATCTGCCCTCTCTACCTTTTTCTACCTGGCTCATCAATAAATATTTTATATGCATGTATCATGCAAGCACTTAGCACAGATATGGCCCAGAATAAATGCCTAACAAATCTTAACTATTCCTGCAGCCAGAGTGATCTTTCTAAAGCACACATTTGCTTTAACACTTACACTCCTCTGCTGAAAATCCTTCAAAAGCTCTCAATTACGTATAAATCAAAAAGCAAACCTATGGTCGTCTAGTCAATTCTGACTCATAGCCGCCTATGAGAGATTATAAAATATTCCCAACCCCTTTAATATGGCTTTCAGTGCCCTTCATGTCCTGGGCCCAACCTAATTCCCAGCCTCATCTTTTACCATGTCCTTTCTTTGCAGTTCTATGGAACCACCTATTTTTCTTTTGACCAGCCTTTGCACATGCTGCTCTCTGCCTAGAATGCTCCTCCTCGCCCTCTTAACTTGGCTGTTGTTGTTGTTGTTGTTACGTGCCATCGAGTCAGACCTGACTCATAGCGACCCCTCCTTGGGTTTCTGAAGTGGTATCACTTTGGAAGTAGATTGCCCAACCCTCCTTCCAAGGAGTGGCTGGTGGGTTTGAACTTGGCTAGGTCCTTCGGTTAGCTTGTAACCTAATTATCACTTCTTTTAAGAAACCTTTTCTAACTCTCCAAATATATGTTAGGAACACTTCCTCTGTAGTTTCCTTTCTTAGCACTTACATTACTATGTTATATTACCTATTTACTTCTTTTTCTATTCCCACCACCTCTGTATACATACACTCTAAAAGAAGGTTGGCAAAATTTCTCTATAATAGACCAATGAATTTTTTAGACTTTGTGAGCAATGTGGGCTCTCTTGTAACTACTCCACTTTGTTGTGGCATGAAAGCACCATAGCACCAAAGCATCATTTACAAGGATGTAAATGAATGGGCATGATTGTGTTCCATTAAAACTTTATTTAAAAAACAGGCAGATTGGCCACAGGCTATAGTTTGTTGCCCCTGCACTCAGTTTTGAACTCCTTGAGAGTTGGAGATATGTTTTGATCCTCTGTGTTTCCTGGCATAACAAGTGGCTTACGCATGTAGAAACTCAGTAAATGTTTAATGAAGGGGGAAGGAAGGAAGCAAATGATCAAGGGAAAAAAGAAAAGAAAGAAGGGAGAGAGGGAATCAGGCAGGTGGCTCCATCCAGGCTCCAGAGGCGTGTTTGGTTTAAAGAGGACTTCAGCCAATAAGTAAGCAAGATCCAGCCTCCAGGGGTCTGACAAGAGCTAAAGAGGATGTTTTTGCTTTAACCAAACCACCTAAAGAATACTTTGTGCAAGGAAACTGCACAGGCTAAGAACTAGAAAAACACAGGTGCAGAGGAAGCCTGCTGTTTCCTCTGTTTGGAATTCCTTTCTCTCTCTCTCTCTTCCGCAACTAATTCTGTATTATTGTTCATAACTCCACTTAAGCATCACTTCCTTCAGGAAGTCCTAACTAATACTATCTAGTCATATGAATGGCATAACTTTCTCTTTTCTATGTACCTGAAGCACCTTTGTCATAGCCCTGTGGAAGTCCTTATTATTTTGCATTGTTGCTGTGTTATTTGTTCAAGTGTTTCTCTCCCACCCTAGAAAGTGAATTCCTTGAAGGCAGAGATTGAGTCTCATTTATGTTTGTATTCCCAAAGCCTGACACAGTGTCTGGCATAAGGTAACTTCTCGGTAAATATTAAACAGACTTTTCATTTCTGTACACCTTAATTCTGACCACATTTCTGTCATTAGATATTAGTATCCCTGTTGTGAAAAGGGTGTGGAGGCAGCATCTGACTTCTCCAACTTCACAAGTGGGGAAAAGGATCAATATCAACAACCCAAGCCTGATGCCTCCAACCCTCCAACCTCCCATCGATTCTGACACCAACTGGCCCTCCCACAGCACTCTCCACTTCTCTGCTGGGTTCAACAATTTACTGCAATGACCACACAGAACTCACAGATAATACTCATAATTATAGGATTTACTAGGGAAGTAACAGGTTAACTCAAGTTCAGGAATGCTCAGGATACAATTCTTCAATCAGGACAGCCTCTCATCAGCCATGTCCACAGGCATGCCTCTCTTTTGGCCCTTAGCCCCTCAGCCTGGCCTCTGCCCTGCTCAAGCAAGTGTCACAAAGGTGTTTTAGCTCCATGGATAAATGCACCACTCTCCACAAGTAAGCCTCCTGCCTGAGGCACTTAGCTGTGTTGCTTCATGGGCCAGGAAGACCACCACTCTGCCTCATGTCAGTCTCTTGGTTGTGTTGTCTCTACTGCCATTGTTTCTGAGCTGCTGCTTCTCACCATCTCTAGTGTCACAGCTCTATCTCCTGTACTGAGGAAATTCACTGCAGGGATCTTGGATCCAAAGGATGAATTCCACTCCTGGCTCTTCTTTCTTGATGGTAGTGAGATTCCCCCCTTTTCACCTCTGGGATGGCTCATGTTAAGCCTAGAGGGATGGCAAAACTGACCAATCCCCCCATTAGGGTTCCACACACCTTATTTCCATGGTTCCACCCACACAAAGGTCCCATGCACCTTATTCACATTATTAACAAGCTATCCAGTCTCCCTGGTGGGCCACAAGCACTTCAGATTTTCAACATCTCACCCAGTCATCTGGTGGGAGTCACAAAGATCATGGCTAGAAGGGCCATACCAAGTAATCCCCTACACCGCACCTGTATTTACCAGTGAAGAGAATGAGGCCCCACAAGGTTAAGGGAAAGCAAAGACTGGAATTCAAAACCAAACTCCTCCAACCTGTCCCTGCTCAATTCACTAAGACAAACTATTTCATCCCTTTCTTCATTTATTCAGCAAACGTTAATGAGCTGTGTTACATTCCAGGCACTGAAAAGGACACTAGCCATATCATCAAAAACTCCAAGTTTGCTGTGTTTCTTGTCCTTTGAGGGATTTCATAATCCTACTTCTTATCTTTCCCACCTCATCTCCCACAGCTTCTCAAAAGAACTTCAGCTTTAAGCAGATCAGAACCCTCACTGTGAAACAACTAAGTATCTTCACTTTTGCCCATGAGTTCCCGCCTGCCTAAAATATCCTGTCTCCTCCTAACTGCCTGTTCAAGAAGAACCAACTCCTCAAGGCCTTCGTTTCCGCACCTGCTCCATGAAGCCTTCCCTTACTAATGTGGGGACCCTGCCCACTCTCCAGTGTCTTCAGTTTTTTGTTTTTTGTTTTGTTTTGTTTTGTTTTTTGACCTTTCTAAACTCTAACCAGGGAACCCTGGTTAAACACTTGCCTGCTAACCAAAAGGTTGAAGGTTCAAACCTACCAACAGCTCTACAGGAGAAAGACCTGGAAGCCTGCTCCCATAAAGAATTCAGCGTAGGAAACCATGTGGGACAGTTCTACTCTGTTCCATAGAGTCATTATGAGTTGGAACTGCATCAATGGCACACAGCAACAACAAGCTCTGGCCATGTTGAATTACTTTTAGTCCCATAACTGCCACGCTTTCTCACAGATCCGTGTCTTTGCATATACTGTTCTCTGCCCAGAATATTCTCCTCCTGTACTCATTCTTGCTCTGGGTAACTCTTAATTCAAAAACCAGCTCAGAGGACCTTCCTATGGAGCCTTAAATAGATCCTTAATCTTAGTCAGGTATCCATTTGCTAGTCCCATGGCACTCTGTTCACACCTCTATGGAGCAGACTTATAATATCGGGCTGAATTATTTGTTTCTTTACCTGACTTTTTCCCCTGAAGAAAAGAACAATGTCCTGGTCGGTGTTATTTTCACAGTAACTGGCACATAGTCAGGAGCTATGGTAGCCTAGTGGCTAAGGCACTTGCCTGCTAACCAGAAGGCTGGCGGTTCAAACCCATCAGCCGCTCCTCAGAAGGAAGATGGGGCAATCTACTTCCATAGTGATACTGCCTCAGAAACCCAAGGAGAGGTCGCTGTGAGTCGGGTCTGACTCGACAACACAGAACAACAACAATATAGCAGCACATAGTAGGTCCTGAATAAATGTGTATGTGTATCCTTTGTTTATTATTTCTCACATTGCCAAGCACAGTCTGTAATTGTCATTCAATAAATACTTAATTGAACTAAACTAAATCTACTTGAGGTTTCCATAAGATGTAAGTTGCCTAAAGAGTCTAATACTTTTCTTTCATCAGTCTTAAAAGCTAACTTCCTGATAAATTATTCCTTTGCATCCACGGATAGTCATACACAAGATCACATTGCTAGTCAACATAAAATCCATCAAAATCAGAACCAAGAATTTCTTACCTCTCTAGCCCTATGCTCTTTTCATTTTACTTTGGAACCTCTGCTTGTACCTAAATACATTACGTTTCTAAGAAACATTTATTTGTCATTTTTACAATTAATAACCATTTGATAGAAGAGTCCTAAGAGAATAGATGATTAGACAGCCAATGTTTTGTAGGAGGAAAGGAAATATCACCAAATGAATAATATAACTACTATTTATCAAGAACTTATTACATACTTTTTGTTTTTCACATTATCTTCAATCTCCCACAAATGTTACAAGTTGTGCAATTATTTTTCCACTTTAACAAATAACAAAACTTGGTCATAAGGAGACTGATATCTGGCCCAAAACATTTAAAATTCAAACCCAAGTCTATCTGAGTCTAAACAGGATAAGTTTTAATAAGAGTTAGTGGTGAAACACATCTGGGTTTCTCTGAATCAACCCAATGGCAATGAGTTTGGTTGTGGTTTTTTTTGTTTTAGTTTTGTTTTGTTTTTTTTTTTGTCGACAAGCAAAAGTAGCATAAGCAGTCCTTGTTCTGGGATGGTAATGATGGTGATACAGAAGAGAGGCAAGAGAAAGGGGAAAAAAACTGCCTTGCACAGAGGATTGAGCAGTCCAGACTAAAGGAAGCTTCTCACCATATAGAGGGTTAGAAAAATTCAAATGAACCTCTAGGTCAAAGGTGTCCTCAGACTTTGAGTCCCTGTGAGTGGGAGTCATCACATTCATACAAGAGAACCTGCACCGAGAGTAGCAGTGTTCACGGAGGGCATGCTTTGCTCTCCAGTATAACCCTTCGATGCCCATGGAAGCAGCAGTCAAGAAATCAAATGATTTATTACACCGGGCAGATCTTCTACAAAAGACTTCTTTTAAAGTGTTAAAGTGCAAAGGTACCACTTTGAGAACTAAGATGTGCCTGACCCAAGCCATGGTATTTTCAATCACTTCATGTGCATGCAAGCACTGGACAATGAACAAGGAAGACTGAAGAAGAATTAATGCATTTCAATTATGGTGTTGGCAAAGAATATTGAATATACCATGGACTGCCAGAAGAATGAACAAATCTGTCTTGGAAGAAATACAGCTAGAATGCCCCTTAGAAACAAGGATGGCAAGACTTCATCTCACATACTTTGTACCTGTTATCAGGAGGCACTAGTCCCTAGAGAAGAACGTCATGCTTGGTAAAGTAGAGGGTCCACAAAAAAGAGGAAAACTTTCAATGAGATGAATTGACACAGTGGCTAAAACAATGGGCTCAAACATAGCAACAACTGTGAGGATGACTTGGGACTGGGCAGTGTTTTGTTGTACATAGAATCGCTATGAGTTAGAACTGATTCAGTGGCACCTGACAACAGTAATAGCATAATCCTTCCTAAGGTCTAATGAGTTTTCATTATAAATGGTTAGAAATTTTGATCTGCAAACAAATTCAGGCTAGAGAGAGAGAGAGACCAAACTTTACTGGCCATTGTCTTCACCTCCCTGACTTTATCCCAGCCCAGCCAAGCTAACCTGTGTGTAACATGCATTATCACAATGGGAACTACCCATTCTTTTAAGAGCATATGATCTAAAATAATATTGAGAAGCAAGAGCCCTTATGACTCTACTTATAAATTATAGATACATATTAGGAGGAGGAAGAAAGTAGAATGAA
This sequence comes from Orycteropus afer afer, assembly GCF_000298275.1. Classification (NCBI taxonomy): domain Eukaryota; kingdom Metazoa; phylum Chordata; class Mammalia; order Tubulidentata; family Orycteropodidae; genus Orycteropus; species Orycteropus afer. The sequence continues at coordinate 3,336,759 of NW_006921764.1, read as the reverse complement.
TAATTAATATAGGTCTCTGAATATCAGGTCATTGATTTCTGTCCCTTGAATCCACAGAATTAAATTTCAGATTGTTAAACCTTTACCTTCTCTCAGACTGAGAAAAGACAATTAGGATTCATATCTGAAGCATTGTGGGACAGCTTGGGTTTATGAGCCAGTGTCTGTGTAGCTGACTGGCAAGAAGAATTAGTTTTGTCCTCCCAGAGTGTTGAAGGAGATCTTGGAATAAGAGGACTAGAAAATAAAGTATCTCAAGTTTATTTGACAGGAGTAATATTATACATTCTTTTATTAGAAAGGAAAAATCTTGTAAAGAGGGAGCCAAACATTTAGTATCTGCTGGGCGTGTATAACCCAGCCACTTGTCTGCTAGCCCAGAACAAGTGAGCAGGAACATATAGGATGGTAGGCTTCTATTCCTGAAATGCCTCACTCTTTCAAAAGGAAACAAGCAGATGATCTTTCACACCAATCCAGACATTTAAGAATTGCTGACTGAATAACAATGAGGTTTGGGGAGAGGATGTTATATGGTGACACAACAATTCAGCACTCAGCACCTAACCAAAAAGTTGGTTCAAACCCACCCAGGGGCTCTACAGAAGAAAAGCTTGTGAATCTTCTCCCATAAAGATTACAGCCAAGAAAACCCTGTGTGATGGATCTACTCTGTAATACGGGGTCTCTGTGAGTTGAAATTCACTTGACAGTACCCAACAACAACATATACTTGAAAATGCAATCAACTTACTTCCTGCCAAGTAGTTATGATATAGTAGAAATGATAATACTATCTTACATTCTTATTGCACTATATAGTTTTTAAACTTTTACACATATGTTACCTTAATTGATCTGTGGGACAGAAGAAATGAATTATATTTTTGTCCTTGCAGAAATGGTGTGCCGTTGAGTAAGCCTTCTCTACAACCTCTGAATAGGCTCAGATATAACCTGATTTTTTTTTCCCCAAAAGTCTCCCTGGATCCTATGTCTGCTCTTTTACTCTTCTTCCCTTCACAGTCAAACTTCTCAAAAAAACTGTCTACACTTGCTGACTTGCCCTTCAGCTCAGTACAGTCAGGCCTCAGTGCAATCAGCCTTTGTCATCATCCTAAAGTTTCTTGTAAGCAGTGACAAATGAACTCTTAAATGTCAAGTTCAGTACACTTTTTCTAGTCCTATACTTGATCTTTCATTCTGTCATCTACTCCTTTCCTCCTCAGCTTCTATAACATCAACATCTCCTGTCCCACTGGCCACCTGTTCTCTGTCTCCTTTGTAGATCCCCCTTCCTCTGCTGGTGCCGTAGGGTTTGTCCATTGACCTCTTCCCTTTTCACTCCACATATTGGCCTTAGGTGACCTCACTGATACCCAACAAAGGCAAAAGTTTTCTATCTCCTATATTCCACTTACCCCTCAGACTCAAAAGACACTAAAAGAAGAAACACTGTGTCTCAAAAACTTGTTCCAGGGAAAGCCATCAATTGGATGGCATGTTGGTGAAAAATCAAGTAGATGAGACTAGAAGAGATAGCTACTGAATTTAGCAACATAGAGGTCACTGGAGATGTTGACAAGAGCATAGTCATGGAATAAAAGAGATATATAAGACATATTACATTGGGTTGAAGAAGGAATAGACAACTATTGACAGAGCTGGGTTGGTTGGTTTGTTTGTTGATGAGATGAGAATGGGAACAGAGATATAAGATAGTAGTTGAAAGCTAATTTGGAGGTCAAAGGGGGGATTTTTTTAAGTGAAAAAGATGGGATTTGTGTTTGGCTACTGAAGAGAATGATTAGGTAAAAGGAAAGTTTATGATATTGAGGAAGAAAAGGATTGACTGAATGAATAAAGGTGAGAGAATATGGAATCCAGAGAAAAAGAAAGAGATTGGTCTTTGATGAGAATATTTTAAGAGGAGGGGAGGCAGAAAAGATGAATACCATAATGATTGTTTAAGTTTTTATTTTAGTATAACATGTAATTTTCCTTTATTATTCTTTCTTATTTTTTTGGCAATAACTATCCTAGCCAGTATGAAGCAGTATCTCATTTTGGTTCTGATTTACATTTTCATAATGACTATGATGTAATGATGCTGAGCATCTTTTCATGTACTTATAGGCCATTTGTGTATCATCTTTGGAGAAATGTCTATTCAAGACCTTTGTCCATTTTCTGATTGGGTTGTTTTATTGTTGTTGAGTTTTAGGAGTTCTTTATATATTCTTCAAATTAAACTCTTATCAGATATATGATTTCCAAATATTTTCTCCCATTCTGTAGGTTGTCTTCTCACTTTCTTGATTATGTCCTTTAATATACAAACGTGTTTAATTTTAATGAAATTGAATTTATCTTATTTTTCTTTTGTTGCTCATACTTTTATCGTCACATCTAAAAATTCATTGCCAAAAACAAAGGCTTGAAATTTACCTCTATGTTTTCTTTTTTTTTAAGAATGTTATGATTTTAGCTCTTATATTTATGTCAGTGATCTATGCTGAATTAATTTTCATATGTATTATGTGAGCTATGGACCCAACTTTTATTCTTTTGTATGTGAAAATGCAATTGTCCCAGCACCATTTGTTAAAGAGACTATTCTTTGCCCAATGAATGAACTTGACATCCATGTCAAAAATCAATTGGTCATGTATGTGTGCGATCATTTCTGGATTCTCAATTCTAATCCATTGTTCTATATGTCTGTCCTTATACTAACACCACACTGGTTTGATTACTATAGCTTAGTAATAAGTTTTTTAAGTGGGAAAGTATGAGTCCTCCAACTTTATTCTTTTTTAATAATGTTTTGGCTGTTTTGGGCCCCTTGCAATTCCATGTGAATTTGAAGATTGACTTTTCCATTTCTGTTAAAAAAAAAAAAAAAGGCTATTGGGGTTTTGATAGGCATTGCATTGAATTTGTAGATTGCTTTGGGTAAGATTGATATCTTAACAATATAAAGTCTTCTAATCCATGATCTCTGGTGGGATAGTGTCTAAGACATTTGACTGCTCACCAGAAGGGTAGCAGTTCAAACCCACCAGCTACTCCTCAGAAGAAAGATTGGGCAATCTACTTCCATAGAGATACCACCTTGGAAACCCAAAGAGGGGTTGCTATGAGTCGAATTGACTCAAGGGCAGTGAGTTTGGTTGTTTTGTTTTGTTTTCAGAATCCATGAACACAAGGTTTCTTTCCATTTATTTAGGTTTTTTATTTCTTTTTGCAATATTTTAAAGTCTTCAGTGAAAAACCTCCCACCTCCCTGGTTAAATTTATTCCTAGGTATTTTATTCTTTTAGATACCATTATATATTGAATTGTTTTCTTAAGTTCCTTTTCAGATTGTTCATTGCTGGTGTATAGAAACACAACTGATTTCTGTGTGTTGATCTTGTACTTATGCCTCAACTTTGCTGTAATTGTTTAGTAGCTTTAGTAGCTTTCTTGTGGATTCTCTGAGTTTTCTGTATATAGAAGCATGTCATCTGTGAGTAGAGATAGTTTTACTTCTTTCTTTCCAGTACCATAATGGTTTGTTTATAGGATGATGAGACTATAGAAGTAGTTTCATTCAGTGGTTTCTATTTTCTAGATAAAATATGAGACAAGGGTGTGTAAGGAGGATAGATGAGATATTAAAGATTCATCTCAGAGAGTAGAAAAAGCATTTACTGGGACAATGAAATAGGATTACGGGACCATGTTGAGGGTTCATTTGACATTTGTAATCATCAGGTTAAGCATGGAAAAGAGAGGCATGGTCAATGGGCACTGGAAAGAGGATTGCATTCTAAGGCACAGAAGCCTGGCTTCTTACCTACTCAGTATGAGACTGTGGGATACTCATTTAACCACTATGGGCATCAATTTCCTATGTACAAATTGGA
>NW_006921764.1:3322427-3332673 GCF_000298275.1 Orycteropus afer afer | reverse complement strand
TCTTGCCCTCATAATCCCAAGGCTTCAGATTACTTCATTCCAGATAGAGTCCCTGTTGAGAAGTTGCATTTCCACCCCTGATACACTGAATCAGAATCTACGGTTTAACAGGATCCTCAGGTGATTCTTACAGATCTCCAGGTGATTCTTATGTATACATAAACGTAGACTAAAATGTAGATTCTGATTTCATATATCTGGGTGGAAATACAAGAAGTCAAACCAGAAAGAATTGGTTCAAAGCTCTGCTAAAGCAACTTAAACTTGCTTCCAGACTATGAAATACATTAAGAAATCTGCTACAGCATTTTAGAATATCAATCTATGTGTTTTACATCTGCATCTTTCATCCTTTATTGTGTGTTGACAATCTAAGAAAGGAGATGAATAGCCTTTCTGAAGGACTTTCAAGAAAATCTTTCTGAATGAATCCTGGGAGGGTTAGCCATTCCTTCCTTAAGGAAATACCTATTGAGTATCTACTATAGCTCCTCATCTAGGGAGCTCTGGTGGCATAGATCCTAAGGCATTTGACTGCTAACCAGAAGGTTGGTTAGCCACTCCTTGGAAGGAACATTGGGAACTTAGTTCCCTAGAGATACCGCCTCAGAAACCCAAAAAGGGGTTGCTATGAGTCAAATTGATGCGACTGCAGTGAGTTTGTTTTGGGTTTATACTAATCTAACAGTGCTAATTGGGGAAGGGACTACAGAGAGGCATAATAGGGGCTCTGCTTAAAGATTCTACAGGCTACTCAGAGAGCTAGGACTAGCATTCTGCACAGCTAAATAGCAGAACATGTTCAGATAGCAATAAAGGACAACGTGTTTTCACAGCACAGAATGTAATGATGAAAGAAATTAGTGTTATAATCTATGAATTTATGAGTCCTGAGAAAGGAGACAAATCTACTATGAACTGTAGTCATCAGGGAAGATTCTCTGGAGGAAGTGGGCTTGAGTAAGCCTCAAAGAAGGATGTAGGATTTTATCAATACTGAAGAATGGGGTAAATAATATAAGATTGAATGGAATCATGAACAAAAGGTGTGAGATTGTGAACTGCTTGTAGTGTTTGAAGAACCAAAGAGACACTGATGTGCAGCAGTCTTAGGGATCATGTAATGCCTCTGTGAATGAAAGAGTCACCTAGCTTGTGGAGTCTTGTTCAGATACCACACAGGCACCATATGGAAAGACAGCTTATGATACATCACTGTCCCCAGATAGGCTCACCCAGATGGCAGTACACAGCCCCATCACACATCCAGACAACAAAGGAAAATGAGCCAGGCAACATCTGTCTGAGACTGATTGGCCTATTTCCAACAGGGCTTCAAACTGGTTCATTCTGGTTTGACCTCCTGCTGAGAATTTGCATTTCCACCCCAGATATACTGAATCAGAATCCACATTTTAACAAGATCCTCAGGTGATTCTAATCGATCCCAGGTGATTCTGTTGTATACACATACAAATTCACCAGAGCTCCTTTAGATCCCCAGGTGAACTTGTATGTATGCATAAGAATCACCCAGGGATCTTGTTAAAATGCAGATTCCTATTCAGTATATCTGTGGTAGAAATGCAGACTCTTATCAGGGGGTCCTAGGAGGTCTGGTAGCATAGTGCCTAAGGCACTTGACAGATAACCAGAAGGCTGGCGGTTCAAATCCACCAGCCACTGCTCGGAAGGAAGGTTGAGCAATCTACTTCCATAGTGATACTGCCTCGGAAACCCAAGGAAGGGTTGCTATGAGTCGGGTCCAACTCAACGGCCCATAACAATAACAACATCAGGGGGCCACCTGGAATAAACAGGTTTGACACTCTGATTTCCAGATAGCACTGAAGAAAATGCAGTTATTTAAGTTACATTAGTTTTTTCTCCTAACAAGCTCATCTTCCTAAGGGCCTAGTATACCGTATCAAAGCTAATAGCAAATCTGTTTTCAATTGTTTCTGTTACCTGAAATATCCTCCAAAACTAAATTTACTCACCTGTGAGATCCTCTGCTTCTTTGAAGATATTCACAACTCTCAGTTACCAATAACCAGAGAGCATCCTCACTTCCACCTGAGAACGATGACTACTGCCAACAACCCCTATCGATGTCCTTATCTCCAAACACTCAGATTGTTTAAAATATTTCAAGAATTCAAATAAGGAAACCTTTGCATAGCTGTCGCTTTTATGTGCCAGACATATTAAAAAATCCACTGCCATCATGTCGATTCTGACTCATAGCAACCCTATAGGACAGAGTAAAACTGTTCCCGTAGGGTTTTCAAGGCTATAAACCTTTAAGGAAGCAGATTGCCTCACCTTTCTCCTGCGGAGTGGCTAGTGGGTTTGAACTGCCAACCTTTTGGTTAGCAGCCCAATGTTTTTTAACCACTTTACCACCAGAGCTCATTAGACATGCTTAAAAAAAAAATCAAACTCACTGCCGTCAAGTTGGTTTGGACTCATGGCTACTCCTCCCTGGGTTTCCAAGGCAGTGTATCTCTGGAAATGGATTGCCCAGTCTTTCTTCTGAGGAGTGGCTAATGGGTTTGAACCACCAGCCTTCTGGTTAGCAGTCAAATGCCATAGGCACTATGCCACCTGAGCTCCTATTAGACATGTTGTTGTTGTTGTTTTTGTATGCCATCGAGTCGGACCCGACTCACAGTGACTCCTCTTTGGTTTCCAAGGTGGTATCACTATGGAAGTAGATTTTCCAACCTTCCTTCTGAGGAGTGGCTGGTGGGTTTGAACCGACAGCCTTCTGGTTAGCAGTCAAGCGCCTTAGGCACTACCCTACCAGAGCTCCCATTAGACATGTTAGGGCTCTTAAATACCAAAATTGATGATAATGATAACAATGGTAACAAAAACAGCAAAACACTTATATATAGCAAGTATTCTATGCCAGACATTGTATTAACTATTTTAATTCTTCTTGAGTTAATAATATGCCCAGTCTCTCCTTTCATTGAAGCTTACTGGGGAAGGAAACATGACAAAAAACACATTCTTTCAGCACTATAACCAATTGGAACTATAATTCAAAGTAGAATGGAGGTATGCAACACGAGTGACTCAGGTAAGGCTCCACAGAAGAGATTGGGTTTAAGCCAACTCTTGATGGATTGGAAAAATGTACTGGTTGACAAGGGCTGAGGGATAGGAGCAGCCCTTCAGGAGGCACATAAAAAAGCATGGTATATAGGAGGACATGATCCATTGGTGCACAAAGGGCAAAGAAGGAAAGAGGCAATAACTACAACCCGAGTGAGGTCAACATGGCCCAGGTGGAAGAATGGGTTCTCTCTGAACCAACTTGAATTTCTGTGTAACTGAAAATGAAAGTGTTTATTTATTCCCAGTTTGTTCTTGTTTTTTAAATATGTGTGTGGACCTCTGCCTTCCTTCCCCTTCCACATCCTCAGACTATGTGAGGTGGGAAGCGCCTTGAGAACATGGCAGGGGTTTCTACCCTCTTGCCACCCGTAGAGAGCTTCCCAGGAGAACTCATGCCTGTTGACTGACTGGCTAATCATCAACTCTGTGCTGTAGCTCATCATCGGTGCTGCCTGACAAGGCCAAGAGTCCAGGGATGGTAATTACACTGGCGTCAGTGGTGACTTCTGGTGTCAGAGGTGCTGTTAGAAAGTGTGGTATTGATACTAATTTGGAAGACTGTTCTGTAGCAGAGGGAAAGCACTGCACTTTAAAAGGCTATAATCAGAGCTTACCATTTCAATAGCAGTCTTCAGAGCAAAGTCTAGATGCTAAAAATTAAGGCTCTTCTGCTTCCTGTTACCCCCACGACCAAGACATTGACAGCACTAAATAGGGTCTCCCTCCTTTGTGTCCTAGAGAGCCTGCTTGGAAATGAGAAAGGGGAGGAGTCTTGGCAAGTGGATGCGTGGATGCCAGTGACTGGTTAATTATTTCATTTATAACTCAGCCTCCTCCAAAAAGGTTATGCACGATGAAGACACAGGAAAAGTAATACCAAGGACAACGGAAACAACTACGCTATAGCAAGAAAGTGTGGAGAGTAAGAATGGTCAGAAAGGAGTACTTTGGTTTTGTTTTTTAATTTCAAAGTGATAATACTTTAAAAAAAAAATCTGAGCAAACATATAAATCAACCTTAAATGAAAAGTTTCCTGTACTCTTCTTCCAACTCCACACCCACTGTCCAGAAGCAAATGTTTAATCATTTTCATAACCTCCTGGAGGTTATCTCCATATAATATGTCTATACTTTCACTTTTTATTTCATCAGCTTTAAATATTATTTACTGACATCTTGATGTGAGAAATGAGGATTTAGCTCATTTATCTGTCCTGTCATCTCTTCCCTCCCTAAATTCCCTCACCTGTAATAGAGTTACAGATTGACTCTTAGCCCTCACACACACACACACACACACACACACACACACACACTCATACACAAAACTCACTGCCATCGATCGTTTCTGACTCATAGCAACCTCTTTTGGGTTTCCGAGGTGCTAAATCTTTACAGAAGTAGATTGCCCAGTCTTCCTTCCACGGAGTGGTTGGTGGGTTTGAACCACCAATCTTCTGGTTAGCAGTCAAATGCCTTAGGCACTGTGCCACACAAGTACTATGAAATACCACTTTTTCATGTTTTATTATCAACTTGGTTTTGACTTCAAAATGCCACCCTGCAGAACTGGCATGGAACTCCACTGCCATCAGTATTGACTTCTCCCACTGTCACACCAAATCACAGATAGTCAAGTATGGACAGGCCAACAGGAGAACCTATGGTCCATAGTGGTCCCTGCTAAAGTCCTCCTTGTCCAAGCTTGCAGTGGTCCCTGGGTCCATGCCATTCAGATAATGAGTATCTTCACTTGGGCTCCTACTCCCACCCAGAGGAAGCCAGGCTTTCGCAATGATGGCTGTACATCTTCCTCCAGTTGCCTAAGCTAGAAACAAGGATGTTACCCTGGAACTTGCCTTTTATTTATTTCTAACCATTGTTTCTATTTTTCCTGTCATTCCTGACTGTTTTTCCTTTCACTTGCATATTTTGCCTTTGTTTTATCCTCACATTTTCCACAGTCTCTATTATGCTATCTGGTTTTCTCAGGTTGCTCCCCTCTTCTATGAAACTCTCCATCTTCCTGCCCCAAGCTGGGCTTGTCTCTAGAACTGCCACGCATGCATCATTCTGGGACTCTCTTCATTGCCCTCCTCAAGTGAACCCACTGTTTCTTGGATTTCCTCAGTCATGATTTGGTTCCTCCTATTGGTGGAGTACAACCTCAAATCCAATTTCTAAAAAGAAATTGCTGAGAAATAAATGAGAGGTAAATTTCTAAGCCCTTGTGAATGCTTTTATCTGCCCCATGATTGATGAATATTGTTGTTTGAATATGTAATTCCAGGTTGAATCTGATTTTTTGCAGAGTTTGGAAGGTACTGCTCCTTTGTCTTCCAGCATTTGACGTGGTTGATGGGAAGTCCAATGTTAGCCCTTTATTGGTGACCTATTTTCCTTCTCTGGAAGTTTTCAGTGTCTTCTCTTCATCTTTGGTGTCCTGATGTTTCACGATGATGTGACTAAGTAGGTGTCTTTTTCACTCTGCTTCACACATGGCAAAAAAAACAAAACAACCCCTCCTTAGGTTTCTGAGGTGATGATTTAAATATAAAGATACATCCTGGGAAATTCTCTGCTATTATTCTTTGGTCATTTCTATTTTTATTTTCTCTGTCCTCTTTTTTGTGAGCTTCTAGTAGCCAGATAGTAGACTTCCTCAGTCACTTCCCAGTGTCTCTTATCTTTTCTCACCTTTACCATCTCTTTGTCTTTTTGTCTTATAGTCTAGGAAATGGCTTTTAATATTTCAACTGATTTCTTTGTTATTTTGGTGAAATATTTTAACCCTTTCATGACCAAATTGTTTTCTACTTCAAATTTTTTGTTGAAACCATATATTTTCACTAATGGAAAGCATGTTAAAATCAAGGAAAAAAGCTTTTTAAGAGAATATGGATTTTGATACAATTATATGGGATGCATATGTACCATATGGCCTCTGGTTGTAGACTAAGTGAGATGAGGCCTGTTTCTTCAGATTCACACAGGTATACAGATCCCCTCCTGACAATAGCACTGACTACAACTAGGATGGGAGCTCTGGTAGCATAGTGGCTAAAAGCACTTGACTGCTAACCAGAAGGCTGGGGTTTCAAACCCACCAGCCACTCCTCAGAAGGAAGGTTGGGAAATCCTACTTCTGTAGTGATACTGCCTCGGAAACCCAAGGAGGGGTCGCTATGAGTTGGGGCCCACTCGATGGCACATAACAACAACAACAACAACACAACTAGGATAGCAGCTTCCTAAGAAACTGAGAGGCTGAAAATATTAGTGGGTGATATATGTCCCATACATCATGAACGGGTTAAATTTCTAACTATTCTTTCTTCTCTATTTCTTCTTTATGGCACCCTTTTCTTTTTCTTTATATGTATTATTCTTTTGAACCTGTCAAAAGTTACCAGTTAGAGGTTGATTGTTTTGCTTTGAAATTCCGTTGTTGGAATTTTCTTTAGATTTTTCTTTGTTTTTTACTTGATCCTTCTCAGTCGAACTTCATTCCATCCTCCAATGACTGTCTGTCTGTGGTTTTCTGTTCATGTTTCAAAAAGAGGCAACAGAAAGGCTAGCTGGAAGCTCTGTATACAACGGCACATTTCTTTGACTGTCAAGCTTCACTTGGTAGTGAACACGCAAATCTGGCTATTAGGATCAAGGTGCCCCTAATGCTAGAAGGTAAAGGAATATTTTCCTCTGGGATGCCAACACCCACACTAGCCACTGGAAACAGGCATGGTAATAGCTGTATACCAAGTCCACTGGGTTGAGGTGAAGCTTAAATAAGCCCATCCAGATAAAGCACTTGGAACAGCAAGCACAAGTGTTAATCATCATTGTTATTATTGTCCCCATTTCAGGACAGTGAAGCAGAGAGAAGTAAAGCCTCTGCAGTAATTTGATATCCTTTCTTCTCAAATAGCAAAGATACAGCCCAGAGTGTACAAGCTTTTCTGCATCCTATTTAGGTCACAACATTTCTAGCTAAAGGAAGTGATGACACAGACATTCATTCAAAAAAATACTGATGGCCAACCAAAGCATGGTGGACATGGAATATGATTTTTGTACCAACCTCTTGAACCAAGGGGGAAAAGAGAAATGAGAAGTTTCAGAACTCTTGGCTTCATAGGAGACAAAAGGAGTTAATATCATAGAAGGTTTTTGAAAGCACAGATGGAGACTGAATAATTAGGGAGGTTATTTGAAGGAAAGGGATGACTCTCATTTTTGTGATGAAAGGGCTAGAACTAAATATTGCCTTGGTACCATAAACTTAGGTACCTATTGTCATGATACCATCTACCTAGGTGATAGGGAAATTGAAATAAATACAGAAACAAAATTTATAACCATGGAGTTATTTATTATGAGTGACCACTTCACGTGCTTTATTTGATCCTCACAAAAGTTTGTTGAAGTAGGTATTAATAACTATTTCAATAGGTGAGCAGAGAAGCAGAGAGGGCACAGAGAAGATAAGTAATAGGTCCATTATCATTCCTATTGGTTGTTATGCCAATTGTTGTTTCCTTGATTCTGATGCATGGCCAGAATGGGTGCCCAAGTAGAGCTCTGTTTCATAGAGTTTTTTAATGGCTGTTTTTTCAGAAGTTAGTTGCCAGACCTTTCTTCTGAGGTTCCTCTGGTGGACTCAAACCCCTAACTGTGCAGGCAGTGACTGAGCACATTAACCATTCATCTCTAAAGCCCCAAATTTTTTGCCACTACACTTACTGCTTTCCACAATCCACTTTTAAAATAAAATCACCTATTCCCAAGCTTGAACCCAACATAACCCCTCAATCAACCACTACATAGAAAATTCTCCATTACTTTTTGTCTTTTCCTTGTATTTCTTCCTCCTGGCTTCTTTTTCCAGCTCAATTTAATTTCCACTTGCTGATGCACTGTCTTCCTGACCCTCATTGTTCTTCTCTCCTCTGAAGGCTTCTCACTGGCCTCTTTCCCACCACCTTTCACCTGGGAGCTCCCCTTTTCTCATTCTACAGCCTCCGAAGAGGCCCACACTTTACCTCCTCCTCCCAGCCCCAACACTGGTTGCAGTTCAGCATTTTTTGCTTCCCACCAACGTTTTCTGTTGCTATGGATACCAAGAGGCAATGCTAAAAGGAAGGGGGAGTCTTGGAGCTCAGTCACTGCAGGCCTTGGTGTGGGAGGGAAAAGGTAGGCAGCTGGGGTTGGGGGAGGAGGAGAAGAGGAGAGTCTAGAAAACTCAGCATCAGAAACCAACCATTCCTGATGGAGAAAAGGACTTCTCAACTCCCTCTATGAGATAAAGAGGCAGGGGGAGAGCAGCCCAGTGCTGGGCTGGCTTAGCAGCTGCATCCTTCGGATGGCTGAACAGAAGGAGGCTGAGTGGGCGGCCCCCCGTGGTGATGGAGCCCAGTTCCCAGGCTGCTTGTAATCTGTCCTTAATTTGCCACTGAGGAAGTTAAGTTTATGTAGCTAAGGAAAAGGAAGGCTCAGGGGGGCCATCATCACAGAAAAATAAATATGTTCCCATTATAAATGAAATAACAGGATAATTTACAGTCTCAGAAGATGAGGAGACAGGGGGAAATGGCCTGTAGCTAATGAAAAGTTTAAGCTAAAAATTAGGGGAAAGAGTTTAACAGGGGTGGTGGTTCTGCAAAATGAACTGAGACAAAGAAAAAGCCTTTTTTTTTTTTTTTTTTTTTAATTTTTCCTGACAGAGAATTCAGTCCCTGCCTTCAAGAAACTTATTATTTATGCTTTGAAGAAGGCCTGGGAGCCTCAGACTTTGTCAAAAAAATTTAAAGAGTAAGACTGACTTTGCCATGTACCATGAAGTCAGTTTTGTGCCAAAGGGAAGATAGGACCAATAGTTGGACTCAGAAATTCAGTAAGAACAAGAAGTAAATTTACCCTGATAAGCATTAAGTAAGTTTGGAGAGCAATGTGAAGGGGATTCGTGAAATCCCATCCAATATATTCATTCATTCTTTAAACCAGCAAGGGTTTGTTGAGTGTTTATTGTGGGGCAGGGACTAGGCTAGACCCTGGAGTTTGGGAAAGCAGGTGGAAAAGCAGGAAGAAGCAAAGATGAATGAGCAACGGCCACTGCTTTTCTGGAACTCCCACCTGAGGGAAAGAGACCCATTCACAAGTCATTACAATGCCGTATTCCAGCTAGAATCCTTCAGTCCAGATGGACACCGAATGCTGTGGAGCGTCCTGAAGGTCTCGTTTAACTCTGACTGTGGGAATCAGGGATGATTTCACAGAGGAAGTAGTCTTTGAACCTGTTCTTAAAGAATAAGTGAAAAGGGTCAACAGGTGCAGAAACCCAGGAGGAACTTCTGGGCTTCTGGGCAGAGGAAATGTACAAAACGCATGTACAAAAGGCATGAAGATAAAATAATGCAATGCATGTTTAGGAAATACAGGGATGTTGCTGGAGGCTCAGTGATTGTGTGTCAGGAATAGAGGGAGAGGCAGGAAACGAGGTTAGAAAATAAAACAGGGTCACATCACCAGCATCACAAATGCTGTCCTACGGGGTTTGGACTTAAATCTGTAAAAAAAAAAAAAAAATTGCTGTAAGCAACACAGTGTCACGGTAAGAGGTATGTATTAGTATTCTGACTTTGGTAGCAAAAGGATGAAAGAGCAGAGGGACCATAAGTACCAGGGCCGGATAAGTGATGTGAGGAAGTCACCAGCTATAATGATGAAGAGAAGGAGATGGATTCAGAGATACTGTGGCAGTAAAACATGGAAAGATTTGATGCTGGGAGTTAGAAAAAGGGAGCAATTGAGATGATTGAGGTTTATCAGTATGAATTCAGCCTAAGCAAGTGAAAATTTTCAAAAGTATATATGATGCCACTTAATCTAGATTTACAAGCTAGTGCTTCAAGAACTGCAGACAAAAATGCCATTAAATTTTACTCTACCAGTTTCCTACAAAATGTTTCCTAGGTATAAGATTTATCTTTTCATTTTCACAAAACAAAATCATGTTAAGATGAAATTAGGAGATTTCCAGATAAGCAGAAACTAAGGGAATTTGTTAAAACCAGACCAACCTTACAAGACATCCTAAAGGGAGTCCTTTGATCAGAGAAC
>NW_006921764.1:3300880-3317082 GCF_000298275.1 Orycteropus afer afer | reverse complement strand
GGTTTAAACCCACCAGCCACTCCCCAGAAGGAAGGTTGGACAATCTACTTCCGTAGTGATACCGCCTAGGAAACCCAAGGAGGGTCATGACTATGAGTTGGATCTGACTCGATGGCAGTGCATTGCATTACATATCCAAATTTGCAGGCTCATTTAAAAATTTCAAACCAGTTTTTGAGTCCAGATGCAGATTGACAGCAAGGTGGAGAGTGGGGAAGGGAAAGAACGACCTTCCAGGTTCTCTGCTTCTCATTTTGGTTCTGAATTTGAATGTGCCTCTTGTTCACCACAGTTAGGCTCACCAGCTCTCTACATTAAGATCCGGATTTGTGCCCCACTTCGAAGTTCAAACTATATCTAAAGCTGCATGTATTTAAACCCTACCCCACCTTTTGTGACTATACATGCAATAATTTTTGCTATTAAGCTAGCCCTGTTACTCTGCCCAGTTCTTACCCCACCCTTCATGCCATGTGACACATATCTTTCACTAAAAGTTTTTATTTATTTATTAATTTTATTTTTTCACTGTTCTCTCCCCTCCCCCACACACCTAGTAACCAACAAAGTAAGTTTCCTCCCATATATAATCCTTTTCTTGACCTTTTACAATAATGAATTAATACAATATTTGCCCTTCTGTGATTGACTTATTTCACTCAGCATAATGTCCTCCAAATTTATCTACATTGTGTGGTGTTTTGTAGATTCCACATTATTCTTTAGTGTTGTATAGTATTCCATTGCATGTACATACCGTAGTTTGCTTATCCATTTTCTGCTGATGGGAAACTAGATTCTTTCCATCTTTTTGCTACTGTGAATAAGGGTGTGATAAACATGGATGTGCATATATCTGTTCTTGTCCTGGTTCTCACTTCTTTAGGATATATACCTACCAAGTAATGGGATTGCTGGGTCAAATTACCAAGTTGATAATTCCAACTTTTTAAGGAATTGCCATACTGCTTTCCACAGTAGTTATATCATTTTAGTCCCACCAGCAGTGTATGGAAGTCCCAATCTCTCCACATCCTCGCTGGCATTTTTACTAAAGGTTTCATTTAAAGAGTCCCTTGGTGGTGCAATCATTAACTTCTAACTGAAAGGTTGGAGGTCAAGTACACCCAGAAGTGCCATAGAGGAAAGGCCTGGCAGTCTAATTCCAAAAAATCAGCCATTGAAAACCCTGTGGAGCACAGACCTATTCTGAAACTTGGGGTTGCCATGAGTCGGAGTTGACTTGATGGCATCCAGTTATCCTTTGAGCTAAGTGAATGAGCCCTGCTACCCATTGACAGACTTCAGTCCTCTGTCTGGATTTGTTTTCCCTGACCCAGAATCCCCTATGACATGTGGGAAGGCAACACCATCTACAAACATGCCCTGCAATGCTTCTTTATCCTGCGTTGCCAGTTGGAACTATTTGAACTGGGCTGTGCTATTGCCGAGCTCAGCACCATGCTTGACCATCAGACTGAACCTCCTCTATCCACAGCTGCAACTAAATCAGTTCCTCAGTCCTTGTTTCATGCCAGCAGGATGCAGGCTTCCTTTCCTGGACCTGAAACAGCTCCACCTGCCCTATCCTGCTGAAGAACCTGACCATGCCCAAAAGAATCAGACCTCAGGCATTTGACTCTTGACTTTAACCATCTGTCTTGGTCATCTAGTGCCACTCAAACAGAAAGTTCCACAAATGGATGGCTTTAACAAACAGGGATTTATTCTCTTACTGTTTAGGAGGCCAGAAATCCCAAGTTCAAACTGTCAGCTCTAGGGGCTATGTGAAAGCCCCTAAACCTTGACGTTTGGCTTTGCCTCTTGTTCTCGGCCTACTGGAGCTGGAAGTGTCTCTTCACTCATGCAGTTGCTGAAGCTGACAAACCCAAGGCTGACAAGTAACATCGCACAGTCCCAAGAATATCAAACCACATGCCAGGCCACTAATTCAAGTCCATTAACAGTCCCAAGACCAGCAGACAACATGAATGACAACTCAGCTACATGCAGGACTCAAGCATGCCAGAAGCCGCACAGACCTTTCTCAAAGTGTCTTCTTATATACTAGAAGCAGACCACATCCCTAAGGCAGCTGCTGCAGTAGATTCCACCATGGAATTGATTACAAATCTCATCATGGAGAATAACTACATCCAGCTGCCCAGCTACTCAAAAAACCAGACCCAGCCAAGTTGACATACAACTACCACACCATCCCCCCTGCTGCCAGCCAAGAGTGGTGCTATTCCTTGGCTTATTCTGTATTTTGACTTTCTCAGTAACCTCCAATTTCATTTCTCCACACTTTCTACAACACAAGTCTAATTCTCCCAGGCCTCAGAACTTTTCTTGTTTTCTTAGAGCCTGCCTCTCTAGTCTCTTTCCCTTCTACCACAAACAGTGGCAGGGTGGGATTATTTCCACCCAACAGACTGGAAAATTTCTCATAATGCCAGACCACAGGCTGGAGCTGAGTGGCTGAGAACCAGGTCAGAGAATCAAGTGTTGAGGATTTATTTCCACCAATTTGAGAGGAATGTTCAGATGAACAGTCCAGTTCCTGTTTATTGACTAGAATCCCTGGAACCATTCAAACGGGTTCAAATTAGCCGTCAGTGTGGCTAAGGGCTCCACCTCAATTCTGAGCGTGCACAGCAGCAATCCAGCAGGAAATAATGAGCTCTTAGATAAAGGCTTCCTTCCCTATTGCCTGGTAGTCTGAATCAGAGTCCTGGGCAACCCATTCATGGTCTTTGCCCTAATTTCACCAACCACGCAGCTGAAACAGGATAGTAACAATGCTGTCTCTTCATATGGCAAGCCACAATGCTATATTTAGGCTTTTAGTGTTTGAACTTGGCTTATTCAGGATCCATTACAGTATGCAGCTACTTTGTGGTTTTTAACTAATTAGTCCCATGAGGCAAGGAAGGATTGTGCACATTTTATAGATGAAGAAATAGATTCAGAGATGGTAAGCGACTCACCCAAGATCATTCACTTAACCGATGGCAGACCTTAGAATTTCTATGTAGGTGGTGTTAGCTTTTTGCTTTCTACATACAGTATCTTTTATAATATTTTTAATGTATCTTTTAAAATAAATCATGTTCATCCCTGTCTTAGCAAAAAGAGAATTTTGTTTTATACAAGGCTGTTATCATCTGTGGAAAAAATAGGAGACATGGCTAAAAAAGAAAGCCTCCTCAACCATCTGCTGATAGAAGTACAGCATAGACTGAGACCTAGAAGGCACCCAAATATCCAAGTAATGGATTATCATGTCTCTGAAGTTTCTAGAGACACAGGAAAGCAGGCTCGGTGCTTCAAAGACCACACATCCCTTTGTGCAGAGTTCTACCAAAAAACCTACCTTACTGCTGTCGAGTCGATTTGACTCAGAGCAACCCCTCCTTGAGTTTCTGAGGTGGTATCTCTATGGAAGTAAATTGCCCAACCTTCCTTCTGAGGAGTGGCTGGTGGGTTTGAACGGCCATCCTTCTGGTTAGCAGTCAAATGCGTTAGGCACTATGCCATCGAGCTCCTAGAGATTTCTAAGGCAGCCTTTTTTGATTCAGTACTGCCAAGCAACTCCCTGATCAGAGTAAAATGATTCCATGTTGAAGGCAACTCTTTCAGGGTGATGTTATCTTTAAGGGAAATGCCATGCTTTTATATGTCTTCATTGGATATAATATCTTTTACCCTCTGCTTTTCTGATTCTAGGGTTTTTCCCCCTGGAATCTCACAGATAACTGTTTTCTCTTGCGAATGCTATGAGTTCTGTTGTGGATATTGATAAATGTTGGCAGTCTGTTTGGATCATTGTCACCATCTCAGAAACTGGAAGTCTCAACAATATGGGTAGCAGGATTTAAAAATAGTGTCAATCCAGTCTGAGAAGCACCTGAGAATGAGGTAGTGCCAACTAGAAGACTGCCCTAGGAAGTCAGATTGTTGTTGGCATCTCCATGAGCATATCAGTGCAGGTGCTCGCCTACATGAACTTTCCCCACCATCCTAAGCATCTCAATCTCAACGTGGTATTTTTACAGGCCAATTATTCAGTCTACTGAGGTGGGAGTTTGCCTGTGGGCTTGCTGAGGGTGCCTTGGAGGATTGATATCTTTCAGCAGAAAGTTGCAATTCCACTTCTCAAGAAATAACCTCTTCTTACAGCACATGTCAAAAATACGGATTCTATGTTCTAATCGTCTGCTAAGGTTAGTTTTGTTTTGTTTTTTTAACTCAAAATTTCCATCATGATTCAATCCTTAGCTGAATATTTATTTTATCCAAAATGTTAATTGAATCCACAACATGCATTTGATGCTACCATCCATTAACCTTGTTAACATTTTGTTTGGACCAAAAGGGTAGCTGGCTAGAGACTCTTCATTTGTTGAAAACAATGCCACATTTGAATAGATAAGGGAATCGAAGCACAGAGTGCTTGTGATTTTCCAAAAGTCAAATAGCTGCTCCAAGCGCTTTTTGGAATTAAGTAGAGTAAGACAAAAATAATGTAGAACTGGAATGTTGTTGTTGTTGTTGTTTGCCGTCAAGTCGGCCCCGACTCATAGTGACCCCTCCTTGGGTTTCCAAGGCAGTATCACTACGGAAGTAGGATTGCCCAACCTTCCTTCCGAGGAGTGGCTGGTGGGTTTGAACCGCCAGCCTTCTGGTTAGCAGTCAAGTGCTTTTAGCCACTATGCTACCAGAGCTCCCAGAACTGGAATAGAAGGGCCCAGATCCCCTGAAACTTTGTTCTGTGCTCTTTCTGCTTCCTCTGGGCTTCTCAACATGCTAGAGGTATATGGCAGGACACAAGGACACACTCAAAGTCCAAAGGAAAAACATGACAGGTCTTTCCAAATCATTGGTTTTACTCAGTGATTTGGAGCAGAGTATGGTGAGAGAAAGAGTAAAATCCATTATTTTTGTATGAAAAAAAATGATATTATATGGAGTTGAATATAAAATTTGCTTGAATGTTCAAATGAAAATGCCATATTTCAAAAAATGTTTCATGTTTGCAACTGGCAGCTTCAGGTTACACCCTCAGACACTCCCTTTCTTCATCTGCCACCCCGAGGGCTCATTCTCAGCCCCCTGGCAGTGGGAGTGCTTGAGTGGGAGCATGTGAAAAGTATTGCATTGCGTCATGAAGCTTCCTGCTTAAAGGAGTTCACCTGAAAGTAAGTGGCTAGGTCAGCCACTTTCCTTTCACTCAAAACTCCAAGAATATTCACAACGCTCCTATACGACCCAAAGTGTCTAGGACCACTGTGCACTGGAACTATGTGTTCCAACTAATGTTCATTGAATTTTTCAAACAATTGATTCTATGACAAAATAAAGACATCTATTACCAGGGACTTTAAAAAAAAAAAAAAAAAAGTTTCTTTGGAAGTGTCAAAACACATTCTAAAATCTTCATATTTTCCTGTCTTCAGTTTTTCTTTTGGGTTTGTAACATCACATAGAAATCAGATCTATTTTTTTCCCCCTTTGTAGACAGAAATATCTGGCTTCTTTCAAGTTTTTTTTTGAAAGTATCAGGTACTTAGAAGCCCTTAATTTAAAAAAAAAAAAAAGGAAAGAAAGAAAAGGTCCCAGATTCTTCTGATACATCCATGCTACCTGCTAGTAATTCATTTCTCAGCATCTCTACCTCCAGGGTATTGAATGTGAGAAACTCAGGAGTTATCCTTGACTCTCCTTCTTCTTCATCCCACCCCAGGTCAATCTGTCACCACACACTTTTTTTTCATCTCCAAAACATTTGTCAAGGAGCCTTCATGTTGCAGTGGTTAAGTACTTGGCTGCTAACCAAATAGTCATGGTTCTAACCCACCAGTGCCTCCATAGGAGAGAGATGTGGCATCTACTTCCATAAAAATTACCAAAAAACCAAACCACACCCACCACCATCAAGTCAGTTCTGACTCAAAGTGACCCCCATTATGTTACCAAGGCAGTAAATCTTTACAGAAGTAGATTGCCCAGTCTTCCTTCCATGGTGTGGCTGGTGAGCTTAAACTGCCAACCTTCTGGTTAGCAGGTAAATGCCTTAGGCACTGCACCAGCAGAGCTCTGTATAGGAATACTGCCCTATGGGGGAGTTCTACCCTGTCCTATAGGGTCACTATGAGTCAGAATAGACTTGATGGCAATGGGTAATGGATAAACATTTCAAACCTGTCGCAATTTTACCTATGCAGCCACAGCAATAATTCATCCTCAGGACTCTTGCCTAAATTAGTCCAATTAGTAGTACAATCTAGAACAGGTCACTACATCACAGGATTGAAGATCTTATAATGATATGGTCACCAAAGAATTGGCATGCCATAATGAAAAGAGCCCAAAAAGAACACTGCATACATTTCTCTAACATTACCCTTACTACAGTAATTTGAATTATTAGTTTCTGAAATTGTTTATTTCCTCTCTCAAGAAAATGAGCTCACTGATAACAGGAACCACGTTTTATTCATTTTTGTGTCTGTAGTATTTGATTATATATCTGGTATATGGTAGAGGCTCATTTAATTTCTGTTAAGTGGATGGATGAAACCTATCACATTCCAATCATGAGGGTCCTCTTCCTCCTCAGTTTCACCATTCTCTCTCCCTACTGCATAATCAGTTCCCCTTTTCTGCTATTTATTCCAATCAGCAAACAAACATAGCATGTTTTTGTTATGTGCTGTTGATTCTGACTCGTAGTGACCCTATGCGACAGGGTAACACTCCTCATAGTGTTTTCCATGCTATAAATCTTTATGGAAGCAGGTCACTAGGTCTTTTCTCCAGTGGAGCCACTGGTGGGTTTGAACCACTAACCTTTTGGTTAGCAGCTAAGCACTTAACCATTGCTCCACCAGGAGCATAATAGACCCTAATTTGAACTAAAAACACTCTCTTTGTCCTGCATTCCTTCCAGTTATTGCCCCATTTCTCACTTTCTTTTATATCAAAACCTTCAAAAGAGACATCAATAATCACTCTTTCTCTCTCCTCCTGTTTTCTCTTAAACAGGAGACATTTCTCCTAATCAAACTACCAAAATGACTCTAAACATCATCACCAATGACCTCTTCATTGCTAAAAACAATAGTCAGTTCCCATTCCTCATTTTATATGGTTTAGCCACAGTATTTGACTCAGCTGATAAGTTTCTGCATATTGAAATAACTTTCTTCCAGTCTCCTATTAGCTCATGGTTCTTGTAGCTTGCTGGTCCTCCTCCTCATTCTCTCTTGTTGGATATTCCTCACCTTCCTATTTCTAACTGGAGTGTTAGAAATGTGTCAACTAGAACTTAGTCCTTTGTCTTTCCCCTTTCTCTAGCCATGCCTTCTCCCTTGGTGAGGTCATTCAGCTCAGGGTATTATTTTCCAACTATACACTGATGACTCACAATTATGTCTTCATCCCAGACTGTGAAATCTATTAAAAAAAAAAAAAAAAAACACCAAACTCACTGCCATTGAGTCAATCCTGACTCATAATGACCCCTCCTTGGGTTTCCAAGGCAGTACCTCTACGGAAGTAGATTGCCCAGTCTTCCTTCTGAGAAGTGGCTGGTGGGTTTCAACCACCAGTCTTCTGGTTAGCAGTCAAATGCCTTAGGCTTATTATTTATACCCAATTGCCTACATGGCATGTCCACTTAGATATCTCACAGAAATCTCAAGATTAATATGTTCAGATTTCCACTTTAGGCTCTACCTCACATGCACACATGCACATGCACACGCACACATGTGCATGCATGGCTTTTTTTTTTTTTTTCCTCCAGTCTTCCTTTCTCAATAAAATGGTATCTTGGTATCTTTAATTTCTGGTGCACAAGAGTAAAACTTGAGGTCATCCTTGAATTCTCTCCTTCTCTCATACTTCACATGATTTCTCTCAGCTAATCCTACTATTGACGGTATCTCCAAAATACATCAAGAATCTGATGACTCTCAACACTTACCACCTGCTCTATGCCATCATCATTTTTCTCCTGTATTATTGCAATAGCCTCCAAATTGGTCTCCCTTCCACTCTGACCCCAACAGTCCCTTCTCCACACAATAGCCAAAGAGATCTTTTTAAAGATGTAAATCAGATTACATTATTTCTCTGCTCATCACCCTTCATGGGTTTCCTATCTCACTCAAAATAAAATCTAAAATCCTTACAGTGGCTTCCAAGACTCCATATGAACAGGTCATCTCTTTCTTCCTTTCTAATTTCATCACTTACTATTCTTTCCCTTGATCTTTCTACTCAGATCAGACAGGCTTCCTCAATGTTTAAGTCCAGCTAAGCACACACGCATCTCCAGGCCTGTGCACTTGCTATTCCTGTGATTGAAACAGTCTTCCATGAGTCAGCTACAAGTTTTCTCCATTGCTTTATCCAAGTCTCTGCTCCATTGTCACCACATCAAGAGGTCTCTTATGATTGCCTTATCTAGCAGAGCACCTCTCCCCTTTCCCTACTTTTTTTGACTTTGTTGTACTTATCATTCATATAAGGAGCTCTGGTGGTGCAGTGGTTAAGGCATTTGGATGCTAACCAAATGGTCAGTGGTTCAAACCCACTAGCTACTCTATGAAAGAAAGAGGAGGTAGTCTACTTCTGTAAAGATGCGCAGCTTTGGAAACCCAGTGGGGGTTGCTGTGAGTCAGAATCAACCCGATAGCAGTGAGTTTGGTTTGGTTATCATCTACCTGGATCCCTAGATGCATGTTTATTTGTGATTTATTTAGTGTTTGTTTCCCTCCTCATCCCCCACATCCCGATATAAGCATCACTAAATAGGTACTTGGGATGATTTTGGTTTTAATTGCTTTGTCCCTAGCACCTAAAACTGTACCTGGCACATGACAGGCATCCCATAAGTATTTTTGAATGGGTGAATTGAAGAATGAGTGAGTTGCCATGGAAGAGGGCCCATGCATAGAATTGTGACACTAATGTAGACTTTTAAATCTTCTACCTTGATTTTATTAGCACCATACTTTAAACAAATGAGCTAACACCCCAGACAAGATAATAATATTTCTTAGCAAAAGATCTAAGAATGCACAATGCCAAGGCTGCAGAGAGGACTGCTGGTTGTTATAGTAACTCTGAGAGTCAGGCAAGCTGGCAGGCAGCATGTATTTCTAAAAACATGTTTGTGGAGCCTCCTAAACATTTTTCTAAATTGATTAGACATGCATTTTGTTTGTTGTCTCATATTAGGAGTTATTTACCTTGCATACACAGTAAATGAAGGTACTCTGCAATATACCTAGAAAGGGATTTTACTTGTTATTCTAAATACCTACATCTCCACATCATCCAACTAAAAGTTGAATAGAAGTTAAGAGAACTGCTGATTAGAAATCTTTGAAGATTTGTATAAAAACAGGAAAATGTCTCCAGAGAAAATCGTAACTAAACAAGCAAATTGAATTACCCCAACAAAATTATATGTTTTGCTTCTTAAGATATTTTCTCCCAATATCCCTCAATTGATTTTCTTCTCCAAACTCTTCTTTTCAACATCTCCTCAGTGAATATTTTGAAGTAACCCCAAGGATGGAAGTGAACTAATACTATGGATTGTATGTTTATTAATTCCCAGCACTGAGTTTTGCATATATTATAAATTTTCACAAAACTTATTAATTTCCCTGGTGTTTTTTTGTTTTTGGGTTTTTTTGTTTGTTTGTTTGTTTGTTTTTTTATGAAGAAACTAAGGTTTGGGGAAACTAAATAATTTTTTAGGGTCTCAGACTGGTAGAACTGACATTCAAACCCCAGTCCGTCTGACTCTGAAGAGTATAATTCCACTATTTCTCACTGCCTCACAATATTTAAAAAAATATTTCAGAAAACATTCCAGTAGGAATGCCTTTGCTGGGATATTCTTAAGACCTCACTCATTCTTGGTTGAGTCTGAAAATGGTATTAAGAACTCCAAGGTCAAAGGTACCCTCTTCACCACCCACATCCCCTCCACAGTGACCCCAGGAACCAAACCACAAAATGAAACCGCTTGTCCTTGGGCCTTGTGGTTCATTCAGTTAAACTCCCTCCATTTGTCAGCCTCTCCATAAAGGTAATGAAGGAAAAATTCTTCTCATTCATTTCTTGCGGGCCCTTAGCAACATGCTCAGTGAGCGGCCACTGTTCATCCTGTGGAGATGGTTATTATTAACTTTCCTCTCAACTGCCAGGATACATTGCTGCATGTCCCATTGATCCTGCCTCCACAAAGTTCTCAGGAAATAAACTGGGTCATTCCATATACCAAATCCTTTCTCATGACATGTCAATTTGCTCTGTCCACCTTTACAAACAAAATGATATACGTCTAATGTAGAAATAAACACTCAAATATATGCTTGATGTTTTATTTTTTATAACTTTTTTGTTGTTTTTTGGGTGAATGTTTACAGAGCAAATTGGCTTTCCAATTCATACACATTTTGTTTCGTGACATTGATTTTAATCCCCACAATGTAACAGTACTCTTTCTACTTCCTGCCCGTGTTTACCATTTCATTCTTCTTTCCTATCCCTTCCTGCCTTCTGAGCTTTATCCCTAGGTAAATGCTGTCCTTTTGATATCATATGGTTGGTTGTTCCAAGGAATGAGTACTTCCCTAGTGTTATTGTTCACCTCATAGACCTGTCTATTGTTTGGCTGAAAGTTGAGCATGGGGATGAGTTTAGTTCCAGACTGGAAGGTTGTCTAATGGCCATAGTCTCAGGGTTCTACCAGTCTTCATGAGACCAGTAAACCTGGTCTTTGTTAAGATTTTGACTTTTGTTCCATTTGTGCTCCAACTCTATCTGAGACCTCCTATTGTGGTCCTTTTCAGAACAGTCAGCCGTGGTAGCTGGGCACTATCTAGTTCTTCTGGTCTCATGGTTGTGGAGGCTGGTGTTCTCATGGTCCTCATGACTGTTTCTTTGTATGTTTGATTTTCTTCGCTCTTCTTTGTTCTGGATGGGAAGAGACCAATTGTTGCACCTCAGATGGCCACTCACAAGCTTTTAAGACCCCAGTCACTACTCACCAAAGTAGGGTATAGAACACTGGCATTGCAGACTGTGTTATGCCAATTGACCTGAATGTCCCCCAGGACTATGGTCCTGAACCCCCAGGACTATGGTCCTGAACCCCCAGGCCCAGCAACTCATTCTTTCAAGGGTTTGGTTATGGGTAAAAAGTTATAATAACTTTCCCTTCTGTATGCTCTACTATATTCCTGGATATATTTGCAGCAATTATGGATACATATGTAGAAATATCCTCTGTCAAACTTATATATATCCATGTATGTAGTCCCAGTCACCTTTCAAAGGCATTATAATATGAGAGAGGTCAATACAAAATGATCAAGGCAAAGGAAGACACTGAGAGGAGCATGGGCATTAAAGGCAACTAGATCAATACTATTACATACAGTCCTGTAATAACAAAATCTACAAGTGGATACATAGATAGACACACAAGCTAAGCAGGTGTGGGAAGTCGTATCTATGCTGTAAATACTAATTTTAGTATATACGTTTGAGGAGAGAATGTATCAATAAAGTACTAACACACATCTTCCAGACCTCATTACTTCCTAGACTGGATCACCACATTAACCTTTAAACTAAACTCCCCACTCTCTATCTTTTCTCTCTAAAGTCCATCCTACACACTACCCAGAAATCACCTTGTGAGGCATATGTATCATCATTCAGTCCCTTATCAAAAAAATCTAACTATTACTCATTGGCTGTGTTGTTATTATCTGACTCATTGAGACCCCGATTACAGCAGAATGAAGCATTGTCCAGTCCTGTGCCATTTTCACAATTGTTAGTATACTTGAGTCCACTGTTGTGGCCACTGTATTTTTGGAAGTTGATCACTAGACCTTCCTTCCTAGTCTGTCTTAGTCTGCAAGCACTGCTGAAACCTGTCTGCCATGAGTGACCCTGCTGGTATTTGAAATAATGGTGGCATAGCTTCCAGCATTATAATGACACACAAGCTACCTTAGTACGGCAAACTGATGCACAAGTGGTGGGAGCTCATTAATTCATTACTCATTACTTATGAAACAAGGTCTAAATATTTGAGGCTAGCATTTAAAGCCATTGACCCAATAGACTTTTCAGTTTCTCTCCTATCTGATCCTTTTAAATCTTAAATTGGTTTAGTCATCATCCCTTGATATGTCATATGCTTTATTAAACCAAAAACCAAACCAAACTCACTGCCATCAAGTCGGCCCTTTGCTTTTTCTCAAGACTCTCTTTTCTTCCACATTATGTCCAAGGAATTCTGTCTCTTTCCACATAATATCCAGATACATCAGTCCCATTCTCAAGATCTTCAATTACCACCCATAGCCAGATGATTCCCAAACTTGTATCTTCCTACTCGATCTCTCTCCTGAGCACCAGACCAACTTCCAGGTGTGGATATTCCACAGGTAACTCAGACCCATCACTCCCCACAAATCAGCCTCTTCTCTAGTAGTCCCCAAGCCAGTAAACAACACTACTATTTCTTTCAGTCATCCAAGCCAAAAACCTGAACATAAGATTTGTCTCCATCCTCTTCTATGGCATGTGCATACCGTACTTTTTACTATTTGTGACTTGATAATATTTTTTTTCATCTCAACAAGAATTTAAATGAGGTCAGGAAATATGTCATATTCATCATCAAATCTCTAGTGCCTAAATCAATGCCTTGTATATAACAGGTTATTTTTAAATTTTGCTGACAGAAATAATAAATTCATTGCTTTTGTATTCATTATATTCACAAATGTTGCTAGTGGATTCAAATGCATAAAAGAACAAAAAAAGAAAGAAAAGAAATGCATTAAAATAACAGCATCTGTAGTTCTATATTTAAGAAAATCGACCTAGGGGAAAACAAGGTATTTAAGTGAGATCTTGACCCACTGTTGCTGTGTGTCAATTCCAACTTGTAAGCAGGTAGGACTGATAATGGAAGATACAAACAAGATGCCACTGGAACATCAATTTAAAAAGTATTGAATTTTGTTTCTTGGAGTCAGAGAATGCTCCAAAGAAATTTTTAAGTTGTACTTTTGAAACTAACAGCAACAACGACAATATTTTCAGGCCACTTAATGTCAGATATTATTCTAGTACTTGGCACATATTAAAGTCACTCATCCGTATAGCAATTCTACAAGGTAGAGACTATTGGTATCCCTGTTTTAATGATAAGGTAATTGAAGGACAGAGCAATTAAATAACTTATCTAATGCCTTATGGCTAGAAAATAGTAGAATCAGTATTCCCGCCAAGGCAGTTTGACTTTAACCTACACTTATTGCCATCAAGTTGGAATCGACTCATATCGACCCTTCCTTGGGTTTCCGAGGCGGTATCAATATGGAAGTAGATTGCCCAACCTTCCTTCCAGGGAATGGCTGGTGGGATTGAACTGCCTGGCTTCTGGTTAGCAGTCAAGTGCCTTAGACACTACACTACCAGAGCTCCCATTTTGACTTTAGAGCCATCATTATTAGCCTGTGTGCTAAAGAACAGCACAAATGCCAAACATTAGCATTTGGAAGTCACATTGTTATTTAAATATTCTGGTCTACATATTGCATTGCCAACAATCATCAGAGGCAAAAATAGCCTCCAATATCAGTCTCAAAAGGTTAGAATGGTTGGAATCATTTAACCTCTCTGATATTTAGTATTCTCGTTACTGAAATGAAAATGATAATCTTTTATCTGTTGTAGTTATTGAGAAATCTCCATATATGTGTACATGAATTATTTGTATATTGCAAAGTACTGTACAAAATATTATTGAGCTATTATTATTTCCACTAACTAGGAAGCACCAGTCAAGAAAACAAATGACGTATTGTACTGGGCAGATCTGCTACAAAAGACCTCTTTAAAGTGTTAAAAGCCAAAGACGTCACTTTGAGGACTAAGTTGCACCTGACCCAAGCCATGGTATTTTCAGTCACTCACATGCATGCAAAAGCTGGAAAATGAATAAGGAAAACCAGAGAAGAATTGATGTGTTTGAATTATGGTGTTGGTGAAAAATATTGAATATACCATGGCCTGCCAGAAGAACAAACAAATGTGTCTTGGAAGAAATATAGCCAGAATACTCCCTAGAAGCAACAGTGGTGAGGCTTTATCTCACATACTTTGGTCATGTTATCAGGGGGACTAGACCCTGGAGAAGGATGTCTATCATGCTTGGCAAAGTAGAGGGTCAACAAAAAAGAGGGAGAACATCATCAAGATGGATTGAAATAGTAGCTGCAACAATGGCTCAAGCATAGCAAGAATTGTGAGGATGGTGTAGGACCATGCAATGTTTTGTTCTGTTGTCCATAGGATCACTGTAAGTCATAATTGACTTGACAGCATCTAACAACAACAATTAGGCATAAAGACAAAAGCTTAGAGATTCAAAAGTGTATTTAGAGGTTGGAAAGCTAAAACTTGAGAGTATTTGGAGGATAGTGATTGGAAATGGAACTAAAGGTCATCTTCTGAAGGATCTTGATTGCCGTGCTAAAAGATTTCTTAATTTGAAAATCAGAATCAATACAAAATTTTTGATCAGAGGATTATATGATCTTATGCTTAAACATCATCAGGAAAGACCAATTGCTAGAGAAGGACATCGTGTTTGCTAAAGTGGAGCGTCAGAAAAAATGAGAGACATCTTTCATGAGAAGGGTTGACACAGAAGCCATGGCAATGGACTCAAATATATCAATGATCATGAACATAGTACAGGGCTGGACAGTGCTTTGTTCTGTTATGCATAAGGTCACCATGAGTCGGAGAAAACTCAGCAACAACAAACAACAAAACTTATGTTTTAAAAATAACCATTTTCAAAATAACTTGGAATGGGAGAGCCTGGAAAGAGAGGAATTTCATTGAAGGGTCTACTATGAGAATCTAGATGAGAATATGTGAGGGCTAGACCAGAGTATGGCATGGAATGGAGAGAAAGGTGCATAAGTAAAATAAAATTGACTCCATGATTTACAGAGAGAGAGAGAAGTAAAAGTCATTGAAAAGTTTTATCTTCATTATTGAGTATTTTCAGGAAGGAGGCTTAATCATATTTACTTAGCCTATTCATTCACTTACAAATATATTTATTGAATACCTCATCATGCTAGCACTGTTCCAGGTATCACAATTATATGTTATCACTTTTCATTCATTTATCACTATTCATTAATTTATTTAAAAAGTATTTTGAGCACCTACGTTTTGTGCCAGGTACAAGTAAAGAAACATATTAAGTAACTGGCCCAAGGTGGCATATCAAATGGTAGTCAGGAGTGTAAGCTCAATCGCTTACCTCTTCATACTACAACACCCCATTTCTATAAGGCAGATAGTGGACTCCATTTGGGAAATACTAAGCTTGGGGACCCTTTGGGAAGTTGGAAATGCTGATTCGACTCTCAAGAAGAAAATCAAGACACATAATTAGCAGTCAGTCTACTATTGGTGATGGCACAAGGCTTGTCTGGTTCTAAAATCCTACTTTTAAGAGAGACTTGAAATGTATTTCTGGGAGCTCTGGTGGCGTAGTGACTAAAGCATTTGACTGCTAACCAGAAGGCTGGTGGTTCAAACCCACGAGCAACTCCTCAGAAGGAAGGTTGGGCAATCTACTTCCATAGCGATATTGCCTCGGAAACTCAAGGAGGTATCACTATGAGTGGGATCTTACTCGACAGCAGGGTGTTGAAATGTACTCTAAAGATACTTTTTTTAAAGAACCAATTAAGTTGGTAAATAATCTGATTCAAACTGGAGATTGCATATAAAGTTTATTTTACCTACTTGCCTAGACAGTAAATTATCTGCTGTGATGGTAAAGACTGTCTTTTTTATTTTTGTATGCCAGCCGAAGGAATTAGGTGAGGAGAGGAAACTCAGGCCTGCCCAGAGCAGCAGGCCGGAAGAGCAGGAGAGAGGGGATAAAAGCCAGGAACCCTGACAGAAGAGCAGTCAGCCCCAGGGTTACAGGTGAGGAGAGACAACTCAGGGATGCCCAAAGCAGCAGGCCGGAAGAACAGGAGAAAGGGGATTAAAAGCCAGGAAGACAGAAAGAAGAGCAATCAGCCGAAGGGATTAGGTGAGGAGAGGAAACTCAGGCC
>NW_006921764.1:3292816-3298406 GCF_000298275.1 Orycteropus afer afer | reverse complement strand
TGCTGAAAGTACCATGGACTGCTAAAAGAACTAACAGATCTGTCCTGGAGGAAGTGCAGCCAGAATGCTCCTTGGAAGCAAGAATGGCCAGACTTACTTCGTCTCACATATTTTGGTCATGTTGTCAGAAGGGACCATTCCCTGGAGAAGGGTGCCATGCTTGGTAGGGTGGAGGGTCAACAAAAGAGGGGGAGGCCTTCAACAAGATGGATTGACACGGTGGCTGCGATGATGGGCTCGAGTATAGCAGGGATTATGGGGCTGGCGCGGGATCGGGCAGTGTTTCGTTCTGCCGTGCATGGGGTCACTATGAGTCAGAAACAACTCAACGGCTCTTAAGAACAACAACAACAACAATGCCAGCATATAGAACAGAACTTCGTATATAAGAAGAAACCAATAAAGCTTTGAGGAATGAATGAAAAGTTGAATGAAGGAATAAAGAAAACAAGATAATGTCAAAAGAGCCCATGGCTGGGGATAGGAGACTTAAATATACTGTGATTATGTGTGCAAACTTTGTTTACTCATTCTTAACATGGCAGATCGTAATGCCTGCTGTAACTGCCTCATAGGGTTGTGTGAGTGTCAGATGAGTTAAAGTTAAAAAGCAACAAGCTTTTACAGGACATCTATTTTTTATATAGAACTTTTTATTGTGATTTGTGTGAAAGTTTACAGAGCAAGTTGGTTTTCCATTCAACAATTCATATAAATTTTGTTTTGTGACACTGATTACAGTCCCTACAAGGCAGCAGCACTCTCCCCACTTCCTCCCTGTGCTGACCATTTCCGTCAGTTCTTCTTTCCTAGCCCTTCCTGCCTTCTGAGCTTCATCCCTGGGCAAATGCTGAACTTTTGATCTCATAGGTCTGATTGTTCTAAGGGGTGCATACTTCCCAGGTGTTATTATGATGCACCTTATGGTGCATCAATTTATGTACCAGATATTATGCCAGAAACAGGGACCTCTCAAGAATGAAAACATGATTCCTGCCTTCAAGGAGCTCCAATTGGGAAAATGTATGCAAGTAATGACCCCGAAATGCAAGGCCATAGTAAATGTACAAAGGGAAGAAAAATCATCTATTTATGTAAGTGATATCAGGGAAAGCTTAGGAGAAGAGGTTGTAATGGGAAATGTAAAAAATATCAAGTGTCACCCAAATTTAAAATATTAGTATATTCAAGCTAGTGGGTATTGTTTATCATCAACACGTTTTAAACCTTCTAATTCAGACTTTCCAGGGTCTAACCTGTACACCTAAGAATATTTTCCTAATACTCATTAATTCTCAAAATGAGGATAAGGGAAAGTTTGGGAATAAGATGCCAGAAGCCCTGAATTCCAGCTCCACTGTGGAGTCGCTTTGCTGTCTCACACATGCACATTGTGTGAACTTGTGTTTCCTCTTCTGTGAAATGGGGATAATAATGCCAGTCTTACCTAGTGGGAATTAAAGCAAATACACAGAGAGAGAGAGAGAGGGATAAGCACTGTACAAATTTCAGAAGGCTATATAGTGGAAGATGTCATGCAGGGAAAAAGGCCAACATTGGTGAACATGCTTTCATCAGCACTTCAGGGCTATAATTGTTTAGTATTCCTGATAAATCAATCAAATGCTAATAAATCCTGATTCTATAACTGAAACTTATTGTCAAAATTATCCTTAAGCGTGATGATCTGATGCTATTGACACAAGCACATGAGATCACATTACTGCCACCATCGTCCTGTTGCCATGGTAACTATAGCAGGCTGGCAAGAAAGCTCCCTGACAGTTGAATTGGAAAGAACAAGAAAACTCAGCCCACTTCCTGCATTAAATGAATTACAAGTATGTGTAAAGAAAGAAAAGAAAATTTCTAACCCTTAATCAACGGCTTTTATTTTATATATATATATATATATATATATATATATATATATATATACTTACAAGGAATACAGAGCAAGTAGAAGCCTCAGTTTCCCACACACTGGGTTTCAACACTTTCATAAGGTTGGAAGGTGGCAGTTAGGTACTGGCTATGGGGGAGAAAAAAAAAAAACTTAAAATACACATTAGCTTATATAATAGTCTTCTCTCTCAGGCTTGTGCAGTATTAAGCCTCAGCTGAGTCAAGCCTCTTTCATGTCTGCGGATCCAGAGCCAAAACAGAAAGCTATGAAGACACCAGCAAAAGTATCCTTCAAGCCTAAAGTGGAAATAATGCTTTAAAAAATATCTTTTAATATTATATAAGCCTCATAGTGAGAACCTGGGGGAAAGTATGGAGCTAGAAAATAAGAGTCACTTTTCTTTAACTTGTCAAGTCTTGGGTATCATTAGAAGATGGCATTTTTAATATACTACTTGATAAACTTGAAATGGTGAGTTTTATGTAGTTGCCACTTGTCAGGTTGCCATTTAAAAATTCAGCTGTGTTGGGTAAACATTTTGTGAGTCCTGGCTACACGCCAGGTGCTGAGGACACCAAGTGAATCTAAGCCAAGGCCCTTGTCCTGATTATCTTCCCAGGGCACAGACGTGCAGGCAGATAGCTGTGATGCAGTGTGCTGGGGGCAATGGC
Organism: Orycteropus afer afer; assembly: GCF_000298275.1. NCBI lineage: Eukaryota > Metazoa > Chordata > Mammalia > Tubulidentata > Orycteropodidae > Orycteropus > Orycteropus afer. The sequence continues at coordinate 3,295,829 of NW_006921764.1, read as the reverse complement.
AGTTTGCACAAGTGCTCCTGGAGCACGGAGGAAGCACATCTTAATTAGAATGTAGAGTTAGAAAACGCTTCCTGGAAAAGGAGGTGTCTCCTTTGAGTCTAGAAAAACTCATAATGGTTAATCAATACAGTAAAGCAATAGCAATATTAATTGCTTTCCTGTTTTTTCCCTCTTGTAGTATCCAGGTTGCAGGAATTTAACAACAACAAAAAAAGAAAGAAATATTCATAACCCCCTCAGATAAATCCAGCATCTTACTAATGACAAAAGAAAGCCATATGTCTGAAAGAACATTTTAGTGTTCTAATGTTTTTCAGAAATGCTTTTATTTTTCAGAGAAGGTAATAGAGGCACTTCCTGCCTGATATTAATGTATAAAAACAAAGCAAAATTGCAGCCTTTGCTTTTAAGCTCGACCTGGTGGCACAAAAGAAATGAGCATTTAAAGGGTAAATGAATAAATGATCTAGAATGATGATAAATATTTTAGAACTCTTCATAATGTAATTCTCCAATCATTGCTTCCACTTCTGTCTCCACACCAGAGAATGTCAGTTTTCATCCAAGAAACTCTTGGCTTGGTTTCTTGGCTCCTTTTGATATTAGGCAGGATATATTTCTATGACGGAATTTATTCCCAACTGCAGTAAGCTTATCTGATTTTCTAGTGGCAATTTTGCACCTTCTTAAAAATCTAATTTCATTTATCCTAAGTTGATAGTATCACCAGTAAGAGGTAACTCACCAATGCCCCTGTGGTGAAGAGTTCAAATCTGCTCATCAAATGCATGGCTGCACTTTGAGTTTCTCATCTATGTGATGACACCTAGCCAACTTTCAGCTTTGCTAGAAGAGAGCTTTAAAAGCAATACACAAAGACCACCTAGATATTAAGCACTGACAATGTAGACACCTGCTCTGGGACCAGAGCTGGTTATCTTTCTCATATTTATATTTATGATCATAGATCCTATATGTGATTTCAAGTCCAGCCACTAATTAGCTATTTTAGTTTTGGCTGATGAGTTACCTTCTCCTGGCTTTACTCTCCTTGTGTTAAAACAGGGATAATGATAGTGTTATCAGCGATGTTGTGTGCTGTTGATTAGATTCTGACTTATAGCAACACTATAGGACAGATTAGAACTGCTCCTTAGGGTATCCTAGACTGAAATCTTTAGGGGAGCAGATGGCCAGGTGTTTTCTCCCACAGAACATCTGGTGGGTTCAAACTATGTGAGTTAAATGAAACTACTGGACGTAAAAGCGCTCACACTATTAGGTCCTTTACAAACGTTCATGGCCATGGGAGTTGTAGACAGAAGCATCTTTCCACCTAGATAAAGTTAAAAGCATAAAGTCAATTGCTTGGGTTTGAATGCTGACTCTGCAACTAACAGTGTAACCTTAGTCATCAGTATGACCAAACTTTCTGTCCCCTCAACTTTCATTTTTTATAATGGGGATGCATGAATAAATAGTAAATAGCATTTTATTATTTACACATTATTTTGAATCCTTAAAAACAATCCTAAAAAAAGTGAGCAAAATAATCTCTGTTTCATAGAGGAGGAAAAAAAGTATGAAGAAATTTTTCTTTACAGATGAAGATTCCAAGGTCCAGAGAGGATAAATTCCCCAGGCATATAGCCTGGAAATTGTGATTTCAAACTCAGTCTTTAGTGTATCTGTCTCCAAAGTCCGTGCACTACTCCATCCTACTCTGCTGCAGCTAGCTCACGGCTTGGCACATAGTGGGGCCCGTCCACTCATTTACTTTATGTTAATTGCACTCCCATTATATGTAATAGGCAAGGTAACTATTAGCTAGCTAAGCTGGCCATAGTAATTACTTTACTTGATGAACCAATTAGCTATCTTTGTCATTTCTTAGAAACTGGTGTCCTGAGAGAATAAGATATAGGCTAGGCAGAAAAACAGTAGAGAAAATTCCAGAGCATGGGAAAATTCCATAGTCCAGTGAGAGTTCTCTGGCTAGTTAAGGACAAACCTGAAGACAGATATCAAAGTGGGAGGGGGAAGAAACTGAAGAAGGACCACCAGTTCACGGTTGGCCTTGTTTTCTACCTGTATAACAGAAGGTTATTTCCTGCTTGGAGAAAGAAATGACCTCTTTAGGGTCATTTTCTTCCCTTTCTCCTTCCTTATGAGCTGTGTCCATCCATAACACCTGGCCATCTGCTCCCCTAAAGATTTCAGTCTAGGATACCCTAAGGAGCAGTTCTAATCGTCCTATAGTGTTGCTATAAGTCAGAATCTAATCAACAGCACACAACATCACTGATAACACTATCATTATCCCTGTTTTAACACTCTTTGTCCATCCATGACTCTAGTTCCTAGCCTCTACTCTCCCAACTTCTGAAATTTCTAGAGAAGAAACCTCTGAAGCCCACAGAATGGCTAACTGCAAGCTATTCCTTCTCTCTGCTCCCTCCCTATCAAAGATCTTTATAGGTAGACAGGTATGGATAGGAAATTGGGAATATACCCACAACCATACATGTTTGGCAGACAATAATCCTACATATGTATTTGTATGTGCTATAAGAAAATGTCCATATGTAGTTTAAACATAACAAGAGGCAAAGTTAGGATCACTACTTAGCCACAAATAAGCACCTTGAGGGAGTAGGTTGCTGGCCCTGAAGGCTAAGGACCATAGACATGGGGAACATCACACTCAAGTGACACAACATGGTATACAAAAGTATTGTCTACATATTACTTCAGTGAGTAGTGACTGGGGTCTTAAAAGCTTGTGAGTGGCCATCTAAGTGGCAACTGTGGTCTCTTCTCCATCGGAGCAAAGACGAGTGGAAAAAAAAAAAAAAAGACGCATGGAAACAGACAAAAGATGAGAATCTCAACTTATATGACCCTGAGACCAGAAGAACTAGATGATGCCCGGCTACTAATGCCAAACAGTCAGAAAGGGATCAGAATTGGAGATGTATAGAGTGGGAGAAGGATGCGGAACAAAACCCAAAAT
>NW_006921764.1:3288685-3292185 GCF_000298275.1 Orycteropus afer afer | reverse complement strand
ATCAGCCATTTTTCCAGTCTGCTACTCTTTTTATCTATTCTCTTTTTAGCTCAAATCCTGCTGTGATGTTTGTAAATAAAATTGTCAACCATAAAAGCAAAAAACAAAGCAAAACAAGAGAGCATTGCCTTCCTTTTCTATTTATAATGTATTATTATCTCTATTTTATTTTCCCCAATATTAGTACCCAATTCAATGACTATGATTATTCAACATTATCCTGTCTTCTTTTTTTATTTTTCATGCACCCCACTTTTTTCCCAGAGCCCCAGTTCTCAAGGATAATTTCTTCAGATTTGTTCATGCTTTCATTCATTCATTTAGTCATTCTTCAAATGTTTACTGACTAACTATATCAAGTACTGTGCTACACAGTGAGGATATTAGATGGACTAAGGCAGTTTCTATCCTCAAGGCACACAGTCTAGTTAGAGACCTAGAAACTTGGACCACTGGCTAAAATGCATTGTGACCACTGCATGGAATTTGTACGAAGTGCATTTTCTGTCACCCCAAGTTATCCTCACAAGCTAAAACTATTTCAGAGTCATCATCTACCATGCTGGGATAGTGGGGGAAAAATTATTGGAGTAAAAGTAATAGAGGTTATAGATGCTACTCTTCCAGTTATTGGCTCTGTTATCATGATGAGGTCATTTGACCCTGCTGAACCTCCTAACTCTCATCTGTAATGGAATGAACCAGTTCTTCAGTCCTTTTTATTCTTCCTGGAAGGCCTGGGGAAAGTTTCAATGAGATATATATATCTATATCCTGGACCTTAAAGATTAGGTTAAGTTTAATATCTCTACATTCAAACCAAAATAAAAAAATACCTTTTCTTTTTAATCATTTTATGTGCTCATTTTTCTCTTCCTCTAGCATTTTTACTGTGCTATTTATCTTCTCAGACTTCTTGTGTCTTTCTGGGAGTACTTTCTTGAAGGAGTTCATCTCTTTGTTTCATTCAGCTTCACAGAGGAAGAAACTGAGTCTCAAGAAGATTATGGCTAACTTACAATTGAGTTTGTGTTAAAACTTACCCAGCATTCCACTCAGCACTCAGGCCTGACAGCTTCTGACAGGCTTGCCCTTGATGCAAGGCTAATCTTATTTAGTTATTGGCTTCAACTGAACCCTCTGAGTATAAAGATTATTAAGATTGCATAAGGCGTTTCTGTTTTCATTATCCCATACTTTGGTCTTATATTACAAAAAGGAATGTCAGGTGTTCATTCTATAGAAATATGTATCCCCCAAAGACAGCCCTTGTGAAGTTATGGGATGTCAGGTGCTTCTAGCCAACATTTTAATTTGTGCTTCATTTATAAATCTGAGCCAACATCGTGGAGGTTACTGATTTATCATCTGGCATGCCAATTGGTGTCTCTATGCAGGAAAGTGTCAGTGTCCCATTCTCACCCCTTTCACTGGGCACTGTTACTTAGATAACATGAGTGTAGCTGCTACTCTTCAAAAATAAAAAATGCTAATGAGAAGCAGATGCCAAAGTGGGGTGACGGTTTGACCATCATTATTGTCTTTCCTCCTATATTAATTTATTTTCACTTCCTAAGTGTACTGTAGTTGTTTCAGCAGCAGCATCCACCACTATGATGGAATGGGAGAAAACAAAACACTATAACAGGAGGAGATATCTTGTTTCTTGTTCTTGCTCTAACAGTTATTAGATAGACAGGTAGGTAGGTAGGTAGGTAGATGGCTGGATGGATAGATGGATGGATGGATAGATAATAGATAGATAGATAGATGAATAGATATATGGATAGATGGATAAACTATATTATTCAGTTGACTCCAACCCATGGCAACCTTATGTACAACAGCACTTTCCCTGTCCTGCATCATCCTCATGAATATGCCTGCATGTTCAAGTCCATCTTTGCAACTATTTTGTCAGTCTACTTCACAAAACATCATGTCCTCCTCCAGCAGTTGATCCCTCTTATTGATGTATCCAAAAGCAAGCAACTTGGATAATGCTATGTTGTGATACATAAGGTTTTCATTGACTATTTTTTTCAGACACACACACACTTATTATTTACTTTTTTATTGTGATTTAGATTAAACTTTCAGAGCAAATTGGTTTTCCAGTCAATAATTCATACACATTTTGATTTATGACATCTATTGTAATCCCCACAATGTAATACCACTCTTCCTACTTCCTCCCTGTGTTTATCATTTCATTCATATTTCTTTCCTATTCCTTCCTACCTTCTGAGCTTTGTCCCTAGGTAAATGCTGTCCTTCTACTCTCCTATAACTAGTTGTTCTAGGGTGTGTGTATCCCCCTGATGTTATTGTTCACCTTATAGACCTGTCTTCTGTTTGTGGAGCTCTGGTAGCACAGTGCCTGAGATATCTGACTGCTAACTAGAAGGTTGGTTGTTCATACCCACCAGCCACTCCAGGGAAGCTAGACTGGGCAATCTGGGCAAGATTTACCACCTTGGAAACCCACTGAGGGTCATTATGAGTTGGAATCAACTCAACAGCAATGGGTTTGTTTTTTTTTTTTGGTTTACTGTTTGGTTAAAAGTTAAACCATGGGGATGAGTTCAGTTCCAGGCTTGAATGGTACCTAAAGGTCATAGTCTTAGGGATTCCACCAGTTTCTATCAGACCAGTAAGCCTATTATTTGTTGAAATGTTGAGTGTTGTTCCACATTTTCTCCTAGTCTATCTAGGACCTCCTATTGTGATACTTTTTAGAGTGGTTAGCAGTGGTAGCTAGACACTATCTAGTTTTTCTGGTCTTATGACCATGTAGGCTGGCATTCACATGGTCTATTAGTCCTTCAGACTAATTGTTTCCTGTATTTTTTATTTTCTTTACTCTTCTTTGCTCCAGATAGGGAGAGAACAATAGTTGCATCTTAGATGGCTTCTGACAAGCCTTTAAGACCCCACTTACTACTCACCAAAGTAGGATGTAGAACGTTGTCATTCTGAACTATGCCAACTGACCATGATGTTCCCCTAGGCTATGGTCCTGAACCCCCCCAGTCCCAGAAACTCATTCCCTCAAGGTGCTTGGTTAAGGCTAAGAAGCTTTCACAACTTTGCCCCCTGTATGCTCTGCTATGTGAATGGTTATATTTGTAGTACATATAAATACATATGTAGAAATATCCTCTGTCAAACATGAATATATATTTGTGGGTATTGTCTCATTTGCCTTCCCACTCTATTCACCTTGCACATCTATTTATGTATCCACTCATAGACTGTTATTTTAGTGTGGTAGTTATATTTGTGTGTCAACTTGGCTGGGCAGCTGGTGATAGTTAGTCCCCATGATGAGACTGGCAATCAACTCCATGGTGGGATCTACCACAAGCAGCTGAGTAGCTGCCTTTGGGATGTGGTCTGCTTCCCGTATATAAGGAGAAGCTTTGAGAATGGTCTCTAGCCTATGGCACTCTTGGACCCTGCATGTAGCCATGTCGTTGCTCAGCAGCCTGCCATGCTCT
>NW_006921764.1:3269498-3288005 GCF_000298275.1 Orycteropus afer afer | reverse complement strand
GCATAGTGGCTAAGGCACTTGACTGCTAACCAGAAGGCTGGCGGTTCAAACCCACCAGCCACTCCTCGGAAGGAAGGTTGGGCAATCTATTTCCGTAGTGATACTGCCTCGGAAACCCAAGGAGGGGTCGCTATGAGTCGGGGTCGACTCGACGGCAAACAACAACAACAACAACAATTTCATTCAGCTTCATGTCCTCTAAGATCATCCATGTTACAACTTGTTTTGCAGATTCATCCTTATTCTTTAACATTGTGCAGTAGTCTATTGTGTGTATGTACCATAGTTTGTTTATCCATTTATCCATTGATGTTCATCCATTGATGGGCACTAAGGTTGTTTCCATCTTTTTGCTATTGTGAATAATTCTGCGATGAATATGGGTGTGCGTGTACCTCTTCATGCCATGGCTCTTATTTCTCTAGGATATATCCCTAGTAGGAGGATTGGTAAGGAACTCAGGTGGTATAGTGGTTACAGCATTTGGCTGCTAACCAAAAGTTCAGTCATTCAAACCCACCAGCCGCTCGGTGGTAGAAAGATAAGGCAGTCAGCTTCCGTAAAGATTTACAGCATTGGAAATCCAAATGGGGATCACTATCAGTAGGAATCAACTCAATGGCAGTGAGTTTGTTTTTCAGAGTGGGATTACTAGATCTTATGGTATTTCTAATTCTAACATTTTAAAAAGTGCCATACCATTTTCTACTATGGTTGCACTATTTTACAGTCTCACAGAAATGTATGAGGTTTCCACTTTCTCTATATACTCACCAGCATTTGTTGTTTTCTGTTTATTTGAACTTTGCTATTAATGCTGGAGTGATGTGATATTTCATTGTTGTTTTGATTTGCATTTCTCTACTGGCTAATGATTACAAGCATTTCTTCATGTGTTTGTTGGCCACTTGAGTGTCTTCTTTGGTGAAGTGTCTATTCATGTCCTCAACTTTTTTCAACTGGATTGTTTGTCTATTTGTTGTTGAAGTATTGAAGTTTTCTATAAATTTTGGAGATTAGTCCCATGTCAGATATGTCATTGCCAAAAATCTGTTCCTATTCTATAGATTCTCTTTTTACTCTTTTGGTGAAGTCTTTTGATGTGCATAAATATTTAATTTTCAGGAGGTCCCAGGAGTCTATTTTCTCTTCTGCGGTTTATACATTTTTAATTATGTTTGATAGTGTATGTATGTTATGTATTAGGGCCCCTAAGTTTGCTCTTATTTTTTCTTTGATGATCTTTATGGTTTTAGGTTTTACATTTAGGTCTCTGATCCATCTTGAGTTGTTTTTGTATATGGTGAGAGAAATGGATTCTGTTTCATTTTTCTGCAAATGGATGTCCAATTTTGCTAGCATTATTTCTTAAAGAGTCTATCTCTTCCCCCATTTAATGAGTTTTGGCTCTTTGTCAAAGATCAGCTGTCCATAGGTAGATGGTTTTACTTCTGGATTCTCAATTCTGTTGTACTTGTCTATGTGTCTGTCATTGTACCAACACCAGGCTGTTTCAACTACAACAGTTGTATGTTGTTGTTGTTGTGTGCCATCGAGTCAGCACCAACTCATAGCGACCCCTCCTTGGGTTGCCAAGGCAGTATCACTACAGAAGTAGATTGCCCAACCTTCCTTCCGAGGAGTGGCTGGTGGGTTTGAACCACCAGCCTTCTGGTTAGCAGTCAAGTGCCTTAGGCGCTATGCTACCACTCTTTATGTGGTGAAAGTTTTGGCTGTTCTTTTTCAAATTGTTGGAGATGTTGGGTTAAACTGTTGATTTTGGTTCGTTCTTCTTTTTTGATGTGTGTGTTTATTGCAATAAATTACCCTCTGAGCACTGCTTTTGCTCTGTCCCAAGAGATTTTGGTATTTTGTGTTTTTATTCTCATTTGATTCTAGGAATTGTTTTATTTCATTTTTATATTGCTTCTATTACTCAGTAATTTTTATCACAGTGTTATTCAGTTTTCTAGGAGCTCTGGTAGCATAGAGCCTAAGGCATTTGACTACTAACCAGAATTCTGGCAGTTCAAACCCACAAGCCACTCCTCGGAAGGAAGGTTAGGCAATCTACTTCCGTAGTGATACTGCCTCGGAAACCCAAGGAGGGGTCGCTATGGATCGGGGCTGACTTGACAGCACATAACAACAACAACAACATTCAGTTTTCATGTTCTTTTAATTTTTTTCCCTTGAACTTCCTTTTTTGATTTCTTATTTTATAGCATTGTGATCTCAAAAGATGCTTTGTACTATTTTGATGTTTTTAGATTTATTGAGGCTTTCTTTGTGGCCTAACATATGTTTATTCTGGAGAATGTCCCATTTGATGCACTGGAAAATAATGTACACTGTGCTGTTGTTGGGTGGAATGTTCTGTATATGTCTATGAGGTCAAGTTGGTTCATTGTGCTGTTTAGCTCTTCTGTATTTTTGTTGAGTTTATTTCTAGTCATTATGTCCTTCATCAAAATCATACATTAAAGTCTCCTACTATTATTGTGGAGTTGTCTATTTCTCTTTTCAGTTCTGTTAAAGTTTGATTTATGTATTTTGGGCTCTTTCATTGGGTGTGTAGATATTTATTATAGTTATATCCTCTTATTGAGGAGCTCTGGTGGCTTAGTGACTAAGGCATTTGATTGCTAACAGGAAGGCTGATGGTTCAAACCCACCAGCCACTCCTCAGAAGGAAGGCTGGGGAATCTACTTCCATAGTGATACTGCCTCGGAAACCAAAGGAGGGGTCACTATGAGTTGGATCCGACTCAATAGCAGTGCTTTGCATTTGTTGCATTCTCTTGTTAGATTGACCCTTTAGTCATTATATAATGTATTTCCTTGTCTCTTTTGCTGGTTTTTGCTTTAGTCTTTTTTATCAGAAATTGATATTACCTCTTCTCTTTTTTGATTGCCTTTTGTTTGTACATGTTTTCCAACCCTTGATTTTTAGTTTATTTTTGTCTTTGTGTCTAAAGTGTGTCTCTCGTAGATGCGTATTGATAGGTTATGTTTTCTTATCCATTCTGCTACTATGTGTCTCTAGACTGGTACGTTTAACCTTTAATGGAATCTACCTTCAATGTAATTATCAATACCAAAAAAAAAAGAAATGTCAATAGGTATGAGTTTATTACTATCATTTTTCTGTTTTTGTTTTGTGTGTGTGTGTGTGTGTGTGCTGCTGATGTTTTCTTTGTTGCATATATTTTTCTGTGCTGAGTTCATTTTTTTTTTTTTACAGTTTGTTTTGTATCATTTTCTTCATTGCTGTTGTTTTAGTGTTTATTGAATGTTTATTAATTTCTTCTTTTTATTTTGGTGAGATTTATTAATTTTCTTCTAGATTATCTTGTAATTTATTATTACCTTCCCTTGTTTAAAACAGCTTATTCTATCTTGATATTGCCTTGACTTCCTGTCCATTTAGAAGTTCTGTAACGACACCATTTATTCCTTCTTTTTAATTTGTAGTTGTCATCATTTACAAATTTATGTCTCTAGTTCCCTATTTTCAGTCTTGTATGTTTATTTTATTTTTGATACTTGTATAGCTGTGTTGATTTTCAAGTGATGTTCTTGTGTGTTTTAATCTCGGATTGTTGTCTCCTGTTGTTTGCTTTCTGTGTGCAGAACTCCTATCAGCATTTCTTGTATGTTAAGTTTGTTTTTTATGAATTCCCTTAATTTCTCCTTATCTGGAAATGTCCTAATTTCACCACTATATTTGAGTGATAATTTTGCTGGATATATAATTCTTCATTGACAGATTTTTTTCTTTCAGGGTTTTATATATGTGATCCCATTGCCTTCTCACTGCAGGGTTTCTGCCAAGAAATCTGAACTTAGTTTTATCAATTTTCCTTTGTAGATGAGTTTTCATTTTTCTTAAATTGTTTTAAGGATTCTTTCTTTCCTTTTGGAAAGTTTGATTATGATATATGTCTTGGTGACTTTCTTTTGGTATCTGTCTTAGTTTTCTAGTGCTACTATAACACAAATACGACAAGTGGATGGCTTAACAGAAATGTTTAGGAGGCTAGAAGTCAGAGTTCAGAATGCCAGCTCTGGGGAAAGACTTTCTCTATCTGTGTTTTTTGTCCCTAGGAGCATCCTAGCACATGGACCCTGGATCCAAAGGACACACTTCATTCATGGTTTCTCTTTCTTGGTGGTAGCGGGTCCCTCAGCTCCCTTCTCTCCCCTTTTATCTCTTGTAAGATAAAAGATGTTGCAAGCCACACCCCCAGAGAAGCTACCGTCACATGGATCAGGGCTGTGATAGGACTAAGGGTGTCACAACCCACCCTAATTTTAATCCTTTTACACCTGATTGGATTATCAGATCGAGTCACATCAATGAAGTATCATTACATAATTGCCACATTACATTGTTACAAAACTTCTAAAGGACTGAGAATCATGGCCCAGCCAAGTTGACATAAATTTTGGAGAGACACAATTCAATCCATGACAGGGTCTTTCTTATTTGCAGTTCATTGAGTTTCTTGAATGCATATCTTTTTGTCTTTCATGATATTAGGGAAATTTTCTTCCAACAAATCTTCAACAGTTTTCTTGGTATTTGTTTTTGTTGTTGTTTTTCTCTTCCTGTTCTGGAATTCCAATTAGCCATACATTATTCCTCTTGATGATGTCTCACATAATTCTTTGGTTTTCTTCATCTTTTTTGTTCGTTTTTCTGCTTATTCCACTAACAAGCTAGCATTAAGAGGTTCATCTTCAATTTTGCTAATTCTGTCTTCCTTTGATTAAATTCTATCTTTTGCCCTTCCAATGCATTGTCTATTTCTGAAACTTTAGTGTTAATCTTCTAGATTTCTGTTTTTCTTTCATTTCTAAATTTTTATTTACTTCATTTGTTCTTCTGTTGTTTTCCTGAGTTTTTTCTAGAATTTCATCTATTTTTTCCTTGATTTTGTCTATGATTTCCTTGGTGTTATCTTTGTTTTCCTTGATCTCTTTCCTAATCTTCCATAGGGAGCTAAGTATACTTCTTTAGAATTCTTTTGCAGATAGTTCCAATAACATTTCTTCCTCCAGAAAATTTTCTGACCCACCAGCCTCTCCTTGGAAGGAAGGTTGGGCAATCTACTTCCATAGTGATACCACCTCAGAAACACAAGGAAGGGTTTCTATGAGTTGGAACCAACTCAACCACAGTAAGTTAGTTATAATTTGGTCACTTGTTTGAGCCTTCTTGTCCTTTTGTTGTTGTTGTTGTTCTTATTGAACTTGTCTGTTGCCTCCAAGACACTGTGCTGTTATTGTATTAATTTGGTGATTGTATGTTGGTTTGTTTCACTCTGATTTTTTATAAATATATCTGGTTAATGGAGGTGGTACGCTACTCTTGTCACTAGTTTGGCAGCTCACCCACCACCAGTCTCTGAGTGGATTTGGTAGTGGTTGGGAGTGTGGATGTGAATCTCTAATTGCCAATTATGTAGAAAAGCTGAGGGAACACTGGACAAATGTTAGCCACCATCTTTAAACAAGCTAGTGGTGCTGTCACTGGTTGTGAAGCTCACTTGGTGAGTGGGATGGCAGGTGTGGCAGGATGGCTGAGTAGGGTCACTGGATCCTGACTGATGATAGGAAAAAAGGTCAGTTTTCTGGGGGTGGTGGAGGGGGATGAAGGAAGTGGCACAGTAGTGGTGCAAGTACTAGCTGCCAAACACAGCTGATGCAGAACATGATGCTCATTTGTGAGAGCATACACTGCCAACTGTGGTGGGATAAAGGTGGAAACCACTAACCGTGGGAGTGGCAGGGGAAAGGTGCCCATTCTGAGGATCAGAAGAGTCAGAAGGAGACACTGCCAATCATGGATGTCGCAGGAGACAGGCACCCACTTTGTTGAATCAAAATTATAAAGTGAAACGGAGAGAATAGGGAAAGAAAGAAGAAGAAAAGGGAGAGAATAGGGAAAAAGAAGAAAGAAAAAAAGTGACATAGCACTGGCAGTGGGGGGTAGGTGGGTTGAGGTGTAGGGTGGTGATGACTCTGGTCATTGGGAAGTATGGGATCACACTTCAATACCCACTGATCATCAACATTTGTTCCAGTGCAGTGTAGGCAAACAGAGCCATTATCTTGTTCCTGCCCCAGTTGGCACACTGCTTACAATAATTCAAAATGGCTGCACAGTGCTAGATCTGTTTGTAGTTCACCACTCCATATGCCTCCTTATTCACTGTTTTGATTTAGTCTCTACTTCTAATTGGTATTTAATCTAGTTCTTTATTCTTTCCTTTGAGGGCCTATGTTCCAGGATGGTAATCCATATCCATTTCACTTTGTTTCTCAGGTCTTCAAGACTCTGCCTAGTCCACCATCTTGGCCGTCATCCTCTATTAGCTAATTTTTAGAAGTAGGTCATCAGGCCTTTCTTCTTAGTCTATCTTAGTCTGAAACTTCTGCTGAAACCTGTCCACTGTAGTTACCCTGCTGGTATTTGAAACACTAGTGTTATAGCTTCTAGCATCATAGTAACAAGCAAGCCACCATAGTATGACAAGCTGAAAAACAGGTGTTAGACTCTCAAATAGGGCCACATCAGTTAACCTATCAGCCTTTGCTATTCAGTAAGATAATATAACTGAAAGTTAAATTGAAAAATGCTCTACAAAATATATTATGATTCTGACTAATATTATTATCATTTAGTATTCAAATTTTAACAACCAAAGGTCTCCTTTGGAAACTGGCAATAACTTTAAATGTATATTGGCCAGCCCTGCCACACATATTATTTCTGTTATGTACTTGGCTCAGCATTTTTAAAATATTATCTATTAAGATGAAATCCAAAATATGATTTAGATACATACAATGCTTTAGCCTACTCAAGTGAAAGGAGGAAGAAAATACTCTGATTCTTGTCCTAACCTTGGATTTTTCCAAGGAACTAGTAACCTCTCAGTCACTTTCAAAGTTATCCTTCAGAGCACATAGTAGCATTTCGGCTGTGAGTTCTGCTAATCCAGGCCTTTTTTTTTCTTTGTTTCTTGCTTTTTTTTTTTTTTTTTAACTCTTCCAGTATTTGTTCTACTACATCACAATGATATTTGATGATCCTGAAGAAGAAATGATAGACTTTGGTCATGAAGATAACTAGAATAATGGGAAATATTTTTATCTGGGAAATTAGGCTGCCATTGGTAATTAATCCCCTTCTAAGGAGCAGTGGTGGTTCAGTGGTAGAATTCTTATCTTCCATGCAGGAGACCCAGGTTCACTTCTAGCCAATGCACCTAAACTACAGCCACCACTCTTCATTCAGTGGTAGCTTGAGTGTTGTTATGACTGAACAGATTTCAACAGAGCCTCTTGATTAAGGAAGACTAGGAAGAAAGGCACAGAGATCTACTTCCAAAAATCAGCCATTGAAAACCCAAATGAACATTACCATCTGATCCTGCTGTGTATGAAGTCACTATGAGTCAGGGCCAACTCGGTAGTAGCTAATGACAACAGCAACAGTATCTCTTGGGAAAAATCATCCCTTGGTGGTAACAATGAGCATTTGTACTTAAGAAAAGATCTGAGTCTTGCAGAAACCCCTAGAAAAGGATGTTTTATGAAGGATTACCCACCACAACCCATTGCTTGCCCTGGAATATGTACATGTTTGTGGAGAAACCACTCATACTCTTGAGAACAACTCCAAAATTGGGTCTTGAACTGAACCAACCTCAAAATCAGGTAACTACCAAATCTTTTGCAACTAAACTGTAAGCCCATGAAAGCAAGGATCAGGCCTGATTTTATTAACATCTGTAACTCTAGTCCACCACTCCTCTGTCACTTTGTAGTACTGTGGTGGCTTACTTGTTCCCATGAGGCTGGAGGCTATGCCACCTATATTTCAAATACCAGTAGGGTCACCCATGGTGGACAGGTTTCAGCAGAGATTCCAGATAAAGACAGACTGGTGAGGAAGACAGGGCTATCCACTTCTGAAAACACTGGCCACCGAACACCTTATGAATAGTAGTGAAATACTGTCTGATAAATTACTGGAAAACTCTACAAATAGCCCTGAAATATTGTCTGATATAGTGCCTGAAGATAAGCCCCTCGGGTTGGAAGACACTCAAAATACAACTGGGGAAGAGCTGCCTCCCCAAAGTACAGTAAGCCTTAATGACATAGATGGAGTAAAGCTTTTAATATCTTCATTTGCTGATGAAGCATGACTCAAAATGGGGAGAAACAGTTGAAAACATCCATAATAATTGGAACATGGAATTATGAAGTATGAATCTAGGAAACTTGGAAGTTGTTGGAAATGAAATGGGATGGATAAAGATTGATATCCTAGACATTAGTGAGCTGAAATGGACTGGTTTTGGCCATTTTGAATCAGACAACCATGTGCTCTACTATGCCGGGAATGACAAATCGAAGAGGAATGGCATGTGATTCATCATCACAAAGAATGTTTCAAGATCTATCTTGAATTACAATGCTGTTAGTGATAGGATAATATCCATACGCCTATAAGGAAGACCAGTTAATACAACTATCACTCAAATTTATGCACTCAAATTACTAAAGCCAAAGACGAAGAAATTAAAGATTTTTAGCAAATTCTGCAGTCTAAAGTTGACCAAACATGCAATCAAGATGTATTGATAACTACTGGTGATTGGAATGCTAAATTTGGAAACAAAAACGAATCACTGATTGTCCGAAAATGTGGCTTTGGTGATAGAAATGATGCCCAACATTGCATGATAGAATTTTGCAAGACCAATGACTGACTTATTCATTGAAAATACCTTTTTCAGCAACATAAATGGCAGCTATACATGTGGACTTCACCAGATGGCATACACAGGAATCAGATTGACTACATCTGTGGGAAGAGGCAATGCAGAAGCTCAGTATCTCGACCAAAACAAGACCAGGAGCTGACCGTGGAACAGACCATCAATTGCTCATATGCAAGTTCAAGCTGAAGCTAAAGAAAATTAAAATAAGTTTCATGAGAGCTGAAATACAACCTTGATTATATCCCTCCTGAATTTAGAGACCATCAAAAGAACAGATCTGATACACTGAAGACCAGACAAGTTGTAGGATGACATCAAGAACATCATACATGAGGAAAGCAAAAGGTGACTGAAAAGACCGAAAAGGAAGAAAAGACCAAAATGGATGTCAGAAGAGACTATAAAACTTGCTCTTGAACATAGAGTATTAAAACAAATGGAAGAAATGCTGAAATAAAAGAACTGAACAGAAGATTTCATAGGGCAGCTCAAGACAAAGTAAAGTATTGTAATGAAAAGTGCAAAGCCCTGCAATTAGAAAACCAAAAGGGAAGAACACACTCAGCATTTTGCAAGCTGAAAGAACTGAAGAAAAAAATTCATGTTTCAAGTTGTAATATTGAAGGATTCTGTGGGCAAAATATTGAACGATGCAGGAAGCATCAAAAGAAGATGGAAGGAATACAGTCACTTTATCAACAATAATGGTGTATGTCCAACTGTTTCAGGAGGTTGCATATGATTAAGAATCACTTTGTATTGAGGGAAGAAATCCAAGCTGCACTGAAGACATTGGCAAAAAAAACAAGACTTGAGGAATTGATGGAAAACCCATTGAGATGTTTCAACTAAGGGACGCAGCATTGGAGGCACTTACTTGTTTATGCCAAGAAATGTGGCGTATCTGGCCAAGTGACTAGGAGAGATTGATATTTGTCCCCATTCCAAAGAAAAGTGAACCAACGGAATGTGGAAATTATCGAACAATATAATTTATATTATGTAACATAATTTACACAAGTTAAAATCGTGCTGAAGGTTATTACAAAACAGTTGCAGCTGTATATGGACAGGGAACTTCCAGAAATGCAAGCTGGATTCAGAAGAGGATGTGGAATGAGAGATATCATTGCTGATGTCAGATGGATCTTAGCTGAGAGCAAAGAATACCAGAAAGATGTCTACCTGTGTTTTATTGACTATGCAAAGGCATTTGACTGTGTGGAGCATAATAAACTATGGATGACATTACAAAGAATGGGAATTCTGGAACACTTAAATTGTGTTCATGAGAAATCTGAACATAGATGAAGAGGCTGTTGTTGGAACAGAAAAAGGGGATAGTGCATGATTTAAAATCAGAAAGGGTGTATGTCAGAGATGCATCCTTTCACCATATGTGCTCAATGTATGCTGAGCAAATAATCCAAGAAGCTGGACTATATGGAGAAGAATGCAGCATCAGGATTGGAGGAAGAACAATTAATAACCTATAATATGCAATACAACCTTGCTTGCTGAAGGTGAAGATGACTTTGGAGCACTTACTGATGAAGTTCAAAGACTTCAGTGTTCAATATGGATTAAACCTCAACATAAAGAAAAACAGTCCTTACAACTGGACCAATAAGCAACATCATGATAAATGGAGAAAAGTTTGAATTTGTCAGGAATTTCATTTTGCTTGGATCCACAGTCAATACCCATGAAAGCAGCAGTCAAGAAATCAGATGACCTTTTGCACTGGGCAAATCTGCAGCAAAACACTCTTTAAAGTGTTGAGAAGCAAAGATATCACATTGAAAACTAAGGTTCACCTGACCCATGCCATGGTATTTTCAATCACCTCATGTGCACATGAAAGCTGGACAATGAGTAAGGAAGAGGAAGAAGAGTTGATGCCTTGGAATTGTGGTGTTGGAAAATACAGAAAGTACCACAGACTGCCAGAAGAAAGAACAAATCTGTCCTGGAAGAAGTGCAGCCAGCATGCTCTTTGGAAGCGAGACTGGCCAGACTTATTCTTACCCACTTTGGTCATGTTGTCAGAAGGGCCCATTCCCCGGAGAAGGATATCATGCTTGAGAAAGTAGGGCATCAGCAAAGAAAGGAAAAACCCTCAATGAGATGGATTGACAAAGTGGCTGCAATGATGGGCTCAAGCATAATAAGGATTATGAGGAAGGTGCAGGACCGGGCAGTGTTTCATTCTGTTGTAAATAGGGTTACTATGAGTTAGAGCCAACTCAACAGTACTTAACAACAACATATCTCTGTTCTAGAAGCTCTGGTGGTGTTGTCATTAAAGCATTGGGCTGCTAACCAAAAGGTCAGCAATTTGAACCTACCAGAAGCTCCACAGGAGCTCTGGTAGCATAGTGCCTAAGGCACGTGACAGCTAACCAGAAGGCTGGATGTTCAAACCCACCAGCCACTCCTTGGAAGGAAGGTTGGGCATTCCTACTTCCATAGTGATACTGCCTCAGAAACCCAAGGAGGGGTTGCTATGAGTCGGGGCCGACTCAATGGCAAATAACAACAACAACAACAGAAGCTCCACAGGTAAAAGATGAGGCAGTCTTTATTCATAAAGAATTATAGCTTTGCCCTATAGGGTCACTGTGAGTTGGAATTAACTTGAAGGCAGTGGTTTGGTTTATATCTCTAGTGCCTAAGATAATACCAAAATAATAATTAAAAAAAAAAAAAAAAAAAAAGCCATGGCTACCAAGTTGATTCTAACTTGTGGCAACAACATGTGTTACAGAGTACACTATTTTGACACAGATAATGTGCACATTCTACGTGTTTTTTTTTTTTTTTTTTTTTATTGTTTATTTTATCTTCTTTTTTTTTTTTTTTTTTTTTTGCCGACAATCCCCCCACACACACCAAGCTAAGCTTGCTATGCTAATTGTTTTACAACAGCATGTAAAAAAACAATTCACATAGTATGCTTATGAAAATATCTCAAGTGGGGAGGGCGCCTTTGGCAAATCAATAAATAAATAGAATGCACATGTTATTTGGGTAAAAAATAACATAGAACTGAGCTCCATAGGGTTTTTTTTAGCGATAATCTTTACAGAAGCAGATCCAAAAAAGAAAAAAAAAAAACCTTAAACGCACTGCCATCGAGTTGATTCTGATTCATAGCAACCCCCATTGGGTTTTCAAGGCTGTAAATCTTTACAGAAGCAGATTGCCTTGTCTTCCTCCCACGGAGCAGCTGGTGAGTTTGAACCACTGACCTCTGGTTAGCAATCAAATGCCTTACCCCCTACACCACCAAGCAGATCACCAGACTTTATTTCATCATTGGGGGGTTTAAACTACCAACCTTCTGTTTCATAGCCAAGTGCAAACAACTGTTTGTGCCACCCAGGGGCCCAATATAGTACCAACCAAAATAGGCAGCAATAAATAAGATTTTACTCTATGATTAAACAAATGCCATAGAGCAAAGGATTTGTGTTACCTGTAACCCTGGAGTTTCTGCATAGCAGTACTACACTACTGAAGGCTTTTTAAAATGGAATCTGGTTTTCTGATTTCTTTATATTTTGGCTATCACATTTACTTTCTAATTCTGAGATGCATACTGTCCCTCCCTCACAGGAACTTACAAGCTACAGATGATAGTATATGCACAAGAGAAGATAGGCAACCAAATGTATTTTGCAAAATCTTGAGGGACAGAATAGAACAGTGAAGCATGAAGTATCCTACTATTTCTTCTACGGAGTTTTAATTGCCCAAAATCCTCAAAAACATAAAAATAACAACTGGTTTCTGCTAGCTTGCTTTAGGATCAGATAGAATAAAATACTTTTCTAGATGATTTCTCACCACTTTTTCCCACTGGGTGAACCTAGGGCTTTTCATCTAGTAATTTGAAAAGTCAAACTTCAAAGTTTTCAGATTTACAAAGAAGAACGAAAAACAAAAACCACAAAGCTTGTTCCTTTAACAGATACTTACTAAGCACTCATTATATCACACTGTATGCACATGGATGCTCATGGTGGGGAGAAAATAATGAGCAAATTACCCAAAGGAGTTCTGCCTTTATGGAACTAGCAAAGAAACAAATAAGTTAGTAGGCAGTGCTATGGATTACTTATCAAAAGTACCTAACCCTGTGTAGGGAAATCAAGCAAGACTTCCAAAAGGAAGCTGTGAGTGGGAACTAGCTAGGTAAAGATGATGAAGGGAAGATGAAGGAGAGATAAGAGAATTCCAGGTATAGAGAATAGCAATCGTAAAGCCCAAGGTATAAGAGAACTTACAGCTTTCAAGGAAGTGCAGGTATTCAGTTGATGACTTACAGTTCAATTTAACAACTAACTGTTTATTTGATACCCACTATTTACCTAAGCTTATTTTACCTAATGTTATTTACCTTATTTTATTTATTTATTAAATAAATTTATTTATTTTATTTACCTTATTTTACCTAAGTATATTTGATACCCACTATTTACTCATCTGTCAGTTTGTCATACTGTGGTGGCTTGCATGTTGTTGTGAGGCTGTAGGCTGTGCCACCAGTATTTCAAATGCCACAGGGTCACCCATGGTGAACAGGTTTCAGTGGTGTTTCTAGACTAAGACAGACTTGGAAGAAGAAAGGGTCCATCCATTTCTCAAAGAATTGGCTAGTGAAAACTTTATCAATAGTGAAATAGTCTGATGTATTACTGGAAAACATGAATAGCCCTATTTTGGTTACTTCATGCTGTTCTAACAGAAAATACTACAAATGGGATGGCTTGAACAAACAGGAGTTTATTCTCTTACAGTTTGGAAGCTTAAGTCCAAGTTCAAAGTGCCAGGCTCCAGGGACTTGGTGAAAGCCTCTCAACTGTGGGCTTCAGCTCTGCCTCCTGCTCCCAGCCCACTAAAGCTGGAGGCTTTTCTTCACTCAGCTGCTGGCTGCTGAAGGTGACAAGCCCAAGGCTGACAAGTAAAAAGGCACAATCACAATGATACCAAACAGCATGGCAGGCCACTAATTCAAGTGCAGAAGAAGTCCCAAGAGCTGCAGGGCATGGCAGGCTGTGGAACAAAGACTTGGCTACATGCAAGGTTCAAGCGTTCCATAAGCTAAAGACCATTCCCAAATCTCCTCCTCATACACACGAAGCAGACTACATCTCTAAAGTAGCTACTCAGCTGCTCGTGGCAGATTCCACTGTGGAGTTAATTGCCAGTGTCATCACGGGAAATAACTACCACCAGCTGCCCAACCACTCAAAACCAAGCCCAGCCAAGTTGACACACAAACTTAACTATCACAAGCCCTGAAACATTGTCCCACATAGTGCCAGAAGATCAGGCCCTCAGGTCAGAAGACACTCAAAATGTGATTGGGGCAGAGCTGCCTACTCAAAGTAGAGAAGACATTAATGACACGGATGGAGTAAAGCTTTTGGGACCTCCATTGCTGATGTGACACAACTCAAAATGGGAAGAAACAGCTGCAAACATCCATTAATACTCAGAACATGGAATGTACAAAGTGAATCCAGGGGAATCGGAAGTTGTCAAAATTAAATGGAACATGTTGTTGTTGTTGTTGTTGTTATGTGCCGTAGAGTCGGCCCCGACTCATAGCGACCCCTCCTTGGGTTTCCGAGGCAGTATCACTACGGAAGTAGGATTGCCCAACCTTCCTTCCGAGGAGTGGCTGGTGGGTTTGAACCGCCAGCCATCTGGTTAGCAGGCAAGTGTCTTAGCCACTATGCTACCAGAGCTCCCAAATGGAACATAGAAAGATCTATATTCTAGGCATTAGTGAGCTGATATGCACTGGTTTGGGTGATTTTCAATGAGACAACAATATACTATGCCAGAAATGACAAATTGAAGAGGAATGGCATCCATTCATTGTCACAAAAAGATCCACTCAAGATCTATCCGAAAGTACAATGCTGTCAGTGATAGCATAATATCCATATGCCTACAAGGAAGACCAGTTAATACAACTATTATTCAAATTTACATACCTACCACCTAAGCCAAAGATGAGGAAATTGAAGATATTTACTAACTTCCTCAGTCTGAAATTGACCAAACGTGCAATCAGGATGTATTGATTATTACTGGTGATTAGAATGCAAAAGTTGGAAACAAAGAAGAATCACCAGTAGTTGGAAAATACAGTCTTGGTGACAGAAATGATGCCCAAGATCACATGATAGAATTTTGCAAGACCAATGACTTATTCATTGCAAGTACCTTTCTTCAACAACACTGATGGTGGCTATATACATGGACTTCACCAGATGGAATACACAGCAATCAGATCGGCTACATCTGTGGAAAGAAGTGATAGAGAAGCTCAGTCTTCAGCTAAATCAAGACCAGGAGCTGATTGTGGAACCGACAATCAACTGCTCATTTGCAAGCTCAAGTTGAAACCGAAGACAATTAATACAAGTCCATGGGAGCCAAAATATGACCTTGATTATATCCATCCTGAATTTAGAGACCATCTGAACTATAGATTTGACACACTGATCACCAATGCCAAAAACCAGATGAATTTTGGGATGACGTCAAGAACAATCATCATAATAAAGAAAGCAAAAGGTGATTTAAAAGACAGGAAAGGAGAAAAAGCGAAAATGGATATCAGAAGAGATTCTGAAACTTGCTTTTGAATGGAGAGTAGTGAAAGCAAATGGAAGAAATGACAAGATAAAAGAGCAGAACAGAAGATTTCAAAGAGCAGCTAGAGGAAAGAAAGTTTATTATAATGAAATATGCAAAGACCTGGAGTTAAAAAGCCAAAACAGAAGAATACAGTCAGCATTTCTCAAAGTGAAAAAACTGAAGAAAACATTCAAGCCTCAAGTTGCAATATTGAAAGATTCTATGGGCAAAATATTGAACGATTCAGTAACCATAAAAAAAAGATGGAAGCAATACAGTCACTGTACCAAAAAGAATTGGTCAATGTTCATCTATTTCAGGAGTTGGCATACAATCAAGAACCAATTGTATTGAAGGAAGATGTTGAAGCTGCACTGAAGGAACTGGTGAAATACAAGGCTCCAAGAATTGACAGAGTACCCACTGAGATGTTTCAACAAACGGATTCTGCACTGGAGGTACTTACTCATCTATCCCAAGAAATTTGGAAGACAGATACATGGCCAACTGACTGGAAGAGACCTGTATTTGTACCCATTCCAAAGAAAGGTGATTCCACAGAATGTGGAAACAGTATCATTAATATCACATGGAAATAAAATTTTGCTGAAGATAATTCAGAAATGTTTGCAGTATTATATTGACAGGGAACTTCCAGAAAGGCAAGCTGGATTCAGAAGAGGACACAGATCGAGGGATATCACTGCTAATGTCAGATGGATCTTGGCAGAAAGATGATTACTCATGTTTTATTGACTATGCAAAGGTTTCAATTGTGTGGATCATAACAAATTATGGATAACATTGAGAAGAATGGGAATTCCAGAACGCTTAATTGTGCTCATGAGGAACCTGTACATATACTAGGAGGCTGTCATTCAAACAAAACGAGGGGATACTGCATGGTTTAAAACCAAGAAAGAAGTGTGTCAGGGTTGTATCCCTTCACCATTCTTATTCAATCTGTATGCTGAGCAAACCATCCAAGAGCCTGGCCTATATGAAGAACATGGCATCAGGTTTGAAGGAAGACTCAATAACAATCTGCGATATGCAGACCCTACACCCTTGCTTGCTGAAAGTGAAAATGGCTTGAAGCACTTACTGATGAAGATTAAAGACTACAGTCTGCAGTATGGATTATACCTTAACATAAAGAAAATGAAAATTCTCGCAACTTGACCAATAAGCAACATCATGATAAATGGAGAAAAGTTTGAAGTTGTCAAAGGTGTTATATTACTTGGTTCCACCATCAATATCAATGGAAGCAGCAGTCAAGAAATCAGATGACCTATTGTCCTGGGCAAATCTGCTGCAAAAGACCTCTTTAAAGTGCTGAAGAGCAAAGATATCACTTTGAAGATTAAGGTGTACCTAACCCAAGCCAGGAGCTCAGGTAGCATAGTGCCTAAGGCACCTGACTGCTAACCAGAAGGCTAGTGGTTCAAACCCACTGGCCACTCCTCAGAAAGAAGGTTGGGCAATCTAATTCCGTAGCGATACTGCCTCAGAAACCCAAGAAGGGGTCACTATGAGTCGGGGCCGACTCGAAGGCACATAAGAACAACAACAACAACCCAAGCCATGGTATTTTCAATAGCCTAATATGTATGTGAAAGGAGCTCTGGTAGCATAGTGCCTAAGGCACTTGACTGCTAACCAGAAGGCTGGCGGTTCAAACCCACCAGCCACTCCTCGGAAGGAAGGTTGGGCAATCCTACTTCCATAGTGATACTGCCTCGGAAACCCAAGGAGGGGTCGCTATGAGTCGGGGCCGACTCGACAGCACATAACAACAACAACAACAAAATGTATGTGAAAGCTGGACAATGAATACAGAAGACTGAAGAAGAGTTGATGCTTTCGAGTTGTGGTGTTGGCAAAGAATATAGAAAGTACCATGGACTTCCAGAAGAATGAACCAATCTGTCCTGGAAGAAGTACAGCCAGAATGCTCCTTGGAAGGGAGAATGCCAGACTTTGTCTCACCTACTTTGGTCATGTTGCCAGAAGGGACCATTCCCTGGAGAAGGATGTCATGCTTGGTAAAGTGGAGGGTCAATGAAAAAGGGGAAGGCCCTCAACGAGATGGACTGACACAGTGGCTGCAGCAATGGGCTCAGGTATAGCAAGGATTGTGAGGCTGGCGCAGGACTGGGCAGTGTTTCGTTGTGTTGTACACAGGGTCGCTATGAGTCAGAGCTAACTCAACAACACCTAGCAACATTTACCTCTCTGTCAAGCAACATGAGAAATATAAACCATGTATATTAATGTATCTTTCCCTAGAGGAAGGAGCTCTGGTGGTATAGTGGTAAAAGTGTTCGGCTGTTCACCAAAAGGTTGGCAGTTTGAACCCACCTGTTTTGTGTGTTCCATGGGAGAAAGATGAGGCAATATGCTTCCATGAAGATTTACATTCTTGGAAACCCTATGGGGCAGTTCTGCTCTGTCCTAAAGGGTCACTATGTGTCGAAATTGACTTGATGGCAATGGGTTTGGGTTTCCCTAGAGGTTTTATGGATTCATTGGGTGCTCAAACTTTATACCTGAACTAATAAGAAAAGAACACCTGATCATAAATAGTAAAGTGCTAAGATCAGGACTAAGTGATAATGGGTGGGAAAGAAGAAAAAACGTAAACATTGTGTGGAGTTGATATAGAGCAATATGTTATAGACTATGCAATAAATTACAGTATCTATTGCTGTTTGCCATTTAATTTCCTTTAAAAAGTAAGATCAATAATAATTTCTGGCACCTACATAACCTTGCTCAGCACCTCCCCTCACCACCCACATACACACACACTCACATCTAATCTGACTTTCCCTTGTTAGACACCTCATTTCTCAGCTGTATTATTTCAAAAACTTCTTTATACATCTGTTGTTGTTGTTGTTGTTGTTGTTGTTGTTGTTAAGTGCTGTCGAGTCGTTTCCGACTCATAGCGACCCCATGCACAGCAGAATGAAACACTGCCCGATCCCACGCCAGCCCCACAATCCCTGCTATACTTCAGCCCATCATCGCAGCCACCGTGTCA
>NW_006921764.1:3268216-3269006 GCF_000298275.1 Orycteropus afer afer | reverse complement strand
TTTAGCAGTCCATGGTACTTTCAGCATTCTTCGCCAGCACCACAACTCAAAAGCATCAACTCTTCTTCGGTCTTCCTTATTCATTGTCCAGCTGTTTATACATCCAGTTATCAACAATCTCATTCTTTTCAGATTTACCCTCCATCTTGCTGTCAGGCTTATCTTTTTAAAACACATCTCTAATAATAACCTCTGCCTAGATACCTGTGATGGGTCCCAAGTTTCCTAGGTAGTAAAGTCCAGTTTCATCACTCTCATTATCTCATGGCAGACTATGTATCCAGTCTCATCTTCTTACTGTCCTGCCTATGTTCCAGCAGTAGTCTTTCACAGATTTATACCTTTGTTCACACTGTGCCTATAATATCCTTTCTGTTTTTCTGCTGCTAAAATCTATTCACACTGAAGGCCCCCTCCTCATATGTTCTAGTTATGTGTTTCTCCAACAGCTTCCCAACAGAGCTTCAGGAACGGTGACAGTGGCATTGACTTCAGCTTAAGGATGTGCCAAGTGCCAATGATGACACAGATACTAGGAGTTGAGGACTCCAAGAGTGCCGGATTCCACATCCACACCCGTTCTCATTTCCTTTCCTTCAGGGACTGTACAGAAAAATAAAAAAATAAAAAAGTTGCCGACTTAATCCCCACTTACAGCAATACCATATGTGTCAGGGTAGGACTGTGCTTCACAGCGTTTTCAATGGCTGGTTTTTCAGAAACGAATCACCAGGACTTTCTTCTGATGTGCCTCTGGGTGGACTGGCCTTCCAACCCTTTTTTTTTTTTT
>NW_006921764.1:3258660-3263924 GCF_000298275.1 Orycteropus afer afer | reverse complement strand
AGAAATCAGAGATTAGTTTTATTAGTTAGCCCTTTATAGGTAACTTCATTTTTCCCATGCTGCTTTCAGGATTGTATCTTTGTCTTTGATTTTGGTAAGTGTGATAATGATATGTCTTGGTGTTTTTCTTTTGGGGTCTATCCTGTTTCAGGTTCATTGAAATTCTTGAATAGATATATTCTTCTCTTTCATCATAAGGTAATTCTCTTCCAATAAATCTTTGACAATTTTCTCTGTAGTTTTATCTGTTGTTTCCTGTTCTGGAATTCCAGTCACATATAGGTTATTCCTCTTGATGGTATCCCACATGAATCTTTGGTTTCTTTACTGTTTTTATCTTTTGTCTGACTGATCCCTTAACAAAGTAGTGTTGGGGTATTTGTCTTCAATCTTATTAATTCTGTCTTCCATTGATTCAATTCTACTCCTTTGCCCATTCAATATGTTATCTGTTTCTGAAATCTTAGTATTAATCTTCTGGATTTCTGTTTCTTTCTGTGTCATTTCTCATTTTTTGTTTAGTTTGGCAATTTGTTCTTGTATTGTTTTCCTAAATTATTCTAGAGTTTAGTCAGTGTTTTCCTTAATTTTGTCAGTGTTTTCCTTGATGTGTCTCTGAATCTGTTGAATGTACCTGAATATAATTCTTTTGAATTCCTTATCAGGGAGTTCAACTGCTTCTTCTTCCTCAGGGGTGTTTTCTGGGTTTGTATCCTGGTCTCTTCTTTGTACTACTTTATTTTGCTTTTTTTACATGGATTGTGGTGGTCTGTTGTCTCCGCAATGTCATGGTGTTGTATTTATGTTTAATTTGTGGTTGTATGTTGGTGTGATTCACATGAGAGTTGTTTTTTGTTTTCTGGTTTTTTCCTTTGTTTTGATATATCTGTGTGAACAAGGTACTGTGCTCCTCTACTCACCAGTGGTTAGCACTTAGGTACTCACCATCTGTCTTCTGGTGGTTGTGATAATGAGAGTGTGTGCAAAGATCTCCATTAGCTGTTTATAAAGAGCAGTTGAAAGTGAGTTGAGCTGGTATTGGCTGCTGTCTATCATTGGTCAATTGATGCAAAAGCAAGTGGTGGCCCTCACTCAGTGGGTGGGGCTGCAGGAGGTACAGGTGTGGTTAGATTGTGTAGGAATGGTTGCTGTCTCCCACTCAGTTATACAAAAATATTCCGACAACCATAAAAAAAAAAGAGAGAACAAAAAGTTCAAACTGCATAAACAAACAAGAAAAATTACCACCAAAAAAAAAAAAAATGCAATAAATGAGAAGAAAGTTTCCAAAGTATGTTACAAAAGGATAAAAGAAATAATATGAAAAAGAGGGGGGAAACAGCACCACAACAGCTGGGGAGAGAGAAATGAGAGAAAAAGAGCAAGAGTAAAGAACAGAGAAAATTGCAAAAGGAAAAACAAAGGATAAGAAGGACCAAAAGAAAGAAAAAAAGAAGGGAACTGGGAAAAGGGAAAAGAAAGAAGAACCAGGGATGGGAAAGAGGGGGAAAAAAGGAAAGAAGGAGAAAAATAAAAAGGATAATTTCAAAACAAAACCTAAAGGGGTGGGGCATGGCACTTAGGCTCTGCCAGGATGCAGACTGGGATGTAGCCCCAACAGGTCAAGAAGGTGGTGAAGGCAGGGGGCATGGCCAAAACCCTGTTCACCAAGAAAGTGCGGGGCACAAGAGAAACAAGGGGAACAGCACATCTCTCTGGTCATTAGTCTCTAGTGTAGTTGTCTGTGCTGTCCTCAACAGGCAGAGCCCACTCCCAGGTCACAGTCCAAGCAAGAACACCACACACACACACTTAAAACAGCTGCACTGGCTGCTTGCAAATATCCAAAATGGTTGTGCCCTCAGGACAGCTGCCAGCAGTCCACAGGTCTACCTGTCCCCTTCCCCACTGTTCTCCCTTCTGGTCATCAGGTACCAATGCAGTCCTGGCCCATGTAGCCTTTGTGAGCAGAGCCAATTCTTAGTTTGCTACTGGGAAATATTCAAAATGGCTGTGCCCTCAGGAGAGCCAGCAGTCCACAGCTCTATTTGTCTCTTTACTCACTGTTGCATTCAGATTCTTTTACTAGTTGGTATTTAGTCATGTTCTTTATCCTTCTTTTCAAAGGTCAGGGTTCCAGGATTATCTTCTGTATTGGTTTCAATTGGTTTCTCATTGCTTTATTGCACAAGGCTGTGTAGCTTGTCCACCTACCTATTCCACCCTCTTGCCAGAACTCTTCAGCTTTCAACCTTTTGATTAGCAATTGAGTACATTAACTGCTTACACCACCCAGGGACTCTGCAGAGTCAGAGGATGCCTTATTACCACTCTCACTCAAGGGCTGGCCCTCCAACCTCCACCAGTTTTCCTTTTTCTCTCCTGTATCTTAAACTTTCCCTCTGTACTAGTACTTTTTGCCTCTAAGCTTGTAAAAGTGTCTCCATTCTTAAAACAATAACATAAAGAAAGAAATAAAGCTACCCTCCCTTCATCCTACTTCCTTTCAACAACCAATCCAACCCATTCACATCAAGTCGATTCCAACTCATAATGACCCTGTAGGACAGAGTAGAACTGCCCCATAGGGTTTCCAAGACTGTGAATCTTTATAGAAACAGACTGCCTCATCTTTCTCCACAGAACAGCTGTTGGGTTTTTACCACCAACCTTTTGATTATCAGCCAAATACCCTAACCACTGCACAACCAGAACTCCTTTTCCCTTTTCAGCTAAGCTTCAAATTTTCTCCTCCCTTATCATTCAAACTGCTCAAAAGAATGATGTATGTTCACTGTCTTTCACTTCACATTCCTCTTTGATCTGGCTTTTGTCCCCACAATTCTCCTGAAAATACTCGCCCTGCTCAATGTTCCCAAATCAAAGGACATTTCCCATTTCATACAGGAGCTCACTTCCCCATTCAACAGCTGGTTCATGTTCTCATTTGTGAGATTCTTAATCCTCTGGCGTCTGTGAGAACACTATCTCTCTTTCCTCCTTACCTTTTTTCCCTTCACTCTTTCATAGTATTCTCAGCTCTTCTCTTTGGGTGCTTTTATCCATAACAGAGTTACAGCTACCACGTACGTCCTTATCATCCCCAAATCTACAACTCCAGGCTCACCCACTCCCCATACCACTTCAGCCTCCTTCACTACCTGCCTATATCTCCACCTGCCAGTTCGATAGGGCCCTTTCCACTTCCAAAAAAGAACATGCCATTCCTCCCCACTTGGTCTCTGAAAACTCTGTATCTTCTTAACGTTTATTTCTCATCTTGTCCTTTAACCATCAGTTACTCAAACAAAGGGCCTGAGAATAACCCTTGACTTCTCTCTTCCACTCACGCCTACATTTAATCAATAGTCAATTTTATTAACTCTTTTTGTTGTTGTTTTTGTTGTTATTGTCAGTTGCTGTTGAGTTGGCTCTGATTCATGACAACCCCATGTACAACACAGTACAATGTCGCCAAGTCCTGCACTATCTTGCTCATCATTGGTATGTGTGAGCCCATTGTTATGGCCACTATATTTTGGGTGTCTTCCAACTTGGGGGCTCATCTACCAGCTGTATACTGGACAATATTCTGTCATGGACCATACCATTTCATCAGCTAATTCGGAAGTAGATCATCAGGCCTTTCTTCTTATCTGTGTTAGTCTGAAAGCTCCACTGAAACATGTCTACCATGAGTGACCCTGTGGATATTTGAAATACCAGTGGTACAGCTTCCAGCTTCTTTGCAAAGTACAGCAAACTGACAGACAGGTGGTTTTAACTTTTTAATATTTCTTTAATACATCTCCCTCCCTGCTACTACTACCCTAGTTCAGACCTTCATTGTCTCTTGTGTTACTGCTGCAAGAGCTTCTTCAACAGGATTCCTGCCTCCAGTTTTATCCCTTCAAATCCACACTTTAAATAGCCACTGGAGTGTCTGCTCTAAGTTTTAAATCCAACGATATCCCTTCTAGTGATAGAACCATCCAGTGTATGCCTAGAGCTATAGGATGAGGCCTACTTATATCACAGGCTCCCTACCTGGCCTCTTTCTCCTTGTTTGTCCAGGCTGCTTAACTGTAAACTGCTTGTAGGTTTTCACTCTCACTACACTGTGCCTTGGCTCAAAGACTTTGCTCATGCTGTTACCCATCCAGGAAATGCACTTTCCTCCTTGCTGCTACTGTTTTCTTTATTCTGGCTAATTTTTGCTCATCACTAAATGTTGTTGCTGTTGTTATGTGCTGTCAAGTCAGACCCGACTCATAGCATCCCCTCTTTGGGCTTCCAAGGTGGTATCACTATGAAAGTAGATTGCCCAACCTTCCCCCCAAGGAGTGGCTGGTGGGTTTGAACCACCAGCCTTCTGGTAGATCACAGAATTATTACTCTTCCCAAGATCCATGCTTGTGTACTTTAAATCGTTTCATTGGATCACCATAGACATTGCACATGCTGCATCAAAAACTTATTATATTGTGTGCATATCTTCACCCTGCCTACTATGACTTTGAGCCCCTTTAGGAGAGAATGTTTTAATCACTTTTGAATTATCAGTGCTTATCAATGTGTCTACAACATATAAGCACTCAGTAAATGTTGTGAAATGATTGTATCAGTGAATGAATGAATGAGTTGATGAATAAATGAATAAAAAACCCCCAGAAGTCCAAGCAAGTTACAATGTTTCTTATTATCCTCAAATTTTTCAACCAATGCCTAGAATTAAATGTGGAAATTTTATCTGGTTAACGTCTAGTGAAGCATCACCTTTATTAGTGTTAAATGACCTCCATGATTTCCAAGAGAAGGGTTACCGTTTCTCCTCTTCCACCCATTTGGAAAACCAAAAATAAAACCACAGATCACTGGACAAAGTGAGCTCTTATTGGGTCAGTCCAACCATGTTCCCTACCTGAACTTAACAGCCACAAGCAGAGCTGCTGCATACACGGGTATTCAGAGGGAGGCAATGGTCAGGTGATTAGGCAAAACTTACACTCTGCGAGAAGCCCTGGTGGCACAGTGGTTAAAGCAACTGGCTGCTAACTTAAAGGTTGACAGTTCAACCCACCAGCCGCTCCATAGGAGAAAGATGTGGCAGTCAGCTTCTGTAAAGATTACAGCCTTGGAAACTCTATAAGGCAGTTCTGCTCTGACCTGTAAGGTCATTATGAGTTGGAATAGACTTGACAGCAATGGGTTTGGCATTTTTGACACTCTGGGAGCAGGGCCAAGGACGTAATTTGTGGGACCCA
>NW_006921764.1:3253668-3254720 GCF_000298275.1 Orycteropus afer afer | reverse complement strand
GACTTCGTCTCACCTATTTTGGTCATGTTGTAAGAAGGGACCATTCCCTGGAGAAGGATGTCATGCTTGGTAGGGTGGAGGGTTGACAAAAGAGGAGGAGGCCTTCAACGAGATGGATTGACACGGTGGCTGCAATGATGGGCTCAAGTATAGCAGGGATCATGGAGCTGGCGTGGGATCAGGCAGTGTTTCGTTCTGCTGTGCATGGGGTTGCTATCAGTCAGAAACAACTCGACAGCACCTAACAACAACAACAACAACAACAACAACAACAAACTTAGAAAGAAGAAGAGAGCATACTCCATGGCAAAATGTTGGCCAAGAAAGCACTCCTAACCATAAGACACTGGCAAATCCTCTCAAGTACCCAGGACCCTGCTTCCTGACACTGGATACCTGCTCACACAGGACTGCAGGGCCTGACACCCCTAGGCTCCCCACCAGCACCACGCCCCACAACATAGAGTGCCCTGGCCATGGGCGGGGTCTGCAGAAATCAGACCAAATGTCAACCTTTCTCAGAGCCTTCTACACCAACTCATGGCAGATGGGCAATCCCCAAGAATCTTTAAATCTCCATGCAAATACATCCTTGGTACTTGAATCAAGGCTAACTCCTAGCCAAGTGCACAATGGTGTTAACAGCCAGGGCAGGGAGGGGTGACACCATGACTCATTCTAAGATGCCATGAGGCATGAGTTCTTGACCTTAACCCTCTCTGTACCAGCACCCAGATCCCTGCTGGGGTTGAAGGGTGCAGCTGTTACAGCAAGAGGGGAAGGAAGACAGAGCTGGGAAAGTCAAGAAGAACCCAGGGCACTAGGGGTAGGGAAACAAGTAGCAGAAAACCAATCTCAGAGAGACAGTGGAAGGCAGGACTGTGCATAATTCCAGGCTCCAAGACCCTGGCACACACACTATTGTCCCATAAGATTTCACTTAAACCAATTGCCCTGAAGTTGACTCCAACTTGTAGTGACTCCATGCATATCAGAGTAGAGTTGCTCCAAGGGTTTTTCAGTGGCTGATTTTTTTTTTTTTTTTTTTTTTT
>NW_006921764.1:3237568-3252973 GCF_000298275.1 Orycteropus afer afer | reverse complement strand
AGGACTAATTGTTTCCATGAATTTTTGGTTTTCTTCATTCTTCTTTGCTCTGGACAAGGAGAAACCCATTGTTGCATCTAGATGGCAGCTTGCAACCCTTTAAGACCCCAGTCACTACTCACCAAAGTAGGAGGTGGAACAATGTTTTGTGCACTATGTTATGCCAGTTGAGCTTGATGTCCCCTGCGACTATGGTCCCGAGCCCACAGGTTCAACTACTAGGTCCCTCTTGGTAGCTGGCTGTGACCAAGCAGTGACTAGAACCTTGCAGTGGCTGATTTTTTGGGAGGAGATTGTGAAGATGTGTTCCAAGGTGCTGTTGAGTGAATTCAAATCTCCAAACTTTCAGTTAGCAGCCCATCATATTAACCATGTGCACCACTCAGCGATTCTCAGACTTTAAGTACAAAACACTTGAAGTTATTAAGAATGTCAAGATAGCAACCACAGAGCACTAAATGCCAGTAGTGGGGTCCTTCTGAGCTTGGGCCCCGTGAGATGCCTGATTAAATGATTTTCCCAAGGCCGTAACACTAAGGAAATGGCAGAGCTTGGACTAAAACCTACATTTCTTTTCTCACTATACATGCTTGTTTCAGAATAAAATGTCTGGCAAAAACATGGAACTGGCACAGCCAGCTACCCAGAGCGACCGAGTAGTTGAATCTGTGGGCTTGGAACCATAGTCGCAGGGGACATCAATCTCAATTAGCACAACATACTATACAAAACATTGTTCCACCTCCTACTTTGGCGAGTAGCAACTGAGATCTTAAACGCTAGCAAGCTGCCATCTAGATGCAATGATGGGTCTCTCCTCATCAAGAAGAAAGAAGAAAACTAAAATTAATGGAACCAATCAGTCCTAGAGACTGGTACACCATCTGATCTGCAACCTATACAACTATGAGACCAGAAGAACTAGATGGTGCCCGGCTACCACTGTCATCCACTTGGAAGGGATGTAGGAGATCCTGCATAGAGAGGGAGAACAATGTGGAACAAAACTCAAAATCATTTGGAGGCAAAAAAAAAAAAGAAGGTGGGGACCAGGTTTGCTGGTCCAATAGAGCCTGGTGGAACCACTGAGACTATGACCCCGAGCTGCGCTTCAGGTCTGGAATTGAGCCCACACCTGTGGTTTCCAGCCAAACAAAGTACAGGCATGTGAGTTAAACATTTACCTCAAGTAGACACAGGCCCTGGAGAGAACAATCATGGGAGAAGGAAGGGCTTCTTATGCA
The DNA here is from genome assembly GCF_000298275.1 of Orycteropus afer afer. NCBI lineage: Eukaryota > Metazoa > Chordata > Mammalia > Tubulidentata > Orycteropodidae > Orycteropus > Orycteropus afer. The sequence goes on along the minus strand of NW_006921764.1, from coordinate 3,251,729 downwards.
CAGGGAGACAGCTCAGGGGGCAGGAGAGTATGGAGGGATGGACACTCGGAAGAGGTAACTATGGGGAGGAAGTGGGAGGGAAGCTGTTGCATTGTGGTAAACTGTGGTCAATAACATGAGACAAAGTATATGTGAACAGCTATATGGAAATTGAATTTACTCTGTAAATCTTCACCCAAATCAAAAAAAAAAAAAAACGGAACTGGAAGATATACAATGTTATGTCCTTAGTGGAAAAAAGAAAGAAAACAAGAAAGTTGTTTCTAATAAGCATGTTTATTTTAGGCAATTTTACTTTATAGTTTATAAGGTAACTTCATAAACATTGTCACTGCCTCCTTAAAAAGAGAAACAGAGGCTCATTTGCCCAAAGTCATACTGCTTCTAAAGAGCAGAGCTGAAATATGAAGCCATGAGCTCCAAATTCCATTATCTTTTAATTAATCTCTTAATAGAGATTGTGGAAAAGAGGGTTAATAGAGACCATTGGGCAAATATTGGAGAGACTCCATCTGTCAGCTCTACAACTCCATGTGGAAGACACTTGTCTAGACCCTAGGGTATGTGAGGAGGCTCTGGTTCCAACATCCTCTTTATTGCCACACTGGTTGCTAGGTAGGAAAGTAGTGGCTCTATCACTTATTGTGTAACTTGTGAATGTTTCTAGTTATCTCTAACATTCAATTTTTACATCTATAAACTGGAGATGATATTGTTAGGTACCGCTGAGTCAGTCCTATGTATGACAGAACAAAACACTGTCTGGTCCTGCACCATCCTCACAGTCCTTGCTGTGCTTGAGTCCATTGTTGCAGCCACTGTGTCAATCCATCTTATTAAAGGTCTTCCTCTTTTTAAATGACTTTCTACTTTACTGAACATGATGCCCTTCTCCAGGGACTGGTCCTTTCTGATAACGTGTCCAAAGTATGCAATTTTACTTTATAGTTTATAAAGTAACTTCATAAACATTGTCACTGCCTCCTTAAAAGAAGAAACAGATGCTCACTTGCCCAAAATCACACTGCTTCTAAAGAGCAGAGTTGAAATATGAAGCCATGAAGCTCCAAATTCCATCGTCTTTTGATTAATCCCTTAATAAAGATTGTGGAAGTCTCACCATTGTTGCTTCTAAGAAGCTTTCTGGCTGTACTTCTTCCAAGATAGATTTGTTCATTCTTTTGGCAGTTCATAGTATATTTAATATTCTTTGTGAACCTCATAATTCAAATGCATCAAATCTTCTTCAGTCTTCCTCAGTCATTGTCCAGCTTTTGCATGCATATGACATGATGCTAAGGCTTGGGTCAGGCATATCTTAGTCTTCAAAGTGTTATCGTTGCTTTCTAATGTTTTAAAGAGGTCTTTTGCAGCTCAGTGCAATATATCATTTGATTTCTTGACTACTGCTTACAGGGGCACTGATGGTGAATCCAAGTAAAATGAACAACTTAAATCTTTTCTCCATTTATCATGGTGTTGCTTATTGGCTAGTTGTGAGGATTTTTGTTTACTTTGTGTTGAGGTGTGATCCATACAAAAGGATGCAGTCTTTGATCTTTATCAGTAAGTGTTTTGTATCATCTGTGGTGTAGTTCCTAAGGCATTTGACCACTAACCAGAAGCCTAGAGGTTCGAACCCACCAGCCACTCCTCAGAAGGAAGTTTGGGGAATCTACTTCTGTAGTGATACCGCCTCAGAAACCCAAGGAAGGGTCGTTGTGAGTTGGATCTGACTCAATGGCAGTTTTTATTTATTTATTTATTTATTTTGGTTTGCTTTCAGCAAATGGATTTCAGCATGTGGATATTGCAAGCTGTTAATGAGCCTTCCTCCAATCCTGATGCCACACTTCTCTTCATATAGTCCAGGATTCTCAGATTATTTGCTCAGCATACAGATTGAATAAGTATGGCGAAAGGCTACAACGCTGACACATACTCTTCCTGATTGTAAACCACACAGTATCCCCTTGTTCAAGGGGGATGATAATAGGAATATATGTTTCATCAAATTGTTCTGGGATAAAGTGTCTGGCCCACAGTTAGCACTTACTGAGTATTATCAATCGTTATCATTATTAACGGGTTGACAGACTGAGCCCAAGTCCCTTCTTCTCTCACTGTTATATAAATGTATTGCTCAATAGTGAACATTCATTTACAGAAAATGAATTCTCCAAAACAAGGAGAATTAACTATTGTTCAGACAAACAAGGGTATATAAGTAGTTTTCTCCCTGCTAGAATCTCCAGACCAGATGCTATGTTAAAGTGAACATCTGGTCCAACCTTCTCATTTTTCAGTAGAGAAAATTACAATTGAAGGAAGCTAAGTGACTTTTCCGAGTTTACACAGTTAATTAGTGATAAACCAGAACTCCTAATTCAGCACTCATTTCCACTGAATGTTGCTTCTAGAAGATATAACTTCATAACTTCATTACTATCATTGCTTTGAAACATACCTCTTTGCTTTTTCATAATGCAGCATGATTATAAAGAACTGTATGTTCTTTTTATTTTGTTTGTAATTGATCGTGATGATTGTTATACCATGAATAATGATTTAAGTTTATTTGTGCTCTTTGTACACATAAATTAAAGGATATACTGATATTATTTTCACAGTATGTTCTCTTTTTCCCTGCCGGATAGGAAATATTTTTGAGCCATATGGGATCCTAATTCTCTGAATGCTTTTAGATTATCAGATGTCTCAACTGACAGTCCTGGATGGAAATCAAATCATGAGAATTTGCAAAACTGAAAAAAAAAAAATTAAGAACATTTTGGTGTTATCATGTACTGGCAATGCCATCTTTGCCTTTCCTTCAATTAGGAAAAACATCAGCCTTCTTGAATATTAGAGTTTTTCAGCTCTAAATTTTCAAACTTCTCCCTAAAACTTTCTTAACTTAGTGAATTTTAGATTGAGTTTTTATAAATATATGCATCAGTTTTCACTCACATCTTCATTCTTTCAAGTTTTTATTTTATTCAATACTTAGTGAACACCAGAATACAAGCACTTTGATAAGTACTCAAGGAGATACAAAGATACTTGAGACATAATTTTTCTCTCAAGAAGTTTGCTATCCAGTTGAGGAGACAAAACATATATAACACCAAGTAGAAGGAAAGAAGAAATTCTTTGGCCATTTACCATCTGCTTTAACCTAGACAAGATGGATATTTTCAATAATGCTAAATGTGAGCAAATATGAAGGCTCTTTGGTGGTTTTGGTGCCAGTTGACTATTTTAGAAATAAAATCCAAGAACTTCTTTAAGTAGAAAAATTAGACAAGGAGCCATTAAATAAATTTTCATTATTGGAAAGAGTACTGTGGCAGTTCAGTTTGTATGTCAACTTGGCTGGGCCTGGTTGAGTGGCTGGGCAGCTGGTGGTAGTTATTCTGCATGATGAGACTGGCAATCAACTCCATGGTGGGATCAACCACAAGCAGCTGAGTAGCTGCTTTAGGGATGTGGTCTGCTTCCCGTATATAAGAAGCAGCTTTGGGAAATGGTCTCTAGTTTACGGCACGCTTGGACCCTGCATGTAACCGTGTCATTGTTCAGCAGCCTGCCACACTCTGCCGACCTTGGGACTTACAGTGGACTTAAATTAATGGCCTGCTGTGTGGTTCAGTAACATTGGGACTGTGCCTTTTAACTTGTCAACCTTGGGCTTGTCAACCTCAGCAGCCAGCAGCTGAGTGAAGAAAAGCCTCTAGCTCCAGTGGGCCAGGAGCAGGAGACAGAGCTGGACCCCAAGGTTGAGGGGCTTTCACTCCACCCCTAGAGCCTGGCACTTTGAACTTGGACTTAAAGCCTCCAAACTGTAAGAGAATAAACTCCTGTTTGTTCAGCCATCCTATCTGTGGTATATTCTTGTCAAAGCAGTACAGGGTAACCAGAACAGGTACCTCCCTTTTATTTCTCTTTCAAGTTGAATTGTACTACTTATTGAGGATTGGTTTAGAAGTAGAAATCTCTCCTTCTGTGTGGGATACCCAGATTCAACTTCCAGCCAGTGTGTGTTAGGCATAGCCACCAACCCTCTGTCACTGAAGGCTGGCATGCTGCTAGATGCTTAAGTTCAGCAGAGCTTCCAGACTAAGACAGACTAGGAAGAAAGACGTGGCAATCTACTTCTGAAAATAAGCTAATTAAAACCCTGTGGATCACAATTATCTCTTTCCCAATGAGTTGTGGGGATGTGGAGGACTTGGCAGCATTTTGTTCCATTGTGCGTGAGATCACAATGAGTCAGGGCCAACTCAAAAGCAGCTGACAACAATAACAATATATTCTACATGGTATACATGCTGGGCAAAGGACAAGGATATTTCCATACCTTGTACAAATTTACCCTTATATTCAACCCAACAACAAGAAGTAGAAGATAGCCAGCCCCAAACAGCCTGAATGATTTTTTTTGGTTGAGATTTTGCTTAGCTTTCAGGTTGAGCTAGCCCCTTCCCTGTTTACCCACAGTGATCACGTCTTCATACGTTATTCTGGTGTAGTGATATGAGTGGAGTTTTCCCACCACAAAATTTTTGAACTAAAGTAAGCCAAAATAAAGTTTTCATGGGGTGGGGGGGAGGGGCAGGGTGGAATATTTTTCTCCTGAAGACATTTGAAGAAAAATGTCACAAAACCAAAAATAAGTATAGGAAAAAGTCAGGCATATTCCATTAGTTAACTGTTTCAATAGGGTAATCACCGCTCGATGCCCACCAAAGACATTCCAGGTTCCAAAGAACATGACACAAACCTTAACATCTCAAGACTTTAGGGGAAAGCCACAAGGGCCAATCTAATATATCCCCGAATGCTTTTATTGTTTCTGCACTGTTAAAACTATTACGTGTTCATATTTCAGGAATAAAACTCTTTCCTTATGTAAAACTGAGCTTCCCTTAGATCCATGGCAACTTTCTACAATCTGCTGGCTGCCTGGTCCTCAATTAGAAACTGAAAGCTGCTCCCAAATTTAAAATCTGTGAACCCCATGGAAACGAGTAATTTCACATCCAGTGACTGTGAACAAAATCCATAGGAAATAAACCCCTCCAAGTAATCTTTTAAGATGAGATTTCATAATTTGATATAAAAGTGAGATGGACATGCTTCACCCCCATTTGATCTTGATAATTTTCCTTTCTTTTTAATATCCCCTCTCTGCTTTTCTTTGTGGTTATCACATACCTGGTATTTCTAAGGTAAATCATAAATATCTTACATCCATGACACTTTATCACTTGTCATGGTCCATGTCCCCATCATTATTTTCACTGCAAGAAAAACACTCGTCAAAGCAACTTGGATGCAAAAGATGGAGAGAACTCTAAACACTCTGTTATTCAGAGGCTCATTCTCCCTACCCCTTGCTTGCCTGCTTTTCACATATCTGTTATCATAGTCAAGTGACTGTGCACCCATCTCTGTCTCTGTGTAAGCAGTTGGCCCCACTTATTCTAGAGAAAGGCTACAGCATTTTTTATCGCCACAAGGAGTTACCAGATATATTTTTGCTTTGTATTCAAGAAAGCAAAAGCTTTTCCAGGAGTTTCCCAGTGTCTCTTTGACCAGAATTCTGTTACACAGCCAAACCTAGCTTCAAGAGAAACTGAGACTACTTCGTTTGTACAGCTTCAATAGTAGAAGGTAACAAGGGAGAAGGAAATCAGTCAATCAATAATGTCTGCCACAAACTAGAATAGAATTACTAGGTCATAGAGTATGGATGTTTCCATTCTAATAGTCACTGCTAAATCTCTATCCATAGCTTTAGACCCTATATCAAAGACCATCCTGATTTGTTTTTTTCTTTGTCATTTGGCTTTTTGCTTTGATTCAAATGAAAGATTGCATTTGGTTTGGGAATTTGACTTCCCAGTGAAACTAGTTTTCATGGTTCTCCAACAGGTCACATTTTATCACATTTTCCTTAGATTCAGATGTTTCTAGTCTATTGCTTCAATTTTAGTTGTTGAGCTCAATTTCCATATTGCCTCTATTCACTCTTCACACTATTGTCAGAGTACATTAAAAAATGTAAATCACTTCATATCCTTCAACATTTTCCATTGCACTCAGAATAAAATTAAAGACCTTATCATGGTCTGCAAGCTCCCTCTTCAAGGTCTTTTTTTTCCTTGTTACTAAATTCTAATCTTCCTAGCTTTCTGTCTGTTCCTAGAATAGACCTGACACTTTCCTCACCTCAGGACCTTTGTCCCTGCTGTTTTTTCTGCCTGGAATGCCTTTCTAATAGTTTTTCTGATTGTTGAGTTGTTCCTTTGAATCCTTCATATCTCAATTTACAAGTCACTTTTTCAAAGAGGCTTTTATGACCAGTCTTTCTAACATGGATCTCCTTGTTACAGTTTACCACAGCTCTCCATTAATTTCCTTTAGAGCAATTTTACTAACTGTGTGGCCTTAGGCAAATTATTACCCTCTCTGTCCCTTTATTTCTTCATTTGTAAAAATAAGGGTAATAATCATACCAACCTGAGGGGTTGTGTGAGTATTAAACAAGGTAAAGTAATTAATAGTGTCAGGGATATAGTAGGCACTTATAAAACCTTGCTAACAATAATACTTATAATTGTGATAATAAATATAATAATTATTTGGTTATTTTTCTGTCTTCTCTACTAGACTATAAACTCTAAAAGTAGAGGTACCTTACCTGTCCTGTTCTTGGTGTATTGTAGGGCCTAACCTACTGCGTGGTACATAGTAATTGCTAAAAAAAAAAAAAAAGCAAGCAAATATTAGTTGAACAAATGCATGTTAGATAAATGAATGGATGGCAGTTCTCACTGCAGTGATAGCTTTGGCTCTGGAATCAACCCTGCCAACTCATTTCCAACTTTCAGTCACCTTCTTTCTAAGGCTGCCTCATTTAGCAAATAAAAATGCAGGACGTCAAGTTAAATTTACATTTCTTTAGTTTATCTGACAGTGCTGCTCCCCTGACTACCACCTTCACCCTAAAGAAGAAACACTCTCTCTCTCTCTCCTTCACTGCCTCCCTCCCTTCTTTCTATTCCTCTTTCCATTTTCCTTTTAAGTTTATTTGGCAACTCCTGAACATAATTTCCAGTGTCAGAAGACCCCATCATCCTTAAGTCTGAAGACATCAGTTCCTTGAAGACAACAATCTCCTTGGTGGTTAATAAGTTGTCTTTCTGCTGGTCTACCGGTTCCGAGGGCTAAATTATTCTCCTTAAATATCTCACGCTCCTTCAGCCTCAATATTCTTTTGTTAATTGTTGTTGTTATGTGCTATCGAGTCAGGCCTGACTCATAGCGACCCCTCCTTGGGTTTCCGAGGCAGTATCACTACGGAAGTAGATTGCCCAACCTTTCTTCCCTTCCAAGGAGTGGCTGGTGGGTTTGAACCACCAGCCTTCTGGTTAGCAGTCAAGTGCCTTAGGCACTATGCTACCAGATTGAAATTCTCTTTTCCCTAGATTCAGAACATATTAAATTAGGAACACAAATGTTCTTAATCTCAGACATCCTCCCACCTTAATTCATCTCCAGACATCCTCCCTCCAAAGGCCTGGCTCTTGAAAAGGACCTAAATGAAAGTTACCCAAATGTGACCCTAACCTTGAGAGCTTCATTTTTCCAGTTGGGCGATGAGGTAGTTTGACAAGGCTCTTCTGCAGAAGAGCTGAGACTCCCAACACTGCCAACCCAACACCAAGCTGTTTTCCCCAGTTCCCAGCATACTTGTGATTGAAACATGGTAAGTTGCTTGATCCTTTAGCACTCTTGGCTCTTGATTACAGTAAGGTAGCTTGGGGAGAACTAACCATTTGACCTTCCAAAAAGTAAATCACTTATATGAAATAAGATGTGTTGGAGAAACTATGGCAGCCACTCTCAATTTTTGGAATATACATATACATATACAAATATATATATATATACACACACACATACATACATACATAACATTGCATGTGTACAAGTAGGATAATGGGAGTTAGTTCCTGGCAGTGTTAAATACTATTGACTTGAATCTTCATCCAAAAAATGTTCCCTATTAAACATCTGACCCTCTTTCTGTAGTGGAGGAAGAAAGGGCAGTAGACTCTGATAGAATGAAACATTAATTCCAGAAACAGTAATTCCATATACTGTGTGACATTGGCTAACTTGTTTCATAACTCTGAGACTCAGTTTCTCATCTATAAGATGAAAATAACACCACTGATCTTACAAGATTGGTGTAAGGTTCATAAATAAAGTAAGCAAAGTACCTGGTACTCCATAAATACTCAATGGCTGGTAGTTAATATTAAGCTTTTTAGGCAGTTTCCTGCTTTCTTATGTGTGGCTGTGTTGACTGTGTTGTTGTCATTGTTGTTATGTGCCATAAAGTCTATTTCAACTCATAGCAACCCCATGCGACAGAGTAGAACTGCCCCTTAGGGTTCTTTTCCCACAGAGCCACTGGGTGGGTTTGAACAACCAGCCTCTCAGGTTAGTAGCTGAGCACTTAACCATTTAGGCCACCAGGGCTCTTTGTGTTGCCCATAACTAGGAACAAGTTCTTTTTGCTTCTCCCACAGAGGAGCACTTCCCTATTTTTGGAGCTCTTTATCACCTGTGAGAGCTCATTTGTAATAAGAGCCTTTTATCAATACACAAGTGCTATATTCCTCTTCTGTTAAGAGCAGGGTGTCCAGACTAACCAAATCATTGCTCATTTTTCTCTTGTGAAGCCCTGGGAAATGTTCAGCATATTAGATAGAAGAACAAATAACTGCCAAGATTATGTACAGCCTAGAAATTTTTTTTTTTTTTTTTTTTCACAGCTTGTGATTGGAAAAGGACACGGGACAGCTGCTAACTGTTTTCCTTTCATCTCTTCATCTCTGTTTTTGGCATGTTCTTCTAATAGCTCTCTTGCCACACTCAGTCTGCAGCACAGTGGGAGCTAAAGAAGGAGGATTAAAGGGTCCCCCAACTTCATCCCACCTCCTGCTTAGACTCAGCTGTTGAGAAAGACCATTTAAAGCATTTTATATCCTATCTACCCCTTTGGGGATGGTATAACCCAGCTAGATACCACACTTCAAAAGAGAGAGAGAAGCTTAAGCTTTGTGGTTAGTTAGGGAATGTTTAGACTAGAAAACTCCCCGGGGCCCTGCCAATTTTGATTCCATGATTCATTGAACAGAAAGGACTGGAGTAGAGGAAGGGAGACTAGGTCAGACAACCCTCCAAATTCTCTTCCAAAGAGGGGGACTCACGGTTGCTCAGTTGCTGTGAAATCAAGGTTAAAACATATTGGAACACTTACTTTCAAATATGAATGTCATATGCCTCTAAAGTAAAATATGAATGGTTTAGGTCTAGCCACCTTTTTTTACTGAACATTTTTTTCACCATTAACCTCATGAGAGGGTAATGAAAGAAAGGCCCTTCCTTACCATCTATAGAAGCAAGTTATTTAAGTTTTCTGGGCCTTGGTTCGTTCATTTGCAAGATGAGGGTGAGAACCTACCTCATAGAGTTGTTGTGAGGATTAAACAATTAATAAGCTAAAAGCATTTATAACAGTTCCTGGCACAGAATAAGAACTCAATGAGTATGCAATTTAGTTTACTTTGATTTACAGCTGGAGCTCTGGTAGCATAGTGGCTAAGACACTTGACTGCTAACCAGAAGGCTGGCGGTTCAAACCCACCAGCCACTCCTCGGAAGGAAGGTTGGGCAATCCTACTTCCGTAGTGATACTGCCTCGGAAACCCAAGGAGGGGTCGCTATGAGTCGGGGCCGACTCGACGGCACATAACAACAACAACAACATTAATATGAAACTGAACAAAGACAGTAGGTGTATGTAAGCTTTATGTACGTATCTAGAGGAAAGTAAGTGCATGCAAATTAGCTTTGTTCACCTCATCTTCTTACTTGAAGGAACTGTGCATGGGTATCTTTAAAACATGAAGAACAGGCTCTCCCTATTGCACCCATAAAATTTTAGAACAAAGGCAGTGCAAATTACTGTATAAATCACTTTTCAGTCCTTATAAATGCACATAATTCTAAAATAAATGTTACTAATGAATCATAATTATAATTTATGACATCATCAAACCCTGTTCAATACTTTAGTAAATAAATACCTGATACTTAAATTCCTTATCTTTCTGTGACTTGAAAACAGATGTTTTACAGAATAAAAAAAAAAAAGACTTGAAAAATAAAAAGGAAATAATGTATGAAACGCATTGCAATTTTGTTAGCTGTTAAATACTAATGTTAAAAAAATAAGCCTAGGGTTTAATTTGTTTTAATGTATGAAGCTATATTGATGCTGTCAAAAGTATAGCTACATGATATACCATTTATTTGAATCAATAATCCATGTGGTTTGAAGAATCCAGAAAACTTTTTTCATAAACTGGAAATGTTATAATTTAGTTGAGTTGTGAACAAGATACTCCTTTGAAGTAGACATAGCATGGTCAAATGGAGGATTAAAGTAGAGAGGTAAAAAATGCACAGACAGTCCCTGGGTTATGAACAAGATCTGCTCCTAAGTGTTTCTTTAAGTCAGTTTTGTAGGTAAGTCAGAACAGGTGCATACAGTTCTTATTTAGCCTTAGTTTAGTGCAAGAAAATGCTGGAAGCCTTTTCAGTTATATAAAAGCTGCACGTGCAACAAGTGAAGGTGATTGTGATAGAGAATTTGTTGCCAGTAAGGGTTGGTTGAATGGTTTCAAACATGGTAAAGTTACATAACATTAAAGGACAAGTGGGAGTTGTCCATAATTCGAATGTTCATAACCCTGGGACTGCCTGTACTACAAAATTTTATCCCATTGCCATTTCATTAATGTAAGACAGGAATTAAAACTGGAAGAAGTATATCACCCAATATCTGATCATTTATGGAAATCTTTATTTCTGTATGATAAACTAAATATAGTTTTGTTCCAACGGTGATAGAAGAATTATAAATCTGGTATTTATCACAATAATTATTATCATAATCTCACAAAAGAGACATGTACTGGATTTACTTGTAAATTGATCTCAAACTGACTTGGAGCTTTTACAGAGCTAAGAGGTAGCACTGTTACCCCAAGAAAATTATGTATATTTTTATGCCACTGTGTTGTTTTTGCTATAAAAAAAATTATTTTATTAAGAGTGAAATAAAATATGTGTTTTCCCCTGTGTGGGTTTGCAAGATTTGGTGTCACTCTATTATATAAATATTCAATTTTAAATATTTAAGGCCACACAAATTGTGGGGAAGAATCTAATTTAGTTAATTATAGAGCAAAAGCAATTTTTCCCAATCAACCATCTCTTGATTTTTTTTCACTCTTGGACTGAATGAAGAGTCAGAATAAATAAGATCCAACTCAAGCTTATATTAAGAAGAAACCAGTTTTCTAAGGTCCTTAAATATATTTCCTTAGCTTTTTACATAATATGCAATGTGGAGGAAAGGCTTCTAAATTAATATGACATAGTATTAAAGTTAAGGATCTCTGGTAGCACAATGGTTAAAGCATTAAGCTGCTAATCTAAAGGTCAGCTGTTCAAACCCACCACACACTCCATGGGAGAAAGATGAGGCAGTCTGCTTCCATAAAGATTTACAGCCTTGGAAACCCTTTGGCGCAGTTATACTCTGTCCTATCAGGTCATTTTGAGTCAGAATTGACTTGATAGCAGTAGGAATGTTTAGTATTAAAATTATGAAAATAGAGAACTTTTCAAGTTGGAGTTCCGAAAGACAGACATGATAAGTACAGGTGATTTTTAGAGATGATTTCAATAAATAACTGTTCTATTTGTAGTGGATCATTAAATATTAAACACTGCTTTTTATTACATTTGATCTTCTTGTTAGTTTATCACAAATGAAAAAATCCAATATAGCTTTCAGTTCTCAGTGCAAAAAAAATACTACTAGATGTTTTCTTTTTTAAGATTTTAAAAAGCAATAAAGATCCCCTGGATTAGACATTTCTTTTCAGGAAAAGAACCACTGCCCTAAAATCACTACCTTTCATCCTTCCATCCTCCAAGTAAGACATCATCTTAGGCTAGATTTTCTAGAGAATCAAAACCAGTAAAGCTTAGAGAGAGAAAGAGAAATTTATCTCAGGGAAATGACTCACACAGTTGTAGAGGCTGGCAAGTCCCAAGTTCATGGGTCAAATGTCAATTTGAGGCTTTTCCTGACTCATGTAGATACAGGGGCTGACGAACCCAAGGTCAGCAGGCAGTGTCGCAGGCTTCTGATCTTGGTGGATGATGAATCCAAGATCAGCAGGTAAAATGGTGGATCATTGGCTCACAGGCTGTGAAGGCAACAATTCCAAGATAGGCAATACAACAGGCCACTGGTTCAGCTCCAAAAACCAGATGATGATAAGCTTAGATGCAGGATCCTTATCCAATAGAAAGCCCAAGAATTTTCTCAGGACCTCCATATTTTTACTAGAAGCAGGTCACACCACTGAGGAAATTCCCTTTCAGCTGACTGGCTGCTCACACCATATCCCACCAACCAGTTGTAGTAACCAACTGGTTACTACCTTACATTAGATCTCATCATGGGAAGGGCCATCCCACAGTTGCTTCAAAGACTCAGAATCATGGTCCAGCCAAGTTGACACATAACCTGAACTATCACAATCATTAACTAAAAACTGTATCTACTAATCATTATCACCTAAATGCCTAATGCAATGTGCCTGTTTATATGCTAACAAAATAATAAATAATTTATGTTAGACTTGTCATCACATAGCATAGAATTCTAGCCACATAATAAATGTTAATAGAAGTAAAATAAGCTTTTAATTTGTCTTGATGACTGAAAAGTTAGAAGAGAATTTGCTAACAATTTTAAATTTAATATTTACATCTGTTGGACTAAGAGAATGACCCATGGATATTTTTTATTTATGTTTTAATTGTTATTACCTCATTTGTGCCCCATCTCTGTCATTTGACTATAGTTTCAATGTCTAGAATGGTAGTACTATTTAATATAACTTTCTACAATGATGGAAATATTCTCTATTTGAGCTGTGCAATAAATAGCCACCAGCCCCATGTGGCCAATGAAGACTTGAAATGTGGCTATGGTTACTGAGGTACTAAATTTGAAATTTGATCCAAGTTTAATTAATTTAAATAGCCATACGTGGCTAGTGTCTACTGCAATGGACAGCTCAATTCTAGAGGATTTGCATAACCATTACCTAGGCAGAGGATGTCCTTGTTTATCCAGGAAGAGTTACTGAAAACAAGATAAATCTGAAGAGAAAGGAAGAAAAGGTATGACTTTGAAGTTCAGTAGACAGAGAAAGATGAATTTTACTTGTGGTTAGTTGCCAAGTCAGCCCCTAATTCATGTGACCCCAGGCACAATAAAATGAAATGCTTCCCAGTCATTTGTGCATTTGGTTTCAGTCCCCATTTGGTGTCATCCCATGATCTGATTGGACTGTTGTGATTGTAGGGTTTTCATTGGTTGATTTTTGGAAGTAGATCATCAGGCCTTTCTTCCTACTCTCTCTTAATCAGATGTTCAGCATCATAGCAACACATAAGTCTTCCCTGATGGATAGTGGCTGCCTATGAGGTGCATTGACTAAAAATTGAACCCACATCTCCTACATGGGAGGTGACAATTCTAACACTGAACCACCACTTCCCTGAGAGCTCTACTATTGAACTGCCACTGTCCCCATTGCATATTAGTACAGATCCTTAACTATGATGCAATGTTGAATGACACAATAGAAGTCAAAAAAAGGGATTAGAAGAGAATGGCATAAGAAGGTGTGGTAGTTAAATTTGTATGTCAACTTGGCTGGGCCTGGTTAAGTGGCTGGACAACTGGTAGTAGTTAATCCCCATGATGAGACTGGCAATCAAGTCCATGGTGGGATCTACCACAGGCAGCTGAGTAGCTGCCTTTGGGATGTGGTCTGCTTCCTGTATATAAGGAGAAGCCTTGGGGATAGTCTCTAGCTTATGGCACTCTTGGACCCTGCATGTAGCCATGTCAGCAGCCTGCCATGCTCTGCCAACCTTGGGACTTACACTGGACTTAAATTAATGGCCTGCTGTGTGGTTTGGTAACATC
>NW_006921764.1:3222239-3237320 GCF_000298275.1 Orycteropus afer afer | reverse complement strand
GCTATCCCATTTGTGGTATATTCTTGTCAGAGCAGCACTAGGTAACCAGAACAGAAGGGCACTTAATTAATATATATTAATATATTGCAATATTATACATATTATATTTTTAAAGACTATATTTTATATATATATAAAATAGGGATATATATTTTCATACTCACCAAGACAACCTCAGATTATAGTTTGACTTCCATTTAGCATACTTAAAATGATTTCTCACATGGGCCAGAGGTTGTGAGTTTCTGGTTCCCTTGATTAAAAAAAAAAAAAAAAGCATATTTCATGGAAGAAATGCAGGACACACAGGAGTGCATAACTATGAGGGGCATAGAGAGGCGGCGGTTACCGGGCAGGGAGGGGAGGATAGAGGGTTAGGGTGGGGATGGTAATTGAGGAGTGAAACCAAATGAAATGTTGGATGTAAAACTAAATCTACTCTGTAAACTTGCACCTAAAGCACAATTTTAAAAAATTTTTTAAAAAAGAAAAACATTTAGCATATCTGTATTACATAGTCCTATGTTTCAGTGTTCCTATAACACAGTAGAGTTACATAAATTTATATTTTGTTGCTGTTAGATGCCATCAAGTAGGTTCCAACTCATAGCAACCCTGTATACAATAGAACAAAGCACTGCCCAGTCCCGCACCATCCTCACGATTGATGTATTTGAGCTGTTGTTGCAGCCACTGTCAATCCATCTCATTAATGGTCTTCTTTTTTGCTGACTGTCTACTTTACCAAGCACAATGTCCTTCAGGGGCTGGTCCCTCCCAATAACATGTCCAAAGTATGTGAGAGGAAGTCTTACCACCCTTGCTTCTAAGGCCCATTCTGGCTGTACTTCAAAGTCAGATTTGTTTGTTCTCTGGCAGTCCATGATACATTCAACATTCTTCACCAACACTGTAATTGAAATGCATTGCTTCTTCTTTGTTCTTTATTCATTATCAGACTTTTGCATTAATATGAGGCAATTGAAAATACCATGGCTTAGGTCAGGTACACCTTAGTCCTCAAAGTGACATGTTGCTTTTTAACATTTTAAAGAGATCTTTTGCAAGAAATTTGCCCAATGCACTATGTCATTTGATCTCTTGACTGCTGCTTCCATGGGCATTGGTTGTGGATCCAAGTAAAATGAAATCCTTGACAAAATGTTATATATATTAATATACTGCAATATTATACATATTATATTTTAAAGACTATATTTTATATACATATATATATATTTGTAAAAAAAACTATATTTGTAAAGACTTTCCTATGAATTTTATCCTAATATCTGCAATTCCTCACAGTACTTATTGCAAGTCAATAAATCTTTAATAATAAATGGTAACAGCTTTAAAAATAAATAAGAGTAACCTAAATTGCTTGCAAGTAGGTAATAGGGATAAGACAGAGAAGCAATTAAAGCACAAGGCAAAAATCTCTTTTTTAAATCTATTTTATTGAAATATATGTACAGTGAAATATACAAAACTAAAGTGACATGGGTCAATGCAAAAATCTCTTAATGACATGATAGGGGGTGGGACCTAAAAAGATATAGAAGAAGGAAAGCTTTGATCAAAAGGCTTGGAAAGACTTTAGAAGTAGCAATTAAGCAGGCTTTGGAGAACTACAGGTGGAGTTGAGGAATTAGAATGGGGAAATGGAGAGTAGATTAGGAACATCACTATTCATCTGGAGTGATATGTAAGTCAATAATGGAAAAAGTATATGAGGTCAGATTTTTGAGAATATTGAAGGTCATGATTCATTCTTGGAAATTTTTACTGAGTGCCTCCTTTTGGGGCAGGAATTTGCAAGGAACTAGATACACCCCACTCCTAAGAAGCTCATAGGCTAATGAGGGAGACTGACCCAAATTACAATTCAGTGTAACAGTTGCTCTTATGAAAATATGTGCAAGATATAGTGGAAGCATAGAAGAGATGCCTACCTCCTCAGGGGAGAATTTGGGGTAGAGTTCTTCAATGTGGTGACCCTTCATTGGCATTTGGAGAATTAGGAATTGCCAGCAGACAAAGAAGCACTCATTGGGAACAGAGATTCCAGGCAAAAAAAATAGTGTAGAACAGTGTGTACTGTCTTTTTATTGTTGAATTATAATTCTCTATATATTCTGGATATTAAACTTTATCAGATATATGGTTATCAAATATTTTCTCCCATTCTGTAGGTGTCTCTTTCGTGATAGATCATTACATTGTTCCAAAGTTTTCATTTCTTTGAAGTCCCATTGATTTATTTTGTCTGTTGTTGCTTGTGCATTTTGTGTCAAATGTAAGAATCTATTGTCAAAAACTGGATCCTGAACTTTAACCCCACATTATCTTCTAAAAGTTTTATGATTTTAACTCTTATATTTAGGTCATTGTTCCGTTTTTAATTAATTTTTATATATGATGTCAGGTAAGGGTTCAACTTCATTCTTTTGCTTATAGAGATCTAGTTGTGCACCATTTATTGAAGAGACTATTCTTCCCTCATTTAATGGACTTGGCACCCTTTTTGAAAATCAATTGGCTATAGTTGTATTTCTGGACTCTCAAGTCTATTCCATTGGTGCACGTGCCCATTATTATATACCAGTGTGCAACTGTTGTAATTGTCATGGCTTTGTAGGAAGTTTTGAGCCTGGGAAGTGTGAGTCCTCCTACTTTGTTCTCCTTTTCCAAGATTGCTTTGGCTATTTTGGAACCCTTGCAGTTCTGTATGAATCTTTTTTTAACTTTTTATTACAGTTCTGGTGAAAGTTTACAGAGGAAATTGGTTTTCCTTTCAACAGTTCATACACATTTTGTTTTGTGACATTGATTGCAATCCCCACGATGTAACAGTACTTTTCTCACTTCCTCCCTGTGTTTACTGTTCTCCATTGTCCTTCTTTCCTATCCCTTCCTGCCTTCTGAGCTTCATCCCTAGGCAAAGGCTGCCCTTCTGATCTCATGGTAATTGTTCTAAAGGGTGCATACCTTCCTGGTGTTATTGTTCACCTTTTCGGCCTGTTTATTGTTTGGCTGAAAGTTGAGCTGTAAGGATTAGTTCAGTTCCAGGCTTGAAGTGTATCTAAGGGCCATAGTCTTGGGGATTGCACCAGTCTCTATAAGACCAGTATGCCTGTTCTTTTTTATGATTTTGAATTTTGTTCTACATTTTTCTCCTACCATATCTAGTAGGACCTCCTGTTGTAATCCCTTTCAGGGTGGTTAGCAGTGATAGCTAAGCACCCTCTAATTCTTCTGGTCTCGGGGTCATGGAGGCTGGGGGTCCCATGGTCCACTAGTCCTTTAGATAATTGCTTCCTTGCATCTTTGATTTTCTTCACTCTTCTTTACTCCAGACAGGGAGAGACCAGTAGTTCCACCTTAAATGGCCACTCATAGTCGTTTAAAACCCCAGTCACTATTCACCAAAGTAGAATATACAGCATTGTCTTTATGGACCATTTATACCAGTTGACCTTGATGTCCCCAGGGACTATGATCCTGAGCCCTCAAATCCAGTGACTCATTCCCTCAAGGTGTTGCCTATGGCTTAGAAGTTTTCACAGCTCTACCCCCTGTACACTCTACTATATGCATGGATATCTTTGTAACACATATAAGCACATATATAAAAATAGCCTCTGTCAAATCTATAAATATTTTGGGATATAGTCCCATTCACCTTCTCACACCTGTTTACCTTGCTTGTCTAGCTATATATCCACTTGTAAATAATTGTTACCACTGTTATTGCACCACAGTATATATAATGCTATTTACCATTTCTGTATGAATTTGAAAATTGACTTTTCCAATTCTGGAAAAAAAAAAAAAAAAATCTGTTCTCAACCTTAGGCCTCGACCTTCTGCCTCTTGTTCCAGGCCCACTGGAACTGGAGGCTTCTTCTAACTGAAGAAGCTGGAGGCTTCTTCTAACTCATGCAGGTGCAGGTACAGGTGCAGGCTGCTGAGGTTGACATACCTGAGATAGCCAGATAAAATGGCACAGTCCCGAGATCAGCAGGCAACACAGCAGGCCACTAGTTCCAGTCCAGGAACAATCCCAAGATCAGCAGACAGTGTGGTCCAAGATGATCCAGAAAGCTAGAGACCTTTCTCAAAGCTTCTCCATAAACACTGGAAACAGGTCACACCACAAAGGCAACTGATTAGCTGTTCACAGCAGATTCCACCTTGGAGTTGATTATACCACATCCAGTCTCATCATGGGGGATAACTATAAACAGCTGCCATGCCACTCAAAACCATGGCCCAGCCAAGTTGACACACAACGTTAACTACCACAACAATTGATTATACTGCCAGTATTAACTAGGACTGAGGGTCCATGAGAAAGCATATGGATTAGGTGGGATGATAAGTTTAATTTTGAATATATGCAACTTATGGCTTTCCAGGTGGAGATGCCACAGCCTCAGTTCCATAATGTTTCTGGACTTTGGGAGGAATGCTTACACCAAAGATTTTGGATCAACTCTATATAAACCAGGGAGCTCTGGTGGCATAGTGCCTAAGTCATTTGACTGCTAACCAGAAGCCTGGCGGTTCACACCCACCAGCCACTTCTTGAAAGGAAGGTTGGGCAGTCTACTTCCGAAGTGATACCACCTCAGAAATCCAAGGAGGGGTCGCTATGAGTCGGATCCAACTCAAGGGCAGTGGGTTTATATATAAACCAGAAAAAAAAAAAAAAAAAATCAAACTCACTGCCGTCAAGTCAATTCCGACTCATAGCGGCCCCCTTTGGGTTTCTTAGGTGGTATCACTATGGAAGTAGATTGTCCAAACTTCCTTCTGAGGAATGGCTAGTGGGTTTGAACCGCCAGCCTTCTGGTTCGCAGTCAAATGTCTTAGGCATTACACCACCAGAGCTCCTTTCAACTATATATAGGAAGTTGTAAAATAAGAACAGGAGAATGAAGACAAGTGCTGAAGAAAATCACTTTGAAGAAGACCAAGAAAAAGAGAGTAAGAAGGATAGAGCAGAGAGAAAAAGAAATGCCAGTAGAGAGTGGTGAGTGATGTTATAAAAGCAAAGGTAAGGGATAGCTTCAAAAAAAAAAAGGGGAAGAGTTTAAAGGGTCAAAAGTAGTCAAAGGATCCAATAAAATCAGGATTGAAAAATATCAACTAAATTTGGCAATAGAGAGGTCATTCTCCACATTGGTAGAGAAATGTTATGAAGTAACAGGGAGAGGGGGTTACAAGCTTATTTCTGTGAGTTGGAGAGTAAATGGGAGATGAGGAAGTAGGAAAAAACATCTACTGGGGAGGTGAGAAGGTGAAGAATGCATCAGAATGTGGCTAAGCAGAAGATGGACATAATTACAGCTCGCTCCAAATGCCATTGATCTGGCAGCATGTGAGAAACGGATGGAGAAGGCAGATAACTAGAATTCATGTTCAGCTTTTATTGTGGAAAAAACAGAGTTAAGACGAGATTCCCTAACATTTAGAGAAGGCAAATGATATTGTGAGAAGAAATCCTAGCTCCCAGGAAGAATGGGAATCTTAGTTGTCTTTGATGGAGCAACTCTTACCCAAGTGCAAAAGAAATGGTTAGAAAGTTGTAAGGTTTGAAACATTGGATTTATCTCTGAAAAGCAATAGGAATCCATAATAGTCTAAAAACAAGGTATTCTGTAATATCCTTTACAGTTCCTGGATTGTGAAGATGGTTAAGCACTCAGCTACTAGCCCAAAGGTTGGCAGTTTGAACCCTCCCAGAGGCACTTAAGACAGACCTACTGATGTGCTTCTGAAAGGTCACAGCCTGGAAAAGTCCATGAAGCAGTTCTCCTGTGCACACATGGGTCCCCGTGAGTCAGGACTGACTCAACAACAACTAACAGCAACAATAACATAATTTCCTTTAATAAAAAATTTTATAAATTTTCACTACTTAAATTTGTTTGTCAAAAACAACAATAAAAATCCATTCTTCAATTTATATATAATCACATCTTAAAGGTAACCTAAGCTTATAAGTTCTGAACCATTAAAATGCAGTTTTAAAATATGCAAAATATACAATCTGTGTGATTATACATAATGATACCAGTCAAGAGTTGTATATGAAATCATAGCATTTTAGAACTGAATGGTTATTTGTTAAACTGCCTGATTTTATGGGTGAGGACAGTAAGGCCTAGAAAGCCTATATGCTTCAGCCATGTTTATCCAGCTAGGCCCAAACACAGGACTTTAGACTCCAAGCCCAGTTGTGCTTTGATGAAAGACTGGCTAGATGATAATACTGGGATATTTTTGGTATTGCAGAAAGAAAATAGACAAATTCTAGTAGCGTGCCTCCTTAGGGAGAACAAATCCTTTTATTTATATCTGCACAATTAGTACCTTTTCCCCTGGAGCACATTCTCAGAATTTTGCCTTTTGCTTCTTATAATTTTCATTCATTTACCAAAAAAAACAAACTCACTGCCATCAAGTCAATAGTTATACTGAATGCTAGGGAATTTGTCTCAAAGAGAATATGATGGTATGTCCTTAAGTACTTCTTTAGAAATGTCTAACTTTCTTACAAATCTTCAAAAAAATCCTCCCTTATTGAACAGAAAGAAGACATTATATTGGTGGCTTAGACAAGTGAGTGTGCTCAGAAAAGATTTAATTGTTCAAATAATTTCAGGATTCAAACACTGAAATCAAATTTTCAGAATTACTTATAGTCATTAACAAGACTATGGAATATGGTATGTTTTGTGTTTGTACAAAGAAACCAGTTCCTAGGTTTTACAGTAGCTGAAGTTATGGATTGGTAGTTTAGTGTTTGCAAAACCTGGTAAGATTCTAACCTGATAAGACTCCAACGCAAAGATGGATTTTTTTTTTTAAATTAATGACTCCTTTTGGAAAGCTCCTCAAAGAATAAAAATCAGAATGATATCACATGCCTAGCACATGCCACAATAATCCATATCTGAAAATAATAATGCTTTCTCAAAATGAAATCATTTATATTCTCAGCTGTGCTCTGCTGCGTGCAGTGAGTAATTTTTTGAGAGCAATGTTTCCTGTGGCATATTGCCAAGCTGGATTTATTTGTTTTTCATTAGGCTTTTCATTATCATGCTGCTATGTACCTGGATCATTCGGCTTCCTCTGAGACAGCCGGTGTAGCTTAGCATAAGAGTGATACTATGAGTAAGTGGAATGTTTTTGTCCACTAAATGGCCATTTTAAATCTCTGGCTATGGTACCATAATAATGGCTTTAATCCTTCTAAGTTGAATTGTCCATTCGTAATGTAGCCTGATATTAATTGTTTGCGGTCAACTATTTTGTCCCTGTCCAGGGAATGACATTAGTCTCCCTTTGCTCGCACTAGATCTGCCTTTTTCTTCTCCTTTATTATCTCAGGAAAAGGCATCAAGATCCACCCCATTGTCCAAGCTTGGAACCTGTGTGTATTCTGCATTTCTTCTTCATTTCTTACATTCAATCATCAAGTCAAACTTCTTGATAGCTTTCAAAGCCATCTGCTTCATTCTAACTCCCACAGCTACTACCTTAACCCAAGCCCACTGCATCTCTCAAACGACTTCAGTAGCTTTCCCATGGTCTACATGCCCCTAGGGTTACCTTTCCCAATTCATTCACTTTTGCTCTGAATGTCCATCAATATGCATCATTCTCCATAAATAGGTATTCTGTAATTTTAAAGTATTTTTGTGTTACATTACATTAATATTGTGTTATATTACATTGATAGGACAGTTTGATTTGTCAAGAAAAAAATAGTAATCTGAATTTTTGAGCTTCTCTAGAAAGCCCTCAATTTAAAGGGAAAATCTAGGTTAGAAACTCAGAGAGACTAAAGTTTGGGAACAAAATAAGCAATCTATAAATTTCTGCATGAGGATATTAATCAAATCAAAACCCAAACTCACTACCTTGAGTCAACTCTAACTCACAGCAACTCCTATTGAGTTTCCAAGGCTGTAAATCTTTACGGAAGCAGATCGCTCCATCTTCCTTCTGCAGAGCAGCTGGTGGGTTTGCATGCTGACCTTCTGGTTAGCAGCCAAATGCAAAAATCATTGGAATCAGAGGATTTCAGGACTGGGTTGATCCTTAGCAATCCTCTGGCTCAACTACATCAATTTCAAGTTGAGGAAACTAAGACTGAGTTACAGAAGCCAAAATGGTCTTTCCAAATTTGGAAACTCATCATGTAACTCCTTTTCTTAAAACCTGTCTGTGGCTGCCCATTAGGCTCAGGATGAAGTATAAATTTCTCAGCATAGTGTACAATGTCTTTCTAGCCCTAACTTTTACTTCTCTCTCCAGCTTATCCCAGAACTGGATGCTTCCAAGTGCACTGTGTCTCTCACCCACAGGTCATCATTGCATGCTATTTCCCCTTTTGCTCTTACCCTTTCGGGTGCTAAGTCCTAAGCATCCTCCAGGTATCTGAGGAGACTTTATCTCCTCTGAAAACCTTTTGCAGATCTTCTCCAGGCTCCTAAGCAGCTGTCATCATCATAGCACATTCACAGCACTCTAATTGCCTTTGAATAACCCATTTCCCCAGCTAAATTGGAAGAAATAAAGACAGCTGTGGGCAGGGACCTGCATCTTACTCATTGTTCCATCCCTACATCCAGATCAAGAGTCTTGCATGCAATATCTTTAAATTCATTATGAACTCTCACTTTCGTACTTCAATTTTTATATCATCCCCCCTCAAAGATGCCTTTTCAGGGGAAAACAAAAACTGATCAATTAATTCATATTAAAGTATAACCAAAACCAAACTTACAGCCATCGAGTCAATTCTGACTCATAGTGACCTCTGTTGAGTTTCCAAGGCTGTAAATCTTTATAGAAGCAGACTGCTTTATCTTTCCTCCATGAGGCAGCTGGTGGGTTCAAACCACTTTTGGTTAACAGCCAAATGCCTTAACTACTACACCACCAGAGGTCCTTCATTAAAGTATAACTCACTGCCATCAATTCGATTTCAACTCATAACAATCCCTCCTTGGGTTTCCAAGGTAGTATCACTGCAGAAGTAGATTGCCCAACCTTCCTTCCGAGGAGTGGCTGGTGGGGTTAAACTGCCAGCCTTCTGGTGAGCAGTCAAATGCTTAGGCACTGATAATCCTAAATGACAACTTGCAAAATGGGCATGGGAGCAGCATCTCCTGACCACCTCAAAATTCAGAAGGAGGACACACAACCACCATCAGCAGCCCAAGGGTGATTCCTATGAGGTGAAAGTCACACATGCCACCACCCTCCAACCTCTTTAACAATTCTGACACCAACTGTCCCTCCCACAGCCAGCACTCACTACTTCTCTGCTGGGTTAGATAATTCATTGCAGTGGCTACACAGAACTCACAGATAATACTCACACTTATGGGGTTTATAAGCAACAGATTACAATTTAGGTACAGGAACACTCAAGATACAATTCTTTAATCAGGACAGCTTCCCCCTAGCCATGCCCCAGCCATGCTACTCTCTGGCTTTTGGCCTCTCAGCCTGGCATCTGCCCAGCTATGGCAAGTGTTACAAATCTCTTTCAGCTCTGCCAAAATGTATGCCTAGGGGCACCCCACTCTGCCAGCAAGGCTCCTGCACAAAGACACTCAGCTTTCTGGCCCCATGGGCCATCAAGTCCGCCACTACATCTCATGTAGGTCTCTCAGTTGTTGCCACTGTCTCTCTGCTAGTCTTTCTACTGGTCTCTCTGCCATTGTCCCAGTGCAGGAATCATGGCACATACTCCACTCCTGCTTCTCCATCTTGACAGTAGTGAGATCCTTCCTTCTGCTTCTGGGAGGATTCATTTTAAGCCAAGCAAAATGACCAAATGACCAATCCTCACCTTAAGATTTCATACACCTTATTTCCACGGCCCCACCCCTACAAGAGCACTGTGTTCCTTATTCACATTATTAGCAAGCTGTCTAATCCCCTTGGTGGGCCAAAAGAACCTTGCATTTACATAGTCCCACTCAGTCATTTGGTGGGAGTCACAAAGGCAGACGATGGCTAGATGAGCCATACTAAGTAGTTAACTGCACCACAAAACTGTTCCTAGGAGTGTCTATATTTTTATAGGAATAGAGTTTTAAGTCACAGGAGTGAATTTCCAATGTAGATAATCCAACCATAAATAGTAAGTCATAGAGATATTTGTGAGAAAAGGTAAACTTTCCTGGAGCCTTCAAATCAGTCACATAAGTGACCGATTCTGTTACAATAATTCTTTATCTTTGTTTAGGAAAATCAAATCACATGCTGATTTTTTGTTGTGTTGTGTATTGTGTGTGTGTGTGTGTGTTAAATAAAGTCTTGTTATTTACCTATAGTAAAAATTACTGAATTAACATGTAACATTTCTGGCTTTGTTTCAGGGAAGCAATGTTATGGAAGATCAGGATTTGTTGGAAATTGGAATCCTTAATTCTGGGCACAGACAAAGAATTCTACAGGCAATCCAGCTCCTTCCAAAGGTAAGCAGTGATTTAGTACCCTAGCTCTAAATATGTTGTTGTTGTTAGATGCCGTCGAGTTGTCTCCGACTCATAGCAACCCTATGAACAGAAGAACAAAACACTGCCTGGTCTTGTGCCAGCCTCACAATCCTTGCTATACCTGAGCCCATCATTGCAGCCACTGTGTCTGTCCATCTCGTTGAGCAAGACCCTTCCCCTTCTTCATTGACCCTCCACTTTACCAAGCATGATATCCTTCCCCGGGGAATGGTTCCTTCTGACAACATGACCAAAGTAGGAGAGAGGAAGTCTGCCCATTCTCACTTCCAAGGAGCATTCCAGCTGCATTTCTTGCAGGATAGATATGTTAGTCCTTTTAGCAGACCATGGAACTCTTAGCATTCTTCTCTAACACCACAACTCAAAAGCATTGATTCTTATTCGGTCCTCCTTATTCATTGTCCAGCTCTCACATGCATAGGAGGCAATTGAAAATAGACCAAGGTGCACCTTAGTCTTCAAGAAGACCATCTTTGCTCTTCATCACTTGAAAAAGGTCTTTCACAGCAGATTTGACCAATGCAATACATCGTGTGATGTCTTGACTGCTGCTTCCATTGGTGTTGATTACAGAACCAAGTAATATGAAATCCTTGCAACTTCAATCTTTTCTCCATCCACCATGAAGCTGTTTAATGGACCAGTTGTGAGGATTTTTGTTTTCTTTATATTGAGGTGTAATCCATACTGAAGACTGTAGTCTTTAATCTTCATCAGTAAGTGTTTCAAGTCATCCTCACTTTCAGCAAAGAAAGTCGTGTCATCTGTGTATCACAGGTTGTTAATGAGTCTTCCTCCAATCCTGATGCCACATTCTTCTTCATATAATCCAGCTTCTCAGATTATTTCCTCAACATACAAATTGAATATGTATGGTGAAAGGATACAACCTTGACACACTCCCTTATTGATTTTGAAGCATGCAGTATCCCCTTGTTCTGTAGGAACAACAGCCTCCTGATCTATGTACAGTTTCATGAATACAATCAAGGGTACTTGATTGAATGGAATTCCCATTCTTCTCAATGTTATCCACAATTTGTTATCATCCACATAATCAAATGCTTTTACATAGTCAATAAAAACATAAGCAAACATCTTTCTAGTATTCTTTGCTTTCAGCTAAGGTCCATCTGACATCAGCAATATCCCTCGTTCCACATCCTCTTCTGAATCCAGCTTGCATTTCTGGAAATTCTCTGTCAATATACTGCTACAACCATTTTTGAATTATCTTCAGTAAGATTTTACTTGTATGTGATATTAATGATATTTTTTGATAATTTCCACATTCTGTGGGATCACCTTTCTTTGGAATGGGTAAAATATGGATCTCTTCCAGTGAACTGGCCAGGTAGCTGTCTTCCATATCTCTTGGCATAACCGAGTGAGTGCCTCCAACAGGACATCCATTTGTTGAAACATCTCAGTGGGTACTCCATCAATTCCTGGGCCTTATTCCTCACCAATTCCTTCAATGCAGCTTCAACTTTTTCCTTCAATACCATTAGTTCTTGATCATATGTCACCTCCTGATATGGATGAACATCGACCAATTCTTTTTGGTATAGTGACTCTGTGTATTCCTTCTATCTTCTTTTGATGCTTCCTGAGTCATCAATATTTTGCCTATAAAATCTTTCAATGTTGCAAATCAAGGCTTAAATGTTTTCCTCAGTTCTTTCAGCTTGAGAAATGCCAAGAGTGTTCTTCTCTTTTGGTTTTCTAACTCCAGTCTTTGCACATTTCATTATAGTAATTGTCTTTTTCTGCTTGAGCTGCTCTTTGAAATCTTCTGTTCAGCTCTTTTATCTTGTCATTTCTTCAATTTGCTTAGGTACTCTCCACTCGAGCAACTTTCAGAGTCTCTTCTGACATACATTTTGGTCTTTTCTTTCTTTCTTGTGTTTTTAATGACCTCTTTCTTCATGGACGATGTTATTGATGTCATCCCACAATTCCTCTGGTTTTTGGTCACTGGTGTTCAATGCATCAAATCTATTCTTTAAACAGTCTCTAAATTCAGGAGGGATATTATCCAGGTCATATTTTGGCTCTCATTGACTTGTTTTAATTGTCTTCAACTCCAACTTGAACATGTATATGAGCAGTTGGCGGTGTGTTCCACAATCAACTCTTTGCCTTGTTTTGACCAAAGATATTGAATTTCTCTGTCGCCTCTTGCCACAGATGTAGTCAATCTGATTCTTGTGTATTCCATCTGGTGAATTCCATGTGTATAGTCATTGCTTGTGTTGTTGAAAAAAAATTA
The DNA here is from genome assembly GCF_000298275.1 of Orycteropus afer afer. Taxonomy (NCBI): domain Eukaryota; kingdom Metazoa; phylum Chordata; class Mammalia; order Tubulidentata; family Orycteropodidae; genus Orycteropus; species Orycteropus afer. The sequence continues at coordinate 3,224,495 of NW_006921764.1, read as the reverse complement.
TTTGCAATGAATAAGTCATTGGTCTTGCAAAATTCTGTCATGAAATATCCAGTGTTACTTCTGTCTCCAAGGGTAACTCTTCTTTGTTTCCAACTTTTTCATTCAAGTCACCAGTGATAACACATCATTGCATGTCCAGTCAATTTCAGACTGCACAAGTTTGTAGAAATCTTCAGTTTCCTAATCTTTGCCTTTGATGGTTTGTATATATAAATTTGAATAATAATAGTATTAACTTCCTTGTAGGTATGTGGATATTATCCTATCATTGACAGCATTGTACTTTGGACAGATCTTGAAACAGTCATTATGATGATGAATGCCACACCATTCCTCTTTAATTTGTCATTCCCAGCATAGTAGATCATATAGTTGTCTGATTCAAAATGGCCAAAACCAGTCCTTTTCAGCTTACTAAGGCCTAGGATATCGAACTTTATGCGTTCCATTTCATTTTTTACAACTTCCAGTTTTCCTAGATTCATACTTCGTACATTCTATGTTCCAATTATTAATGGATGTTTGCATCTGTTTCTACTCATTTTGAATCATGCCACATCAGCAAATGGAGGTCCCAAAAGTTTTATTCTATCCATATCATTAAAGTTGTCTCTACTCTGAGGAGTCAGCTTTCCCACAGTCAAATTTTGAATACCTTCTGACATTATGGCCTCATCTTCTGGCACTATATTGGACAATGTTTCAGGGCTATTCAAAAAGTTTTCAGACCATGTTTCACTGCTATTCATAAGGTTTTCACTGGCCAATTGTTTGAGAAGTGGATGGCTTCTTCCTTCTCTTAGTCTGTCTTAGCCCAGAAGCTCCACTGAAACTTGCCCACCATGGGTATTTTGCAACACGGTGGCATAGCCTCCAGCTTCATAGCAACCACAGGACAACAAACCGCAGGACTACAAACTGACAGACAAGTTTTTCTCCCTTAGTTGTTCCTAACCCTTCTGCACCTGCCTACCTCAGGCCCCTGCCTTAATATAGAGACACACCCAAGTGAAAAGCAGCCCCCAGTCCCAGGCCCACCTACTTTGGTCCCTGGCCTTAATGTAGAACTGTCCTCAAACAAAAAGCAGCCTCCAAGCCCCAAGCCTGCCTACTTTAGGCCCTGGCCTTAATATAGAGCCATGGCCAAGCAAAAAACAGCCTCCAAGCTCTGGGCCTGCCTACCTCTGACCCCAGCCTTAATATACTTCCCAGGAATTTTACTCCAGGTGTGCAAAGGATATTAGTATTTAGGACAACATTTCTACAAATTGATGCAATGGACAAGAACAGGTCTTCTTATGTCCAACTAAATATTCAGACTCATAAGATTACTGTGGACCACACTTAGTATTAGATTTATCTGTTATTGTTGTTGCTATTAGTTGTCACATCATTTCCAACTTTTGGCAACCTGACAAGTGCAGAGTAAAACTGCTCCATAGGGTTTTCAAGGCTGTAAACTTTTGGAAGCAGATCACCAGGCTTGTCTTCCAAGGCACCTCTGGGAAAATAAAATTAACAAAAAAAAAAACCTCACTGCCATCGAGTGGTTTCTGACTCACAGCGACCCCCATTGTGTTTCCCAGGCTGCTATAAATCTTTACAGAAGTAGATCACCCAGTCTTCCTTCCATGAAGCAGCTGGTGGGTTTAAACCACTGACCTTCCAGTTAGCAGTCAAGTCCCTTATCCACTATGCCACCAGAGCTCCTTAAGGCACTTCTGAGTGGGTTCAAAATACTACCCTTTCAGCCAGTCAAGCACTTAACTGTTTGTGCCACCCAGGGCCTCTAGATTTACCTAGAAGTTTGTAATACAAAAAAAATAACACTTGCCAACAGGACAACTTTAGAGTTTGTATTCATTTTCTAGGGCTTCAGTGACAAATTAACACAAATTGGGTGATTCAAAACAACAGTTTATTCTCTCACAGATCTAGGGGCTAGACATTCAAAATCAGGGTGTCACCAAGGCCAGGTTACCTCTAAAGGCTCTTTGCGAGAATCCTCTTTGCTTCTTCCTGGCTTCTGGTGGTTGCCTACATTCCTTGGCATTCCTTGACTTTCAACATATCAGTCCAATATCTGCTTCTATTTTTACATAGCTTTTTCACCTGTGTTCTTCACATGGCCTGTGGTGGTTAAGTTTGTGTGTCAACTTGGCTGGGCCTGGTTGAGTGGCTGGCCAGCTGGATGTAGTATTCCCCATGATGAGACTGGTAATCAGCTCCATGGTGGAGTCTACTGTGAGCAGCTGC
>NW_006921764.1:3215470-3221974 GCF_000298275.1 Orycteropus afer afer | reverse complement strand
GGGAGCAGGAGGCAGAGCTGAAGGTTGAGGGGCTTTCACACAGACCCTAGAGCCTGGCACTTTGAACTCGGACTTAAAGCCTCCAAACTGGTTGTTCAAGCATCCCATTTGCTTGAACACAGGACAGGCTTTATCTTCTATGGGAGTCCTTATGCTGCTACACACAGCAGTCCAAGCCCCCCAGGTGATACCTCAGATACAAGAAGACAATCCATATTGGGGGGTGTTTTAGTTCTCTAATGCTGCTATAACAGAAATACCACAGGTGGATGGCTTTGACAAACACAAATTTATTCTCTTACAGTTTAGGAGACTAGAAGCCCAAGTCTAAGGTGCCATCTGTACAGGCTGAGTGAAGGCCCCTCAACCTTAGAATTCAGCTCTGTTTCTTACTTCCGGCCCACTGGAGCTGGAGGCATCTCTTAAATCAAGCAGCTTCTGGCTGCTGTGGCTGACAAACCCAAAGTCAACAGAAAAAAGGCCCAGTCCCAAATTTAGCAAGCAACACAGCAGACCACTAGTTCAAGTGCAGAAACAATTCCAAGATTGGCAGGCCACTGATGAGTCTGCCAAATGCAGGATCCAGATGTGCCAAGAAGCTCCAGACCTTCCTCAAAACTTCTCCCATGTACTGGAAGCAGACCACATCCCAAAGGCAGCTACTCAGCTGCTTATAGCAGATTCCACCATGAAGTCGATTATCAGTCTCATCATGGGGAATAACTACATCCAGCTGCCCAGCCAAAACCAGGCCCAGCCAAGTTGATACACAAATTAAATTACCACAGGTGGGGATGGAAACTTTCCTGACTTAGAAGCCTCATGGCCCTTGAGAGACAGTATCTGTTGTAACAAATCCATTGACTTAGCCTCCAGGGTCCCCACAAGGGGCCTGCCCTGGTACAAGCATTTTCACACCCATGGAAGCTCGAAGCATTATATCCCTATCAGATATTTATAGTTCATGTATAAATCCTCCCAGCCCAGATGCAATTTACCAACCAGGCATCATTTTGTTGTAAGCAGTATGTTACCTAGCAACAGAGTTGACCTTCTGTTTCCAGATAAAGATTCAGAGGAGCCTAAAGAAAGAGATAGGATAGGATCCAAGCACTAGTCTCTCAAGATATGTAGGATTTTAATTGGTAAAGAAAGGCAAAGGCATTTCAGGAGGCCAGCAGGAACCGTATAAATATAGGCAATAAATTCCTAGAAGTGCTAAAGGAACAATTAGTGAGACTGTGATTTAAAATCAGTGTGAGTAAAAAATTGGAGAGTGTAATGAGCAGAGAGCAGAAGAGTAGATTGTGCCCATTTGTGCCAAGCTAAGGACTTTGACATTTATTCTGTAGACATTGGGGAATAGACATGACCAGACTTGTGCTTTAGGCTTGTTAATCCAATGTCAGTATATAATAGGAATTAGAAGAAAGGAAAATTAAAATTGAGTAAGGATTGAGATGGAACAAGATTGGACACTAGGTAAGCAGATGAACTGTAATGTTTCTGATGGAATTAAAGATAAACGGCAATAGTGCCTGGCCATCCAGGATTATCCTGTGTTTTGTATTCTCTTTTTCTCTTTTCTTGAGGGACTATCATTTCTCCTTCCCAAAATGAAAAAGATCAATATTAACCACCGATTCTGAGGAGGTTACCTGATGATATTTGCTGGCTGACAGCAAATTGACTTTCTAATGATAGAAATTTTACACTTTTGCAAAGTCAAGGAGAGTCAAGCATACAAAGGAGTTTAACAATATAATTATCTACACTAAAAGAAAAAAGAATAAACATGTTAAGAACTAATTCTAAAAGTGATTCCTAGAAACATAATATACACTCTCCTGAGGAGCTCTGGTAGCATAGTACCTAAGGCACTTGACTGCTCACCAGAAGGCTGGCGGTTCAAACCCACCAGCCACTCCTCGGAAGGAAGGTTGGGCAATCCTACTTCCATAGTGATACTGCCTCAGAAACCCAAGGAGGGGTCTCTATGAGTCGGGGCCAACTCAAAGGCAAAACAACAGCAACAACAACAACAACATTTTGTATTTTTAATTACAATAGTACACCCTCCCCCAGTTTTCTCCTCACGCTCAGCAAAAACAAAGTGTCTTTCTGCCTTATATACCACTATATCCCCAGCACCTAACACAGTGCCTGGCACATGGTAGGCATTCAATCAATCAATCAAGGAAATGCTGCCCCTCTTTTAAAGCTCAAATCATATCATATCACTTCTTTTGTGAAACTTTCCCCAAAATGGAACATTATTTCACCACCCTGATAATTATCACCCGAATCCAAACCAATCATCTTTAGCTGGATTAACACAGTAGATTTCAATCTTTCGTCTCCAGCCTAGACTACTTAAATTGATTTCTTATCTGTCCTCTCTGGCTTGGACAATTGCATAGGTATCTAGCTTCTGTCCTGGTTACCTCTCTTACCCTTCTGCACTGAATTTCCACATAGCATCCAGAATGATTCTTCTGAAACTATAAATCAGATCATGCCATATCCTGCTTAAAATTTCCAGTAGATTCACTTTTCATTAGAATAAAATCTTTCTCATGGCCTGCAGAAGGCACTAGGATCTGGTCCGTGTCCACCTTGTGACATCCTTTATCACTCTTTCCTTCTCCTATACTCGAGTACATGGCTTTTTGCTCCAGAATATGGCAAGCTCATTAATGCCTCAGAGCCTGCCTTGGTTATCTAGTATTGCTGTAACAAAAATACCACAAATGGGTAGCTTTAAAGAACAGAAATTAATTTTCTCACAATTCTACAGGCTAAAAGTCCAATTTAGGGTCTTGGCCATGTCAATTCCTTCCTCCCCCAGTGTCCCTTGTTTCTTGGCAATCCTCACATGGCATCTGTCCTCCTCAGTTCACATGTGCTTCTAAGTCTAATCTGCTGTTTTTCATGGTTCAGAAGTGATTGGTTTAGGTTACAACCTATACTGATATACCCTCATTAACATAACAACAAAAATCCTATTCCCAAACAGGGTTCCAACCACAGGTGTGGGGTTGGAATTCCAACACATATTTTTTTGTTGTTGTTACATGCTGTCGAGTCAGCTCCGACTCATAGCAACCCTATGTACAACAGAACAGAAACACTGCCCAGTCCTGTGCCAGCCTCACAATCCTTGCTGTACACATACAACAGCCAGGCATAGTCATCTGTATCTCAGTCACACTAGCCAGACATGGGCCACACATATTTTTGGAGGATGCAATTCAATCCATAACAGGGCCTTTCCATGATGGTCCCTCTGCTTGGAAAGTTCTTCCTCTAGATCTTCATATGCTTGCTACTGTACATCATTAAGTCTCTACACACATCACCTTCTCTCAGCTGTGACCATTCTAACCTAAAATAACATCTCTGTCTTTCATATTACCCTTTACTTTTCTTCAGAGCATTTATGGATACCTAGGGAGCTCTGGTAGCATAGTGCCCAAGGCACTTGACTGCTAACCAGAAGCTCAGTTCAAACCCACCAGCCAGTCCTCAGAAGGAAGACTAGGCAATCTACTTCTGTAGTGATACAGCCTCAGTAACCCAAGGAGAGGTAGCTATGAGTCAGGTCTGACTCTACACATCCCAACAACAAACAAAGAAGTTCTTTTTTTTTTTTCTCCTTATTTTTCATCTCTCCCTGAAGTTAGGGATCTTGACTGTCTTATTTACTTCTACATACCCATCACCTAGAAACAGCACCTGCCACATAGGAACTGGTCAAGAAATATTTGTAGAATGAGAGGATGCACTGACTTCTCTTTCCTCTGAGTTTTTATAGGCCTGAGTTTTAGGAGCACAATTCTATTCTGGCACACATGGCTTGGCCATTAATCAACTTGAAGGCAACTGGATTATCTATGTTAGAAGCATCCTGAGGCCAAAGAGAATGTCATATACATCCTTGAATTTCCCCATTGTACTTAGCTCAATACGTGGACATTACAAGAATGGAAGAATAAGTGATTGACTGATGATTTAATTAATATTTTCCTGATATATTAGTCAGATTTTTTTTTTTATATCACAGAGTACTTCATTTTGAAGCTATAGCTATAATCCTGTATATGCTGTTTGAAAATGAAAAACAAAAGAACCTAAACTTAGAAGTATTTGGGGGAATAGATGGAGTTTGTTTTTGAGACAGAACATCATGCCCATTAGAGAAAACAATATAATAGAAACAAAACAAAATTAAGCTTCTACCACTAAGCACTAAGCGGATGCAGAAGTGCTTACTATACACACAAATGGATAGAGAATATATAAAAACATCCCAATACGATTTCACCAGCAGAAGCAGAATGTTATAATGCTATAAATTGATGCTTTGCCTTCTTAGGTAATGAGCCCAATCTTCAGATGGCTAATAGTGTAATTTTACTGCCAGAACATTCATTTGCATTTACTCTGACTTTGCACTGCCAGATAATGGCCAAAATGTCTCTTCATATTGTTTATGAAATTTTGTCCTCCAAATACTTGTGTTCTTCATCTGTCATGAAAAATATTCTATGATTGCTACCTGAGATCCTTTAATTAACATATTGTGTTTTGAAATTGGTAAGATTGTTCCCAAACAAAGAAAATGTAGTTTATTTAGTTCATCTTGATCTGTTAGCATGCTTGGATGCATATTTTTCATGCTTTATTTGTATTTGTTGTTTCAAATTAAAAAAAGAAAAAAAACCTTTATTCCTTGACAAGAAATTTTTTCCATAATGTGCCCTTTTTAATATTGAAATATTCACCAATGCAAAAATATGTATGTTCTCATAGAATGTGTTCAGGACACCCAACACATAGAATATATACAGTCAATATATTCTAAGCATAGATATCTTTAGAACAAAAGACAAAATTCTCTTTCTGTAATCACAGTAATTCTTCCCCACTATTTATTCTTTCCTTCTGTTCTTAATTATCAATTTGCACCCAGCATCCACTTATCTCACTGTTATTGATTAAATCATCTCCCAAAAAAAGATATATCAAAGTCCTAATCCCTATACTTGTAAATGTGACCTTATTTAGAAATAAGGCCTTTGCAGATATAATCTAAGATGAGGTGATACTGGATTAGACCCTTATCAATATTACTGATATCCTTATAAAAGTAAAAGAGACACGAGACGCACAGGGGAGAAAGCCGTGCAGAGATGGAGGCAGAGACTGGAGCTCTACAAACCAAGCAGTGCTACAGATTGCCAGCAGTCACCAAAAGCTTCAGAAAGCAAAGGAGGGTTAGCAGTCTGGTTAGGCATTGCACCACCATGGCTTTTAGGGCTCAGATAGTCAAAGGATCCAAAGCATTTTTATTTAAGGATTTGTAGGATTTCATGTCAAGCCCCATATTATATCTATTCTCTTAATACTTCTCATCCCAAATTGAAATTGCATTTCAGCATGCTAACAACATTTTATCTAGTGCACACTCTATTCTTCAATATTTCCTCTTCTAATTTTATCCTATATAAAACAGATTATAGACATCTCTTTTAGAATTATTTAGTTGTTGTCTACATTCACTGTCCTCCTTCCTTTGGTCCCACTCATCCCTCAACCTACCTGGATCTGACTCACTCCTCTGCTACCACCCTACAAAACAGGTGCTAAGGTCACCTGCTACCACTCATCTGTCAGTTTGTCATACTGTGGCTGGCATGTTGCTGTGATGCTGGCAGCTATGCCACTGGTATTTCAAATAGCAGCAGGGTCATCCATGGTGGACAGGTTGCAGCAAAGCTCCAGACTTAGACTAAGAAGTCTACTTCCAAAATGATTGGCCAGTGAAAATGTCATAAATAGCAACAAAACATTGCCTGATATAGGGCCAGACACTGAGGTTGGAAGGCACTCAAAATGCAACTAGGGAAGAGCTACCTCCTCCAAGTGGAATCAGTCTTAATCACACGGATGGAGTAAAGCTTTAAGGACCTTCATTTGCTAATGTAACATGACTGAAAAGGAGAAAAATAAACTACAAGCATTCATTAATGCTCAGAACATGGAATGTACAAATTATGAATCTATGAAAATTGGAAGTTGTCAAAATCAAATAGAATGCATATAGATCATTATCCTAGGCATTCCTGCACTGAAGTGGACTGGTATTGGCCATTTTGAAATGGACAATCTATGCTGGGAATGACAAATTGAAAAGGAATGGCATCTCATTTATTGTCGTAAAGAAAACTTCAAGATCTATCCAGAAGTAAAATGCTGTCATTGTACAATGCCTGAAAGGAAAATCAGTTAATATAATTATTATTCAAATTTATACACCAACCACTAATGCCAAAGATGAAGAAACTGAAGATTTTTACCAACTTCTGAAGTCTGAAATTGATCAAATCTATAATCAATCAGCCCCAAGCTTACAGGTGAAGAGAGACAACTCAGGGACCCGCAAAGTAGCAGGCGAGAAGAGCAGGAGAAAGAGGATTAAAAGCCAGGAAGCCAGAGAGAAGA
>NW_006921764.1:3206890-3211950 GCF_000298275.1 Orycteropus afer afer | reverse complement strand
AGGGGGAGGCCTTCAACAAGATGGATTGACACGGTGGCTGCGATGATGGGCTCAAGTATAGCAGGGATTGTGGGGCTGGCGCGGGATTGGGCAGTGTTTCGTTCTGCTGTGCATGGGGTCGCTATGAGTCGGAAATGACTCGATGGCACTTAACAAAAACAACAACAACAACAACAATCAAGATGCATTGATAATTAAAGGTGATTGGAATGTGAAAGTTGAAAACAAAGAAGAAGAATTGGTAGTTGGAAAATATGGATTTGGTGATAGAAATGACACTGGAGATCACATGATGGAATTTTGCAAGACTAATGACTGATTCATTGTAAATGCCTTTTTTCAACAACATAAATGGAAACTATACCCATGGACCTCACTGGATGGAATACACAGGAATCAAATTGACTGCATCTGTGAAAAGAGATGATGGAGAAGCTCAAATATCATCAGTCAAAGTAAGGCCAGGAGCTGACTGAGGAACAAACCACCAGTTGCTCATATGCAAGTTCAACTTAAAGCTGAAGAAAATTTTTAAATGTCCACAAGAGCAAAAGTGTAACCTTGAATATATCCCACCTCAATTTAGAGACCATCTAAACAATAGATTTGATGGATTGGACACTAATCATCAAAGGACTTGTCAAGTTGTGGGATGATATCAAGGATATCATACATGAAGAAAGCAAAAGGCAATTTAAAAGACAGGAAAGAAAGAAAAGACAAAAATGTGTGTCAGAAGACACTCTGAAACTTGCTCTGGAACAGAGGGTAGCTAAATTGAATGGAAGAAATGATGAAGTAAAAGACTGAACAGAACACTTCAAAGGGCAGCTCGAGAAGACAAAGGAAAGTGTTATATTGAAATGTGCAAAGACTTGGAGTCAGAAACAAAAAAGAAAGAATTCATTCAACATTTCTCAAGCTGAAAAAACTGAAGAAAAAACTAAAGCTTCAAGTTGCAAGATTAAGGGAAGGGACCATTCCCTGGAGAAGGATATCATGCTTGGTAAAGTGGAAGGTCGGCGAAAAAGGGGAGGGCCCTTAACAAGATAGATTGACACAGTGGCTGCAATGATGGGCTCAAGCATAGCAAGGATTGTGAGGCTGGCACAGGACCGGGCAGTGTTTCGTTCTGTTGTACATAGGGTCGCTATGAGTCAGAGCTGACACGATGGCACCTAACAACAGCAACAACATGGGCAAAATATTGAACAACATAGGAAGCAACAAAAGAAGATGGTAGGAATACATAGTCACTGTACCAAAAAGAACTGGTCAGCATTCAGCCATTTCAGGAGGTATCATATAATGAAGAACCAATGGTATTGAAGAAAGAAGTCCAAGCTGCACAGAAGGCATTAGCATAAAACAGGGCTTCAGGAATTGACAGAATACCATTTGAGATGTTTCCATGAATGGATGCAACACTAGAAGTGCTCACTTGTCTATACCAAGAAATTTGGAAGATAGTTATTTGGCCAACTGACTGGAAAATATTCATTTTTGTGTGCATTCCAAAGAAAGGAGATCCAACGGAATGTGGAAATTATTGAATCATATTATTAGTCTCACACTCAAGTAAAATTTTGCTGAAAATAATTCAAAAACAGTTGCAGCCATACATCAAGTTCAGGCCAGTTTCAGAAGAGGAATGGAACAAAGGATATAATTGATGATGTCAGATGGATCTTGGCTGAAAGCAAAGAACACTTGAAAGATGTTTTATTGTGTTTCACTGACTATGCAAAGGCATTTGACTGTGTGGATCATAACAAATTATGGATAACATTGCAAAAAATAGAAATTCCAGAACACTTAATCGTGCTCATGTGGAACCTGTACATAACTCAAGGGTCAGTCATTTGGCCAAAACAAGAAGATACTGGTTATTTAAAATCAGGAGAGGTGTGTATCAGTATTGTATCTTTTCACCATATTTATTAGATCTCTATGCTGAGCAAATAATCCAATCCAAAAAACTAGACTGTATTAAGAAGAACACAGCATCAGTTTTGAAGGAAGATTCATTAACAACCTGCAATATGCAAATAACACACCTTCCTTACTGAAAGTGAAAAGAACTTGAAGCACTTCCTAACAAAGATCAAAGACTACAGCCTTCAGTATGGATTACATCTCAACATAAAGAAAACAAAGATCCTCACAACTGGACCAATAAGCAACATCATGATAAGTGGAGAAAAGATTGAAATTGTCAGGGATTTCATTTTACTTGGATCCACAATCAATACACATGGAAGCAGCAGTCACAAACCTAATGATGTATTTCATTGGGTAAATCTGCTCTAAAAGATCTCTTTAATGTGTTAAAAAGAAAAAATGTCACTTTGAGGATCAAGGTGCATCTGACCCAAACCTTGGTATTTTCAATCACCTTATATGCATGTAAAAGCTGAACAATGAATAAGAAAACTTAAGAAGAACTGATCCATTTGAATTATGGTGTTGACAAAGAATAATAAATATGCCATGGACTACAAGAAGAACAAACAAATCTCTCTTGGAAGAAGTACAGCCAGAACGCTTCTTAGAAGCAAGGATGGCAAGACTTTGTTTCACGTACTTTGCACATGTTGTCAGGATGGACCAGTATCTGGAGAAGAACATCATGCTTGGTAACCTAGAGAGTCAACGAAAAGGAGGAAGAACCTCAATGAGATGGCTTGACACAGTGGCTGCAACAATGGGCTGAAGCATAGCAAGGATTGGGAGGATGATGCCAGACCAGGCAGTGTTTCTTCCTGTTGCACATGGAGTCACTATGTACAACCCAACAACAGCAGTAATTTAATACCTTGTGAAAAATCTAAATTCCCTATTATTCCAATATAAAAATAATAGAAGATCAATCACTGGAAAAAGGCATCATGTTTGGTAAAGTATAAGGTCAGCAAAAACAAGAGACACCCTCACTGAGATGGTTTGACACAGTAGCCGCAACAGTGGGCTTATCCATACCAATTATCATGAAGATTGCAACATTTCGTTCTATTATGCATAAGGTCGCCATGAGTCAGAGCTGACTTGATAGCAACTAACAACAGATTTTAAAAACGTATTTATTATTCATTGATCCCTTTTACTAAAAAGAACATATTTTTGTCTATATTAGGAAAATAATTTGCCAAACTCTTTTGGACAAGACCTTAAAGATGATAGCAAATAAAATTCATTAGAAAAATAACTACCAAAGGTAGAAAGTAAAAGAGATCATTTAACTTTAGGTCTGAACAAAGCAAACAGATCAAAGAAATAGTTGACAAGAGTTTGTGAGCACAAATACAGAGATACACAGGCAGTGATTGAGAACTCAAACATTTTAGAGGTAAGACAATAGAGAATAGTAACAACTGTGGCAAGATGGAGAGTGAATGCCTTGCCCTCCTTAAAAAAAAGAGGGCTTTTTAAATTATTCAAACACTTTGCTAGCAAAATAAAATATTAGGTGCCAGATTGCATTTGTATTATGATATATTCAAATTATGGTGTTGGTGAAGAATATTTAACAAGGGGCCAGATTTGGCTATAGCTGTCACTTTGCTACTCCTGTATCATATGAAAAAAGAACAAAACCTAACCAAACTCACTGCCATTGAGTCGAATCCGACTCATAGTAACCCCTCCTTGGGTTTCCGAGGCAGTATCACTACGGAAATAGATTGCCCAACCTCCCTTCCGAGGACTGGCTGGTGGCTTTGAACCTCCAGCCCAGAAGTCTTAATACAATTGGTATTTCAGATTATTTCAAAAGACATAGTTGAAATGTGATATTACCTAAATTTGACTTTCTCTCCAAGTCTTAAAGACTCTAGTTCTTACAAGGTCCTTAAAATTTGGGTGTTTGTTAACTGTAGTCTTGGTGTTTGCTAAAGGTGTGGGTAAGCTTTATGGGAAAAGTGTACCACAAATGTAATTTCTTTATATGTCTAAAAAGTAAGGTTCTGTCTTATTTCTTTGTCACTTAGAAAAATGATAGAAACTCACTCCTACTTCACCTGCTATTTTTCAGAAGGGCTGTGGCAAAATATGGGTCACAGGCACAGATGCACTCACAGCATATTTTGCCATGGTAACTTTTTATTCTCCCATCGCATTATACTCTCATTTTTTCACTTGCATTTCTTCCCCCCCCCCCCCCCTTTGCCTTGTTTCTTAAGTTTTGACTGACCTATTGTTGGCCTATCAACCAGTGGTCATGCAGTTAAATACATACTCAAACAGCACCCCACGCACATTCATATGTGCACCATTTGCATGGAGGCCAAATCTAATGTATGATAGGGCTCACATTCTACTGAAGGCTATTCCACTTCCTGTGCTCCCTGATGAGAGAGGCTGTGGTGTTCCCAGGTCCCTACAAGCACAAGTCAGTCTGAAAATGGCTTATTTTTCTAGGACAATCGGTTCTGCTCATGTCAACCAGGGGTCCACAAACTTTCAGTTAAAAGACAGATAATAAATATTTTTTGCTTTCAGGTCATATGGCCTCTATCACAACTACTCAACTCTTGTTGAGTGAAAACAGCCAAAGACAGTAAAGAAATAAATGAGCTTCACTATATTTCAAAAAAACTTTATTTATAAAAACAGGTGATGTGCTACATTGGGCTTGTAGCTATAGTTTACTGACCCCCTAATTTTTATTTTCAATAAATCTTCAGCTAGACCAAGAACCTTTCTGTAATTCTGAGAGTCTTTGAGACAGGGAAGTAACTCAAACCTGAAACATAGGCCACTGTGTCAGACTAACCAAAGATTCCATGACGGCGCACAAGCCTGCTGACATCATCTCAGAGATCTGGGTAATCTGTAGTGATTAACAGGGCTGATATTGGCTGTACATCTATTAGAAAACTTGTCAGTCCCTTTGGCCATCTTCATGGGACTGTGTACTTTTCAGTGTTTAGCATCTGTTTCAATAAATAAAGTATTAAATATTTCTGTACTTCCACATCTGACCCCAAAACTATAACTCTCACAATAGTCTATTCCCATGTCTTAACACTCTTAATTCTCCTTCCTTTTCCTAATGTTCCTTC
>NW_006921764.1:3198506-3206680 GCF_000298275.1 Orycteropus afer afer | reverse complement strand
CTTGTGCATAAACAGCCCTTCTTTCTCCTATGATTTTTCTCTCCAAGGAGTGTATCTACCTCAGGTAAATGTTCAACTCATATGCCTATCTTTTGTTTGGCTGGAAGCTACAGGTGTTGGTTCAATTCCAGACCTGAAGGGCAGCTAGGGGCCATAGTCTCAGTGCTTCCACCAGGCTCTATCAGACCAGCAAACCTGGTCCCCCCTCCTTTTTTTTCCCAATGATTTTGCGTTTTGTCCCACATTGTTCTCCCTCTCCATCCAGGATCTCCTACATAGATCCCCCTCCAAATGGTTGACAGTGGTAGCCAGGCCCCATCTAGTTCTTCTGGTCTCATAGTCATATAGACTGAAGATCGCATGGTGTACCAGTCACAAGTACTAATTGTTTCCATGAATCTTTGGTTTTCTTCACTCTTCTTTGCTCTGGATGAAGAGAGACCCATCATTGCATCTAGATGGCTGTTTGCAAGCTTTTAAGAGCCCAGTTGCTACTTGCCACAGTAGGAGGTAGAACAATGTTTTGTGTAGTATGTTATGCCAATTGAGCTTGATATCCCTTGCGACTATGGTCCTGAGCCCACAGGTTCAGTCACTCCCTCTGGGTAGCTGGCTGTGCCCAAGAAGTGACAACCTTGTCCTATGTCAGCTCTACTATACATATTGGAATTCTTACAGAACATACAAATACACTTGTAGAACCATTGTCTGACAACCCTATACATGGCCTTGGGTACACTCCCCACTGCATAGACATACCTAATAGTTCAGCCTGTTCACCCATCTATCCACACACATACCCATGTTTGTCTTCACTTACAATGCAGTACTGTACGTGCAAAAGGGTTTATCTTTGTTGGCTGCACCTCCCATGTACCAGTCTATGTCTTCCTCTTCCTCAATTCCACCATGTTGATCACTCACATTTGGTACATTGCCCTTCTCTTCACCCAAATCAATACTTATCTCTACCTATCTAATAGTATTCCCTATCCTCCTTCACTAGTTTCTTATGTTGTGTCCATTTTGTGCATTAATAGTCCCAAGAATTCGGTTTGAAGTGTCTCCTTTTCTTCTTTTACACACTCCCTAGGCAACTTCATTTGCCTCTTTGGCTTCCATTATCACTTCACATGAATTGCCCCAGACCTCTCTCTGTAGATTTGTAGACCTATCAGCTTCAGGACACCTCTATCTATCTGTAACACTGGAATTTGAAATAAACATATCCAAACTGAGCTTTTCTTTTTCAAAAATCCAGGGCTTCTTCCTGCTATGTTGACCTTTATGCATTCATTCTACAAATAATTGTCAGAGTCTACTATACAACACACATATTGCTTATCACTAGAGTAATAATAAAAAGCAGTATAGACACAACCCTTGTCCTCAATCTAATGAAATTTATAGTCTAATGAAGAAAACAAATAATTTGTAAAGCAATGTTATTTTAAAAAAATTAAAAAGTGTTGAGAATGCATTCCAGAAGAGCAGCCACCCAAAGCACCTGCCATCCTTCATCATTGAGTTCACCTTCGTAATAAAAAGCAATGGCTCCCTTGGAGTGATACTGCAATAAGCAGTGAGAGTAATAGGGATTTAGATATCCCAGCACTTTCTCTTTCTGACATAATTCTTCAAAGTAGGATCACATTTCAGAGTTGGAAAGGACCCTGAAATATACAGCTCAACCTCTCACCCAGGTAATTTCATAGATGAAGAAAAGTCTTGGTCATATCCAATGACTTTCCAAGAGATAGATTCTTCCTTAGTAACAGATCTAGAACTAGATCACAAGTTTCTGTGCTCATGTAAATTGTGTCCTAGGTGAATGCTGTAGTATGGACCTCTGAGGATGTTTGTGTGTTTGTGAGAGAGACTTAAAAGGGGTAGGAAAGGACTCAATAACTCAAAGACTCAAAGGAAAGGACTCAATGACTCAAAGAGGTGGTTTATAAAATTGGGCCTCCTTTTAAGTTTCAGGCTTAAAAAGCAGTCTTTGCATCCTCAGTGGACCGGTGAACTTCCTTCTCATGGCTAGAAGGGAAGAGCAGAAATAAAAGCCCTAGAAAAGCAGGAGAGAGACAGCCATGAAAAAGAAGAAAGGCAGTTAGAGACAATGTCACCTGTCCTGCAGCCACTGGTGTTCAAGCCATTTATTTATCCTTAAAGGTGGCCTTAGAGAAGGTTCACTAACAGCAGACATTGCTGTTTGAAAGAAGAAAAAGAGTTAGGGACTAAAGTAAAATAGGTAACATAATCTTACTTACATTCTTCTTTATATCTGAATAGAATGGAAGGAAAAATGGGTAAGGTAGAAGGGCACTTGCTAGGAGATAGTGAAGACACATCTTCAGAGCATTGAAGTCCATATAGGTGATATTTTTATATCATTAAGTAAGGAGGCAGCATGGTGTAATCATTGGGGACATGGCGGCCAGACTCCCTGGATTTGAATCTTGGCTCTACCGTTTACCTAACTGTGCAACTATGGCCAGTTTCTAAAGCTTTCTGTTCCTGTTTCCTCGTCTTTGAAATAGGTACATAATGATTTGACCTACCACGTAGGGTTGTTGTGAGAATGAAATTAGTCCATAATGATTAAGTGCTCAGCTGCTACTGAAAAGTTGTTAGTTTGAACCCACCCAGTGGCTCCACAGAAGAAAGACCTGGCAATCTACCTCCATAAAGATTATAACCAAGAAAACCCAATGGGGCAGTTCTACTCTGTCACATGGGTCACTATGAGTCAAAAGCAATTCAATGACATTCAACAACCACAACATATTTATATAACACTTAAAATTGAGCCTGGTGCTATATTTGTGTTTATGAAGTAATTTTTTAAAAGAAGGTTAAAAATGAGCCAGGGAAAAGAGTGAGCTTCCTTCAGCCCATTAATTTTATATATGACAATTAGTAGTCCAGGAATTAACAGTAAGCAAAATGAATCTCCTTTTATTCATTCATTCAATACTTTTTTATAAAACACCCACCACATGCCAGACACTCTTCAAGATGTTGGCGATTCAGTGTTAGGAATGAGAACTACAGGATCTCTGTTCCAGTGGGGAACACAGACAAAAAATAAGTAAAAATGGTGTCATATAATTTCAGGTAACGATAAATGGTAGCAGAAAAATAGGGAAGAGACAGAGAAAAATGACAATAAGGAAGAGTTATTTTAGGTGGAAAAACTGGGATTCATACCCATGTTATTTGATTGCAGGAACATACTCCCCAGCTACCTCACAGTATTATCTCAATACTATACTTCAAAGCACTATTTAAAGCACTCTAAGGATACTAAGAGGATACTGAGATGAATAAACTTAAACATAAATCACCTCTAAGGAACTTGCGATCTTGCAGGAGCTCATAAATGAACTTACTGAGCTTTTAGTTAAAACAGATTTAATCCTAGTATAGCTGCCTACTACTTCTGTCACCTTGTGCAAATTACTTAAATTCTATAATCTTCATAATCTCCATTTTCTCTTCTGTAAAATGAAGATAAGAGTAGAATCTACCACATTAGATTACTGTGCGTTATAAATGAAAAAGAAAAAAAAAATCACCACATATGAAATGCGTGGCACTTAGAACCACTCGATAAATATTAGTTATGGTCAGTTGCATTTGTTCAATAAATATTCACTTGATTAACAAAAAAAAAAAAAAAATGTATTTTTGGCACTCCGCTCTTGCATGGGCCAAAAAGTAACAAAAAGGGATTCAGTTATAATATAAGAGGATCTAGAACTAAAAACACCCATGATTATATTGCCCATTGAGCTTTCCATTATCTACTAGCAAATTTTTCACAATGTAGATTATTCATTTACAGGTATGAACAGAGCAAATATTTCTAAATCATTGTAATAGTCATCTACCAAGTTAATCATTTGGAAAACAGAGTTATTGTTCAACCCATCAGGAGCTAGAAGAGAAAGTGTTTAAAGTCATAATTGTGGTCTTCCTATCAAAGGGATTAAATGAATGTGCACAATACTGAGAAGCTTCCTGTCTTCATTAGAGGTAATGCAATCAGTTTTGAACCCTAAGTGGAAAGGGAAGAGGAGCTGGGGGAGATGAGGAAAAGGAAAGTACCTTAAAAGCAAGAGCTTAGTAAATATACATGACAAAGAATGTGATGGAAGTGATCTCAGAAGCTGAGTAGTCAGACTTAACAATGTATTTCCATTAATTTGCTAAAAACCAAAAACAAAACAAAACTCACTGCTGTCGAGTCAGATCCGACTCATAGCGACCCCTCCTTGGGTTTCCGAGGCAGTATCTCTACAGAAGTAGATTGCCCAACCATCCTTCTGAGGAGTGGCTGGTGGGTTTGAACCTCCAGCCTTCTGGTTAGCAGTCACATGCCTTAGGCACTATGCCACCAGTGCTCATTGTGAATTCATAGAAAAGCAGTACTATTATGAATTTACACAAGAGCTCTAAAATTTATCTACCATTTTGAATAAGCCATTGTCCTTCGTACTTATTACACAACTGAGCTAAGTAATGTACAACTGGATTAAATGCTAATTTAGTAGTATAGTTTGACTGTATTTATTATTTTAAACCAATAACATTCAAGTGAGAAGTCTACATTCAATTTATGTCTGCAATGCTTTGAGTATCTACTTATGTCCCAGTTGTAATACAAGAATAAAAAATGAATTTACACAGTGTAGAAGGACAGAAGTAATAGTAGCAATGTTGTTGTTGTTGTATTGGGCCGTCGAGTTGGACCCGCCTGACAGCGACCCCTCCTTGGGTTTCCGAGGCAGTATCACTACGGAAGTAGATTGCCCCATCTTCCTTCCGAGGAGTGGCTGGTGGGTTTGAACCGCCAGCCTTCTGGTCAGCAGTCAAGTGCAATAGGCACTATGCTACCAGAGCTCCTATAGTAGCAACTTCAGAAGAAGATAATGAGAATCAGGATTAGCCCAAGACTGATCCCTAAGAGGTGAAAATCAGACATGCATCTAACCTTTCTTGCCACTGTCCAAACTTTTAAAAAAAAAAAAAAAAAAAAAACCAATTCGACACCAGTTTCTCTCTTCCCCTCTGCTTGGTTTAGTAATCCATCGCAATGTTGTTGTTGTTGTATTGTGCTGTCGAGTTGGACCCGACTCATAGCAACCCCTCCTTGAGTTTCCAAGGCAGAATCACTATGGAAGTAGATTGCCCAACCTTCTTCCGAGGAGTAGCTGGTGGGTTTGAACTGTCAGCCTTCTGGTTAGCAGTCAAGTCCCTTAGGCACTGTGCTACCAGAGCTCCTAATCCATTGCAATAGCCACACAGAACTTACAGACCATACTCACAGCTATGGGGTTTATTGTTGTAGTTGTTGTGTGCCATCGAGTCGGACCCGACTCATAGCGACCCCTCCTTGGGCTTCCGAGGCAGTATCACTACAGAAGTAGATTGCCCCATCTTTCTTCCAAGGAGTGGCTGGTGAGTTTGAACGGCCAGCCTTCTGGTTAGCAGTCAAGTGTCTTAGCCACTATGCTACCAGAGCTCCCATGGGGTTTATTAGGGAAATAATACGGTATACCTCAGGATCAGAGTCAACTGGCTATACAACTCAGAATCAGGATCAGGAAACACACAGGCCCCCAAGAGGAGACCACATCCCTCCCTTCTTCCACGCAGGACAGCTCTGTCAACTCCTCTAAGCTGTGCAAGCAAGCAGGCCCTTCTCTCTGCTGTGCACTCCCCCTCCCACTATGCACGCCTTCTCTCAGCCCCCTCAGGACAGGCTCCTCTTGGTTCTGCCGTCTGTTACCACCAACTCTGCCCCTGGGCTCCTTCTGATCCTGTTGCCGTCTTCAGTGTTTACAACCCTTAACCCGCGTTAGAGTTCTTTTAGGAGATTCTTTGCCTCCTTTCTTTCTGCTGCTTCTCTTTTCTCTTGACTTTTTCCTTTCTGCTGCTTTCTGCTTCTTCCTATCTCTGAAAAACTCCTATGGAACTGGCTGTACACACAAACACACACACACACAATGCCTTGTAAATTTCAAGGTATGACCCTTCCCAGCTGTGACTTCATTTGCATAATCCATTGACCAGTCTTTGCAAGGTTCTTACCAATCATAGGGTAGGCTGCAGCCTAGGACCAGACAAAAAATATCAAAGCAAGTTGTTTACAATTTACCCAGAAAACGTCAATCAACCTGGACAAAAGTAACAAACCCTCTAGAGTAGAAAACTAGAACAAAGGTAACTCCTCAGAGTTTAGGAAAAAATCTCTCAAATTGTTTTTCCAAAGGACCAAGGCAAAAAGCAACATGAAGGAATGCCTTTGACCACACGGAATCTGCCTTTAAGCAGATATAGCATAGCAAAGGAAGTCAGACCAACATACAAATAATTTTAATACAAGGCAGAGCATGGAATGAGTTATAACAAAAGTAAAAAGACAAGCTTTGGATAGTAGATTGAAGGGAAGGTGTCTTATACTCTTCAGGAAGCGTTCCTGAAGGAAGTAGCAAATAAAAGTCAAAAAGCCATCCCATGCATATTAGGAACTTTGTTGTGGAGACTTTTGAGGTAGCTCATGACACTCTACACAAAAAATGACCCAAAGCATTTGTTAAGCTTGTTCAGGCAAGTAGACATGCTATTTTTTTTCTTACTTGTAATAACCATTCTCTGAAATACAGCTCGTACCATCAATCTAGCTACAAATTCCATTTATGACTTTACCTTTCAAGCTATAATGAGTCAAGTACTTCAAGCCCAAGCAGATATCTGTAGGCAGCTTTAATGAAGCAGGTTATAGCATGGTTAATGTTCACCCACCCCTAAGCTAAACACTTTTTCATTACATATTTCTTGTGATTACTTTTTGTTGGTGATCAATGGAGTTGTATATTTCAACTCCTGGTTGTTCGCACATCTGTCTTTTGGCTAGGAGTCTTAGCCTGATGGTTGATTTGTGGACCTGTAGCAGCCGTCGACTGTGACTCCATCAGGGCCAACCCCTGTGTTAACAGCTAATGCTTAAGTAGAAATTTGGAGTTGCTGGGTGGTGCGAAGGTTAAGTGCTCCACTACTAACTGACAAGTTGGTGCTTCTAAGCAACCCAGAGGACCCTGAAAGAAAGGCCCAGTGATCTTCTGAAGGGTTCTGAAAGGTTATAACCTTCAAAAACCTATGGAGTGCAGTTCCACTCTGATCACATGGGTCACCATGAGTCAGAATTGACTTGATGGCAACTGGTTTGGTTGGTTGCTTTTTAAGGTTTCTTTAAGGTGTGGGTGGTGCAGAAGGTTAAAATGCTTGGCTGCTAACAGAAAGGTGGAGGTTTGAGATCACTGAGCGGCACCTTGTAAGAAAGGCCTGGTGATAAATTTTCAAAAAATCAGCCATTAAAAGAACAGTCAACCATATGAGATCATGAGGGCAGCATTTGCCCAGGGAACAAGCTCAGAAGGCAGGAAGGGCTAGGAAAGAACAAACAGAAATGGGAAACACGGTAGGAGTGGAAAGAGTGCTGTTACGTCTGGGAATTGCATTGAATGTCGCAACAAAATGTGGGTAGAAAACCAGTTTGCTCTGTAAACTTTCACCCAAATCACAACGAAAACGAAATTAAACAAAAAAAAAAAAAAAACAATGGACACAACTCTACTCTGATACACATGGGTCACCATGAGTTGGAATTGACTTGATGGCAGCTAATCTGGTTTTTGGTTTGATAGACAAAAATTTACTATGTACCAGGCACTGTTCCTAAGTACTTTCAGATTAAGTCTAAAATAAGTCATTTAAATTTCAAAATGTTAAATCCCTATTTTACAGATGAAGAGACAGAAAAGTGAAATGACTTACCTAAGGTTACATAGCTAGTAAGTGGCAAGGTCAGGATTCTAACCCAGGCAGCCTGGGTCCACAGTGCACGCTCTTACCTACTGTCCCCTGTGGCCTCTATCAGCAGTGTACCCCAGGTCTATACTCTGTCATCTGTCAATGCCTTCAGCTTTGGGAAAATGACTCACCATTTTCAGTATCTCTCACAGACCTATCCTCTTCTATTTTAGTAAACAGAGGATGGGGTTTTTGTTTTTTGGTTTTTTGTTTTGTTTTGTTTTGTTTTAGTAGTTAACTACTGTTTTGGTCAGATGACATGATGACTGAAGAAACTGCCAGATACCTTCCTTCCT
>NW_006921764.1:3194974-3197338 GCF_000298275.1 Orycteropus afer afer | reverse complement strand
ATAGGAACTTTGCAGTCTTTCATATTTTTATAATACCTAGGACAATGTTACATACCTGTTTTTTCTTAAAAATTCTTTTTGAATTAAATAAGTAATAGCTATTAAACTATTAGGAGCCCTGGTGGCATAGTGCCTAAGGCATTTGACTGCTAACCAGAAGACTGGCAATTCAAACCCAACAGCCACTTCTCAGAAGGAAGATTGAGTAATCCACTACCATAGAGATACCGCCTCGGAACCCAAGAAGGAGTCAAATCGAATTGACAGCAGTAAGAAACTATTGTTGTTGTTGTTGTTAGGTGCCATTGAGTCGGCTCCAACTCATAGAGACCCTATGTACAACAGAATGAAGTACTGCCCGATGCTGCACCAGCCTCACAATCCTTGCTATACGTGAGCCCATCATTGCTGCCAGTGTATCAGTCTCTCTTATTGACGCCTTCCCCTTCTTCACTGACCCTCTACTTGACCAAGCATGATATCCTTTTCCTGGGAATGGTCCCTTCTGACAACATGACCAAAGTAGACGAGATGAAGTCGGGCCATCCCCGCTTCCAAGGAGCATTCCAGCTGCTCTTCTTCCAGGACAAAATTGCAATACTTCTGGCAATCCATGGTGCTTTCAGTATTCTTCAACAACACCACAACTCAAAAACATCAACTCTTCTTTGGTCTTCCTTATTCATTGTCCAGTTCTCACATGCATATGAGGCAGTTGAAAATGCCAT
The DNA here is from genome assembly GCF_000298275.1 of Orycteropus afer afer. Lineage (NCBI taxonomy): Eukaryota > Metazoa > Chordata > Mammalia > Tubulidentata > Orycteropodidae > Orycteropus > Orycteropus afer. The sequence continues at coordinate 3,196,610 of NW_006921764.1, read as the reverse complement.
GGCTTGGGTTAGGCCTACCTTAGTCTTCAAAGAGAAATCTTTGCTCTTCAGCACTTTAAAGAGGTCTTTTGCAGCAGATTTCCCCAGTGCAATAGGTCATCTGATTTCTTGACTGCTGCTTCCATTAATGTTGATTGTGGAACCAAGAAATATGAAATTTTTGACAACTTCAGTCCTCTCTTTAGTTATCATGATGCTGCTTATTGGTCCAGTTGTGAGGATTTTTGTTTTCTTTGTGTTGAGGTATAATCCATACTATAGACTACAGTCTTTAACCTTCATCAGTAAGTGCTTCAAGTCATCTTCACTTTCAGCAAGCAAGGTTGTGTGATGCATATCGCAACTTGTTAATGATTCTCCCTCCAATCTTGATGCCACATTCTTCTTCATATAGTCCAGCTTTGTGGATTATGTGCTTAGCATACAGATTGAAGAATTATGGTGAAAAGATTCAACCTGGCGCACTCTCTTCCTAACTTTAATCCATGCAGTGTCCACTTGTTCTGTTCTAGCAACAGCCTCCTGGTCTATGTACAAGTTCCTCATGAGTACAATTAAGTCTTCTGGAATTCCATTCTTCTTAATGTTGCCCATAATTTGTTATGATCCACACAGTCAGTCAAATGCCTTTGCATAGTCAATAAAACACAAATAAACATCTTTCTGGTATTCTTTGCTTTCAGCCAAGATCCATCTGACATCAGCAATGATATATCTCATTCCACATCCTCTTCTGAATCCAGCTTGCATTTCTGGAGGTTCCCTGTCAATATATTGCTGCAATCATATTTTAATTATCTTCAGCAACATTTTACTTGCGTATGGTATTAATGACACTGTTCAATAATTTCCACATTCTGTTGGATCACCTTTCTTTGGAAAGGGTAGAAATATGGATCTCTTCCAGTCAGTTGGCCAGGTAGCTGTCTTCCAAATTTCTTGGCATAGATGAGTAAGGACCTCCAGCACAGCATCCATTTATTGAAACATCTCAATGGGTATCTTGTCAATTCCTGGAGCCTTGTTTTTCACCAGTTCCTTCAATGCAGCTTCGACTTCTTCCTTCAATACCATCGGTTCTTGATCATATGCCACCACCTGAAATGTATGAGCATCGACCAGTTCTTTCTGGTACAGTGACTCTGTGTATTCCTTCCGTCTTCTTTTGATGTTTCCTGCATCAGTCAATATTTTTCCCACAGAATCAATCTTTCAATATTGCAGTTCAAGGCTTGGATTATTTTCTTCAGTTCTTTCTGCTTAAGAAATGCTGAGCATGTACTTTCCTTTTTGTTTTCTAACTGCAGGTATTTGCACATTTCATTATAATAAATTGACTGTGTCTTCTCGAGATGCTCTTTGAAGTACTTTGTTCAGCTCTTTCATCTTGTCATTTCTTCCATTTGCTTTAGTTACTCTCCATTCAAGAGCTAGTTTCAGAGTCTCTTCTGACATCATTTTGGTCTTTTCTTCCTTTCCTGTCTTCTTAATGACCTTTTGCTTTCTTCATGTATGATGTTATTGATATCATCTCACAATTCTTCTGGTTTTAGGTCATTGGTGTTCAATTCACCAAATCTATTCTTTATATGGTCACAAAATTCAGGTGGGATGTGATCAAGATCATATTTTGGCT
>NW_006921764.1:3182981-3194294 GCF_000298275.1 Orycteropus afer afer | reverse complement strand
TGCATTCCACTTCATTTTTGACAACTTCCAATTTTCCTTCATACTTTGTACATTCCACACTCCAATTATTAATGGATGTTTGCAGCTGTTTCTTCCCATTTTGAATCATGCCACATTAACAAATGGAGATCCCAAAAGCTTTACTCCATCCACGCCATTAAGGTCAAGTCTACTCTGAGGAGGCAGCTCTTCCCCAGTCATATTCTGAGTGTCTTCTGACCTGAGGGGCTCATCTTCCGGCACTATATCAGACAAAGTTTTAGGGCTATTCATATAGTTTTCCAGTAATATATCAGATAGCATTTCACTGCTATTCATAAGATTTTCACTGGCCAGTTCTTTGAGAAGTGGGTGGCCCCTTCCTTCTTCCAAGTCTTAGTCTGGGAGCTCCGCTGAAACCTGTCCACCATGGGTGACTCTGCTGGTATTTGAAATACTGGTAGCATAGCTCCAGCCTCACAGCAACGTACAAGCCGCCACAGTAAGACAGACTGACAGATGAGTGGTGATATAAAACTATTAAAACTAGAGATGACTCTCTACTGAGGATTCCCATAGGCAGAGGTGAAAATGCTTATTCACTCAGTTATCTCTGGTCATTAAAATTTTTGAACTGACCCAAAGAAAGACTATAATGCTTGGAAACATTTTCCTGAAGGCCAGGGGTTGTTTATAGTGACTGCTGTTCTCACTCAGACATAGTGCAATAGTTCTTAGATTTTCTCTCCACTGTAGATATAAAAAGCTTCTCAGCACCCTCCAACTGAGACTTCAAAATGAGGTTACAGCAGCCGTTATAGATCAGCATTTCTCTGCATATTTTCGGCTTTACTGAAATTCCTCCTAGTTGTCTCCTTTGTGTCTCATATCATGTATGTACCATTAACCAGACCATTCAATGACCATGTGACATCTGCCATTTTCTGCCTCTTGCTCTAGCTTATTGTCTTCTGTCACCAACCCTTGAAACTGTGCCATCAGGACCTACCAAAAGTAATCTCTGTGTTATTAATCCATTGAGGGTGCCAAATCTGCTATTAATGACTGCCAAAGCCTGCTTCAGGGCTGCAGATGCCCAATGTGTCAAAGGTGTTGATATGTGTGCTACTGGCTACCCATCAGGGTAGCTGATACCCATTGTCTTCTTATCAAGGGCACCTTAGCCAATGCCAACTGAATATGCTGCCAGTGCCACTTACCCTGCCAATGCAGGCAGCATTGCCAAATGTTGTTGCCCAGTGTCGAGTGCAATTGTCGCTCCATCTCTGCTTGCTGATGAAGTTGCTGGTGCCAATTCTGCTGATTCCTTTTGTTCCTAATGTCCCCAAAATGCTTCGTGATGCAGCTCTTTCACTGCAGCCTCTTCATCTTAAGGTATGATCCATGGGAGCTGGGCCAGGGCTCAGTCAGAATGCCAGATCCTGAAATCTATTCTGAATCACCCTTTCCTACTGAAACCTGTCTTTATCCTTGACCTCCTTCCCTAAGCAGAGATTCTTTTGAGGCCCCTGGATTCTTCAAAGAAAACACAATACTGTGAGGCCAGTCCTCAGTCATCCACACATTCCCCACATGATGGAAGAACACCGTTGGGTTCCAGCTGAGAGCCCTGTCACACAGCTGCAGCCATCAAGCTGTCAGATTCCCAATCTATGTTAGAGAAAAGGAGCATCCTATTTTTGGGCTCTACCTTCAAAATATATCCAGAACCCAACCACTTCTGACCACTTCTAGTCTACCACCCCCGTCCAAGCCACCAGCCTGTTTCTCCTGATTCTTTCCACGCTCTCCAAACAGGCTCCCCTGCGTCTGCTTTGCCTCTCTGGGATGTATTCTAGCAGCCAGAGTAATTCTGCTGCAACAGAAGCCTGATCGCGTCACACTTCTGCTCAATTTCTTATAGTGGTTCCCTGTTTTCCTCAGAAGGAAAGCAAAAGTCCTTACAAGGCCCTACCTGATCAGGTGCCCTGTGACCTCTCTGACCTGCTCCCCACTCCTCTGCATCTGCACATGCTCTCCCAACCCTCTCAGTCCAGGCTCACTCGTTTCTGAATGCCTTTGTTCTAGCTACTCCCTTGGCTTGGAATCCCCTTCCCTTAGTTGCCAACGCAGCCAATTCACCATCTTTAAGTGTTTTTTTTTTTCAAATCTTGCTTTTTGAATAAGTCTTCCAATAACCACCATATTTAATGCTACATGTGCTCTCACACATACACATACATTCTAGCACTCCCAAACACTCTGCTGTAATTTTTCCTTTTTTTTTCTCAGCACTTATCATCTATAACAAAATATATATTTTCCTTTTTATTATGCTTATTATTTATTGCCCATCTCCCCCCACTAAGGAGCTCTGATGGCGTAGTGGATAAGGCATTTAGCTGCTAATCACAAGGTTGGTGGTTCAAACTCACCAGCCACTCTGTGGAAGGAAGATAGAGCAATCTACTTACGTAAAGATTTACAGCCTTGGAAACACAATGGTGGTTGCTATGAGTCAGAATGGACTCCATGGCAGTAAGTTTCTATTGTTGTTGTTTGTTTGTTTGTTTGTTTTGGTATCTCCCCCCGAATGTATATAAGCTCACAAGGACCTGTAAGAAAATAAACAAGTGGAAAATAAGTTTATATGTTTTGTGCACTGAGGTATCCAGAATAGTGCCAACAATCTAGTAGGTGCTCTATAAGCATTTGTTTAGTGAATGAATGAATGAATGAAGAGATAAATGGTCAGTCTTCCTTTTCTGTAACTCTTTGAATGAATGTCTACTAACTTTTGGCCACCACATGAATAATATCTTTTTACTGCCCTACCCAAGCCAAACATAAGTAAGTTATTCATTGTATACAGCAAACTTTGGTTTTATGGTACATTTATCTGTTTGAAGTACTACTTCAGAAGATGATTTTGTTATGCACATGTCTGGAGGCTCTGAGAAAGGACATGGCTTTTAAATATCAAATAAATAAAAATGACATTCAGAGCATTCATTATCTTCTGAAAACCCAGGTTTGGGGAAAAAAATTAGTTGAAACTAATAACATGAAAACCATTTTCCTGATTGATATTAGCATTTAGACTCCCTGTGTTAAGAGCAAAGCAGCATGCTACATAACCGCTGAATAGCTACATGAATGTCAGGAAAGTGTATGGCAGAGAGTTCCAGTCACTAAAAGAGCAAGAAAATGTGAATGGTACTGAGCACTGTTCAGCACCTTATTCTAGTTGCAACAAATGCTTTCCTCATCTTTAATCTGAGCCCTTATTTTATAAAATAGTTCTGTAACAAGGAAATAAATCAAAACAAATAGTGATGTTTAACAAAACTCTCTGGGGTCAGCAGGATCACAGCAAGGATTTTAGAAATGAAAAAAATGGTTTCAAAAAAGTTTCCTTTTATTGAATTTTTTATATCACTCCTTTAACTAAAAACTTCAGGGTAAAATATAATACAATCACTTAATGAAGTAATTCAACCCCAACGATCATCTTCATGTCTATACAGCCATACCTTGTTTTATAGTGTTTTCTTTACTGAGCTTCACAGATAATTGCCTTTTTCACAAAATGAAGGTTTGTGGCAACCCTGTGTCGAGTAAGTCTGTTGGCACCTTTTGCCGATAGCATGTGCTTACTTTGTGCCTCTGTGTCACATTTTGGTGGTTTCAAACCTCTTCATAATGCTACAGCACACTTAATAGACTAGAGAATAGTGTAAACATAACTTTTCTATGCAGTGGGAAACCACAAAATTCTTGTGACTCACTTTATTGCTATTCTCACTTTAGTGTGGAGGTCTGGAACAAACCCCCAATATCTCTGAAGTATTCCTCTACTGTATAGTGCCTCTAGTGGTCTTTTCATCCATATCCCCCACATGGCTTTTTTATGACAGATAATTTTTCTCAGGTAAGGCTACAGATAGCCATTACTCTATGTGTGCACAAATAAAACAGAAATGACGAGTGCTCAACCAGCAGTCTATTCACGCTGCTTACAAAGTGATAGACTGTTTTGCATTTTTTGCTGTTACTGTTTTCATTTTTTCAACCATGATTTAGAGAATCTGTCTGTGTTGACTTTATTCCCATAACGTGTGGTCAGTTCAGTGCATTTGATCAAATCGAGTGCCCTCTATCCCTCCTAGCTATAGGCTAGACTTGCCTGCCTAGTCCTTTCACTTTGTTCATCAACTGGCCCCTGCTATTCCAGGTTGTTGGAAGTTGATCAGCAATGTGTCTTGAAACATTTCTTATCTATGCACTCCTTGTTGTCCACCACTTCACCTCCAGTTTATTCCGTGATCTTAGGCCTCTCTGAATGAGACCTTAAGATATTTCTTTTACTCATGAAATAAAAATCACAAGACATCAAGAGACAAAGCTCAGTCCGAAGCGTTTTGCTTCCTGTTTCTTCCCCTGAAGTGTTGTGCCATTTTGTATCCAGATATTATTTCTTCACTACTCCTACCATGTGCCTGAAGCTGGGGGTCTTCAATTGTCTGCATACTCCAGAGTCCCAAAACCAGCAAGGCTCAGTTGGTGGTGGGAAAACAATAGGAGGTCTCTGCTGTCTGTAGTTGTGAGCCCACGGTGACATCTAAGCACAATTCTCTTACCTCGTCTCAGTCCCTGAGGGTGTAGGGTTTTCACTATTCTTTGATAGAAATTGCATCCACATCAGAGTCTGATTCTAAACAAAGGTGTTTCAAGCAGCAAACTGGTTCGTGTTACATGTCCCTCTTCCCTCACTGCAGCTACGCAGCACAGAGACCTCGTCACACCTTGCTCCCAACAATACTCACAGTCTATTCATTCTTTCAGTTCCTACAGAAGAAATATTATTACATGGAGTACAAAGAGTCTCAGGCTCCAAAAGAGCTTCCCAAATAGCACCTGAAGTCCCTCACCGATGAGATGATGCATGTGAACTCACTTGGGATCTTTAAAGTTCCATATGATTGTTAGGTGCCATTATTGTCTTTCATAGAGCTATCTGTTTTCTAGATGTATCTCTCCCAGCAAAGTTGCTCTGTGATAAGCACTTAGATGGTGATGGCTAGAGTCTTTTCTAGGGCCCCATGGTCAGTGGATCTGCCTTTCTCTTTCATGTTCAAACACTCTTTTAAGAGCCACTGATGAAAGAGTACAGTGATGTCTAAGCCCAGGTCTCACAGCCTGCCAGAGATTTGATCCTCACACTACTCGGTAGACCTCCATTTGGACTTCACAGCATACTCTCTGCCAGCACTGCTTGTCCTGATTTATTTTTCAGGGCTGCCACTAGTCCAAGTCTTGGGTAGCAGCAGGACAGAGCAGAAGAGGCTAGAACAAGGAGCTGGAATAGAGGGAGATACCTGATGATATCAGCGGTCTATATTACAAAAGTCGTATCAGAGAGTCTGACAGTACAAAGTACATCCAAGTGGAAGAAGAGAAGCCACAGTCCATTGCTGCTTCAAGTTTACGTAGGCAAGCCTGGTACATTGGGGCTGTTGGCACAGATGCATCTGTGTAAGTGATAGGCTCATATGTTTATAGACAGTGAGTGGCATGCCACACAGGATAGTATCCCTTGTGCACAGGAGGAACTTCACCAGTACTTCACACCCAAGGGTCCAGCTCCCACCAAGTCTAAGCCAGATAGTTTCTGGGTCCTTCACACTCTTTTGACATAAAGATTATCAACCCCAAAGTTAACTCCAACTCTGTACCTCATCTCTGCAGTTTCCATGAAAAGGAAGAAAATCACTAAGAAAAGGTAATCTCTCTAGCCACCTCACTCTCCAGTGTGCTCTTGGACTCATTTCTTTATAAGTCTGACCTTTCTCATTCCTGAATTCTCCCTTTTTACCTTCCTCCAAACCTTTCCTTTGATCTTTTTGAAACCTTTATTTCCCTCTTTCTCTTTCCATACAAACTCCTCAAAAGAACAGCTTAAATAGCACTTTCTACTTCTCATCCCTGACTGACACCTCAGCCCAGCATAGCCTGGTTTCTCTACTCAGTAAGGTTTCTGATGCCCCATTTGCCAGATCCCACAAACGTTTCTCCTTCTTTATCTTATTAGACCTCTCTGCAGCATTTCATTACTGCTGACCATATCCTCCTTGAAATTCCATTTCCTCTACTTTTGTCTTCACCATTCCTTCTTCAGTCTCCTGGGTATAATTGTTAGGAGTCCTTAAGTGGTAGAAACGGTTAAGCACTCAGCTACTAACCTTAAGGTTTGTGGTTCAAATCCAGAGAGGTGCCTTGGAAGAAAGACCAGACTATCTGTTTCCAGAAGATCAAAACCAAAACTGAACTCATTACTGTTGACTTGATCCTGACTCATGGTGACCCCATGTGTTAGAGTAGAACATATGTCCATAGGTTCTCTTGACTCTAACCTTTATGGAAGCAGATTGCTAGGTCTTTCTTCTGTAGAACTGCCATGTCGGTTTGAACTGCCAACCTTTAGAATAGCAGCCAATTACAAACCATTTGTGCCACCCAGAACCCTTCCAAAAGATGACAGCCATTGAAAACCCTATGGAACACAGTTCTGTTTTGAAACACATTTGGTTGCCATGAGTCAGAATCAAGTTGATGACAACTGGTTTGGTTGTTTTGTTTGGGTTTAATTCTTAACTTCTGCTTATTGCTTTAAAGTTTTGGTTTGTCCTCAAACCACCTCTCTTCTCATACTACATAATCTCCCTCTGCAGTCTCATCTACACATGATTTCAACTCTCATTTATGATAAAAATAACTAAGATTTACTGAGTGTTTCCGTGTGCCAGGTCCTGTGCTAAATTCTGCTTGCATTATCTCACGAATATATATATGACAACCCTCAGAGGTAGATAGTCTTTTATTTCTCATTGCTAATCAGTAAAGTGGATGTTTAGGAAGATTGAGTAATTTACTCAAGGCCAAATAGCTAGGAAGTAGAGGAGCCAACACTCCCACCTGTGCTGCTGATGACCCAAAATTTATACCTCTGTTCAGATATCTCCCCAAAATTTACAGTGCCATTTTTCAGACATCTTTAATTTCTTATGTCTCAAACAAAATTTGTTTGTGTCTTCTCAGTCTACTTAATTTCTTTCTAAGTTTATAACACAAATCAGGTACTCAGGCATCCAACCTAGAAACTTGAAAGTTTTCCTACATCTTCCCTCATATCCTTTACATAGTTGTCACAAAGGAATGGTGGTTGATTGACAGAGATGCCAACAAATGCAGCTTAAGGATATGAAGTTTCTTTAATGGCAATGGATGCAGAAACTATTCACAGTACAATACAAGAGATAATGCACCATGCTGTCAAATGGAAATAAAAGTCTCTTTTAAACCTTCCCTATGAAATTGCCTCATTTTCAATTATATGTATTAGAAGAAAGGCTAAACTGCTAAAACAGAGACCTCCGTGAACCTCCATTAGAGGGGGAAAAAAAGACACATTTATTATCTTTCATATAATAGTCTTGAAATGAGCAATCCATTCTACAAGTTGACTCAGCTTTATGCAATTCTGGAAGGATCCAGGACCATCTATCTGTTGTTCTATCATCTTCTAAAGTATTGTTATTCAAAGTATGGTTGATGGACTGACAGAATCAGCATCACCAAGAAGCTTCTCAGAAATGCAGACTCTCGGATCCTCCCACCAACCTACTGAATGGGAATCTTCAAGTTACTGAGAGTCATGTGATTATTATGCATTTCCCATAAGAATAACAAACATTCTTGAACACTAGTGTACTGCTTTGCCTGTATGGTCAAGGCTGGGTTGTAGGCACTAATGTTCCAGCTCATGAAAAAACACAAGAAGAAGAAGGAGAAAATTCTAGAGCAAATAACCTATATTTTAGTTTGGAGGTGACCTAGAAGTTGTGTCCAACATTTTCACTTGTACCCCAGAGGCTCAGATTTAATTCATATAGCAGCAACTAGAAGAGAAGCTGGTGAGTTTGGGGCAAACTCGAATCCAGTGTAAGCCCCATTACTGTGAAAGAAGAAAGGACAGTTTTTATTAGACATCATGTAGTCTCTCTCACAATAGTGCAACACCAACACTTTTCAGATATCAAAATATCTTTCTAACCTGGCTTTTGGGGAGTTTATTCTCTTGGTCTAAATGCCTTGCCAATATCATAATGCTGGCTTAATAACTTGTTGCATTGAGAACAATTCTTCATTTAGTTCCAGATCTGTTATAATATATAGCAGCTTTCTTTTTTTCACTTTTTTGCATACTTTTATTGCCTTCTGTGGTAGTTAAGGTTATACGTCAACTTGGCTGGGCCTGGTTTTGAGTGGCTGGGCAGCTGGATGTAGTTTTTCCCCATGATGACACATCAATTCCATGGTAGAATCTACTGTGAGCAGCTGAGTAGCTGCCTTAGGGATGTGGTCTGCTTCCAGTATATAAGAAGCAGCTTTGAGGAAGGTCTCTAGTTTTTTGGCACATCAGGATCCTGCATTTAGCTGAGCCTTCATCTCAGTAGCCTGCCATGTTGTCTGCTGATCTTGGGACTATTTCTGGACTTGAGCTAGTGGCCTGCCAAGTTGCTTAATAATCTTGGGACTGTGCCATTTTAGTGGTTAACCTTGGGTTTGTCAGCCTCAGCAGCCAGCAACTGCCTAAGTTAAGAGAAGCCTCCAGCTTTGGTGGTCCAGCAGCAAGAGACAGAGCTGAAGCCAAGGTCAAGGGGCCTTCAGCCAGTCCCTAGACCTGGCACTTTGAACTCTGACTTCTAACCTCCTAAACTGTAAAAGAATAAATCCCTATTTGTTCAAGCCACCCACCTGTGGTAATTTCTCTTAGAGCAGCACTAGGTTAGCAATGCACCTTCCTCTCACATACATTCCACCTTGTAGCACTATCACCTTGTAAGGTAGTATCCTTGTCTGTGCTGACAAAGCTGGGTTTCAGGTGGAAAGAAGGGATGACAGATAACACATATAAGTCCGTACATCTATGAGAGACCTGGGATGCTTCAAATAAAACTGAGAAAATAAGAGGAAATAAAACAGTTGTGGTGACATAATCTCACAAAAGGCTTCTAGACCAACGGGTTTTAAACTTTTTCTTTTAGAAAGCACAAAAAGCCCTTCTTCATCATCTTCTTCCCTATGTAAAACATTTAAAATTTGACTGATTGAAGTCAGTTTGGCAGCATAGAGCCTGGACTGTTAAGCTGCCCTTAACTGAGTTCTTGGGACAGCTTCTTGAAACCCAAAGTTCCACAGAGCACTGTCCTCTGGTCAGTTATCTCTGCCACTATGCCAACCGTGGTGTTAAGTGAACCTTTTTTCTGAAGACAGGTGTCCTTTTAGAGGCTCCTGGAGAGATACCAGTGCACCTTTACATGGACTAACAAACACTAAGAGCAACAAGGAAGGTGTTTGTAAAATGCATCTAAGTTTTCCTGAGACTGAAGGTTCACTGTTATCTCCAATTTCTCAGTTCAGGGTTGCCCCCAAACTTTGGAATTCAACTGGTTGAATGAGATTGCCTCATTCTGAACCTCTGTTATCAATGTCTGCTCTCTGGCCACCACTCAGTTTCTTAAACTATATTGGCTTTCAGCCAAGTCCATGGTGTTTTCGGTATTCTTGGCTAATACCACAATTCAGAGCCATCAACTCTTCTTCATTCTTCCTTATTCATTGTCCAGCTTTCACACGCATATCATGCTATTGAAAATATTATGGCTTGGGTCAGGTACACCTTAGTCTTCAAAGTGACATCTTTCCTCCTTAACACTTAGAAGAGGTCTTTTGCAACAGATTTGCCCAGCACAATACATCATCTGATTTCTTGACTGCTGCTTCCATGGATGTTGATTGTGGATCCAAGTAAAATGAAATCCATGACAACTTCAATCTTATTGCTCTACTTGTGAGGATCTTTGTTTTCTTAGAGTTGAGGTGCCATCCATACTGAAGGGTGGAGTCTCTGATCTTCATCAGTAAATACTTCAAGTCCTCTTCACTTTCAGCAAGCAAAGTTGTTAGTGAGTCTTCCTCCAATCCTGATGCCACTTCTCTTTCACATAGGCCAGCTTCTCAGATTATTTGTTCAGCATACAAATTAAATAAGTATGATGAAAGAACACAACACTGATACACACTGTTCCTGATTTTAAACCATTTAGTATCCCCTAGTTCTGTTTGATCTTCAGCCTCATGGTCTGTGTATAGGTTCATCATGAGCATAATTAAGGTTCTAGAACTCCCGTTCTTCACAAAATTATCCATAATTTGTTATGATCTATACAGTCGGATGCCTTTGCATAGTCAATAAAGGACGAGTAAACGTCTTTTGGTATTCTTTGCTTTCAGCCAAGATCCATCTGACATCAGCAATGATGTCCCTCTTTCCATGCCTTCTTCTAAATCAAGCTTGAATTTCTGGCAGTTCTTTGTCAATATGGTGTTGCCACTGTTTTTTGTTCATTTGTTTGTTTGTTCGTTTGTTTGTTTTAATTGTCTTCAGCAAAATTTTACTTGTTTGTGATATTAATGATATTGTTCAATAATTTCTACACTCTGTTGGATCACCTTTCTTTGGAATGGGCACAAATATTGATCTCATACAGTCGGTTGGCCAGATAGCTGTCTTCCAGATTTCTTGGCACAAAAAAAGTGAACACCTCCAGTGATGCATCCATTTGTTGAAACATCTCAGTGTGTATTCCATCAATTCCTGCAGCTTGTTTTTCACCAGTTCCTTCAGTGCAGCTGATTCTTTCCATACTATTAGTTCTTGATCATGTTCTGCCTCCTGAAATGTTGAATGTCGACCAGTTCTTTTTGGTACAGTGACTGTGTATTCCATCCATCTTCCTTTGATGCTTCCTGCATTGTTCAATATTTTGCCCATAAAATGCTTCAATATTGCAACTTGAAGCATGATTTTTTTTCTTTAGTCCTTTCAGCTTGGGAAGTGCTGAGCATGTTCTTCCTTTTTGGTTTTCTAATTCTCAGTCTTCACATATTTCATTGTGTTACTTTACTTTGTCTCCTTGAGTTGCCCTTTGAAATGTTCTGTTCAGCATTTTTATTTCATCACTTCTTCCATTCTCTTTAGCTACTCTACATTTAAGAGCAAGTTTCAGATACTCTTGTGAGATCTGTTTGGTCTTTTCTTCCTTTCCTGTCTTTTTAATGACCTTTTGCTTTCTTCATGGATGATGTTCTTGATTTTATGCCACAACTCATCTAGTTTTTGGTCAATTGGTGTTCAGTGCTTCAAATCTGTTCTTGAGATGGTCTCTAAATTCAGGTGGGACATAATCAAGCTCATATTTTAGCTCTCAT